>NC_058368.1:64414497-64728746 GCF_018350175.1 Felis catus
CAGAAGCATGCTTTTCTTGTGCAGAGGACTGTAAGCAAAGAATATCATCCTAGAGTGTTCTTTTGAAGGAATACAGTGCAGTAGTGAGGACATTAGACTGTGTATAAAGAGAATGTTGTTCCCAAAGTCCTATGCCCAAAACTTGTTGTATCAATTTCTCAATCAATTTCAAAATCTGGATTCTCTCCTTTTTATTCTGCCTCATTGTCCTCAAACTTAAGCTACAATAGAGTCACCTGGAAAATCTACAGTCAGATAAATTTTGCTAGCTTCATCATGAGCAAGGGTAATGCCCTGATAGATCCTAGCCCTCTTCACTGGAACTGGTAAAAAGTTGGACTCCTGGCTATTTAGGAATTGTGGTTTCAACAGCAATAAAGACAGAGAGTCTGTTATTTTCCTATTGAAGTGTCAGAGTAGCCTCTTTACACATAGTGTAAGACAAGGGAGAGAGTACGCTAAATAACATGCCACTTAATGGAATCAACTTGTCTGGAAGTAAAACTGCCCTTTTAGCCTAAAGGAAATATTGAAACTCAGAAAAATAGGGACTCTTTTGAAATAACAAACTGAATATTCATTCCTAATAACTTCAGCTTTCTTGATGTAGTAGGTCATGTAATCATCTTCTAGACAGAAGTCGGCAACGAGCTAGAGGTTTGAAAAGATGCAAGTTCTGGAATCCCTGTTGTTGGAAATGGGAGAAAGGGCTGCATCAAGACAGGTAAAAAGGTACTTGAGAGTCTAGTTAAACTTACAGATGATATTGATATGTAGGTAGGCGCTAAAGTATATTAAAAATGGGGTAGCAAGAAAAATATATGGAGAACTTGGTTTCTTGCAAAATACAGATTCTTCACTGACTAGCTTTCTGACCTATGTTGCTTAACCTATCCATAACTTGTTTTATTCACCTTCTTAGTGAGCATAATGCATTTTCTGTTCCATCAGGATTAGGGATTATATATACAAACTGGTCACAATTGTAAATTATAAAGTTGTATGTAAGTCCAAGATACTATTTTTATTGATGTGATTATAGTTTAAACTTTAACTTTGCAGACAGTTGAATGTATATAATGGAACAGATCTATCATGTACGATATGTATAAATTCTGTATGCCAATATACATGTAGATAGTTTGATTTTTACATAATTACGTAGACTTATCTGTACTATGCTTATTTACATATTTTAATATACATCTATATGTAGAATATATATAAATTTTTATATGTATATAGATATATATGAATAGATATGAATTTCAGTCCCTTATAGTAAATATTATTCCATACATTAATCTTCCATTTAAAACACTGCAAGTACAATGTTGGCACTAATTATCTGCACTGGAATTAATGTTGCACTTAATATCTATTTTTTCCATTATGTTGTTTGAGGACAGTTGAGCAATATAATGCCCATTGGGAAAAGAACAAAGTACCACAATTGTTGACATAGATTTTTTTTGAGTGCTTCTATGCACATGAATGAAATGAACTCAGTGTAATTGCTGTAGTGGAGATTGTGAAATTGAATGGTGCCCTTGGATATAACCCAAATGCAAACCTCATTTTGTTGCAGTAGTTTGCTTTAAAAGGAAAGAAGGTAGCAAACCTAGAATCAAAGAATTGCATTTTAAACCGAGTATTGCATTTATTTTCAATCTACCTTTTGTACTAGTAAATTCTTTGTTGGACTGTTTCTTTAGAGATGATTAGATTTGACATATGAAAAAATAGTTTTATGATTTTAATAACATCTTTCACTTTTTTTTGGTGAATAAGATTAGTTAGCAAGTACATTATTTTGTCAATGTTTTATGATAATGATACTTGACCAACTACATATTTATGCTGCATAATATTAGCTGGACTATTACCTCTTTATTTATTTATTTTTTAATTCAAAGTATCTTGATTCCTTGGTGAATTACTTACAGCAGAAACATTTTTCAGAAACATTTGTTATCTCCTTAAAATCTCTTCTCTCTTTCAGTAATCACCCCCCTCTTATTACCCTTATGGAAGGATCAAAGTAGTAAAGAGAAGGCTTATCTTTATTACTATCTCTGTAATTCTTCTATCTTTTTCCGTATCAAAAACCATAATCCCTATTATCCCAAATTATTTTTCCAGTTACAATCTAGAATTTCTTTTCGTCTTCATTCATAACCAATGCCTCTATTCTCTCTACTTTTACCCTCTAATAGTACCCCCCTCCCCCGCCGACAAGTTCCTTTCCTTCAGTTGGGAAGCATATAGGTACCAGAACTGGTTTTAGGGAGATGGAATGCAGCAATCCAGCACAGAGCTATGGGGACTGGATCATGTTTGGTACTTCTTTTCAGGAAAGGCAAAAAATACCATGCCAGAGTCTCAGTGACAGTACAAGTGATGCCTGAGTGTTACACTTGTTAGAGAAGTTAAATGAGTCAATATAGCCGATAAAGTTTAATATTTATAACTTAAAGACAGGTACAGAATGTCTAGTTCTGAAATAGTCGAAACTCACAGCCTAAGAATTCAAGCATGCAAGATGGGAGTGAGCAGATGTTAAGATTCCAAATGGAGAAGTCAGCACTTGAAGAATGTTGGGATTAATATTGAAAATTTAAGAAATGTGGGAGCATCTGGGTGCTCAGTTAAGTGTCTGACTTCCAGTTTCTGCTCAGGTCATGATCTCACAGTTGATGAGTTTGAGCCCCACATCAGGCTCTGCGCTGATGGGGCAGAGCCTGCTTGAGATTCATTCTCTCTCTCTCCCTCTCTCCCCACCCCCCTGCTTCCCCTGCTCACAATGCTCTGCTTCCCCTGCTCATGCTCTGTCTCACTCAAAACAAAAAAAAACTTACAAAGAAATTTTAAAAAAAATTTAAGAAATGTGAATCTAGCCATCAGGGAGATAGACCTTTATAGCAATTAACATGGGTAGGGACCAAGAGTTCTAGTTTAGGTTACTGGTGATAAAACACCAGATATTGGCTCTTTAGGATTTGGTATAAACCAGGCAACATTGTTCAAACATAACCAAGAACAGCTGGTCAGTGAGGATCTAAGCCATACCATGGTCATCATATACAAAGAATCAGAGACCAGAGAGCAGATGATTAGAAAGTGATAGATACCACTTAGTGTTTGATAAATTACCCATTCATCCAATCAACAAATAGTTGTCTACTTTGTGGAGGCCCTGTGATAGTTCTGAGGTCACAACTGTGAGTGAGCAGGTTCCTTGGCCTCAGCTCCACAAAGACTAGAAGCGTGGGCTCATAAATATATAACATCACAGCACCGAAAAAAATGCTAATAGGAGATTCTAAATGTTTTAAGGGAGCTTCTGTATATGATATATACTTCTTTAAGTTTTATATAAGTTCCATTCTATTTACTCTTGAATTATGGTGAATATAAATCAAGAGTAACTTTTCTAACTTCATAGTATCTGTAGAACTTGAACCCCATAACTTATAAGCTTCACTCTAGATACTGGGCTGTCCAAGATTTTAATGCAAAGGGTTAATGTGACCATCTTGGAACCTAATTTTGGAAGGTAATAAATAAGTAGACCGTCTTATCATCTTTATTGTAATTCTTGTTACTGTATATTGTGGAGAATAGGCCCCTGCCCATTCTATCTTTGAGTAGCCAGAGATAGTTGTTTAATCTTTCAACTATGTATTAAATACCCACATTTAAGTGTATAATTCATCAAACTTTTAAATAATTTTCCTTTGAATACATTCTTTATAAACAAATTTGTTATAACTAGGTATAATTAGAACATTTGATTTTTTTTTTCTTAGAATTTGATATTTTTTCCACTAAATGTTGAAATGAATGAAACAAAACTGATCGTGAGATGTGGCTTATGATCTCAGAAATCCATTTCCCATCATGGAGACCTGTGTTTAAACCATTTTAGTGCCACCTAAAATGGATGCAAAATGAATCTAGCCATAATCATTATCTCAAAACAATATATCTAAACAACTTTCAAGTTATTTAAAATATTTTCCTAAGTGATGTAACTATCAGAATAATGTACTATTCATTACTTATATCCAACTGTTCATACTAAAGTACCATTTTTCATCTGTATTTGCCACCAAGGCCATATTCAGTTAAATACAGGGCAAAAATATATCACCAATCTTTTAAATTATAGTTATTTAAGTCTGAAAATACATTCAAAGGAGGTGAATTATTAAAACTGACATAGATCTAGTTAATTATTTTAAAAAATAAGTAATTGTATTTTTCTTAGGGTAAATCTCAACCAACCATAAGACATATAGTCAATGAAAATGTGTGTTTTAGTATACACTTAAAAATAAGATATTTGTCCCTCAGCACACTGCTTTGATCCCATCAACTGTTTATTTTACTATTCTCCCCTTCACACAGCATTATCAGGGAAATACCCTGGGTTAAGAAACTAGACTGTCAAAATGTTAACACAACATTTCATTAAAAGAATATTATAAAACATCGTTCTAAAGAAAATTTTTCAAATCTGGTATTTTAAATTGATGTTCACTTTTTCTAAGAATATATTCATTCATTTTATTTATTTATAAGTCTGTGAAATATTTGATCATATTTGATAGAAAATCCAAAACTCCCTAAGCTTGTTTCCAAGTCTTCAGATTTCAAGTCCACTATTTCTTGACCCACCATAAATTTCATTGCCCATAGAGAGCACCTGGCCCATCTCCCTGATTGAGAGTCAGTGAAGGATTCAGGGGAGTAGCTCTTAGGGTAGCCAGAGGGCAACTGGGATAGTAGATTGCCCAAGAAGGACAAAATGCAGAAGAGTTTTTTAAAGGAGGGCACTGTCCCTTTCAAGTGCTACAGAGAGATGGCAAAGTACCTAGACTGAGACAGCAAGTGGACTGGCTTCTCCATTAGGTCCAGCTGTGACTTTTAAAAGATTGTTTCAATTGAGTAGTGAGATTAGAAACTGGATTTCAAGATGCTACAGAGTAAATGAGCAGTGAAAAAGTTAAATGAAGTATGAATAGGCCAATGTTTTTTCAAACTTTGAATTTTTTTTTTTGCAAAAGTAGAAGTGTGTGTGTGTGTGTGTGTGTGTGTGCGCGCACGCGCGCGCGCACGCGAGAGAGAGAGAGAGAGAGAGAGAGAGAGAGAGAGAGAGAGAGAGACAGAGACAGAGAGAGACAGAGAGAAACCCTGAAACTGTTAGGAAGCAAAACGTCTGTTCTTCCCCTTCTCTTCCTAGGTCTCAGTATCTGTAGAAAATAACTTGGAAACTAAAGACAGAACAGTCCTTTGCAATGTTTACCCAAGTAAGAAAGGAAAAAGAAATAAGAGAAAAAGGTGCATGAAGGAGATGCACAGTATACTGGATGGAGTAGAAGAACTTGATGGATCCTCAGAGAAAAAATAAATTTAGTCAAGAGGAGGCATCATGTGTGAGGTGGCCTAATGGAGACTCCACTCTAGCCAGATGCATCCTTCCTATTTCTCTTAAAGCTAATAATCCTGCCCAGACTCTGCTCTCATTCTTGATCTAAACAGAAAGCGCATAATGAATGGTGGCCCCCTAGGGCCTTACCCTTGGCATAAAATCATTTTTTATCTCACCTTTAACCTGCTGCATTATTATTCTGTATTTGAGCTCAATTGTTCAGTCTGTGGGACCAATTAACGTAGAGGAGGAGAGCATAGTTTTGGGTTTTTTGTTTGTTTGACAAAGATCTTATGGTAGAGAGCAAGAGCCAAAGTCAATGGAAGAAAAAAACCACAGGATATTGAAAATGCCTACTCTTTAGCTACTTAGCGTTATTTTAAAATTCAACTTTTCATATGAAGATGAAATTTCATATATTTTATATATTTTATTTATTTCTTCAGACCCTTAGACTGTTCCTTTAAGAAATACATGCTGAAAAGTAAACATAGCTTAAGAAATTTGTGTTCTCTTTTTTAAACATGTATCTCTTTTTTAGGCTTACACTCAAAATTGTATGTTATCCGTGTATGTGTGTGTGTGTGTGTCAACCAAAAGTTTGTAATTTTTAATTTTGGTTGTGGCCCAGGAGCTCAAGTGTGAGCTCAAACTTGTGTAAAACAAAGTCACAAACCTTCCCTAAAACTAAGTCAGACAGGTATTGGGATGAGGGGAGGTGAAAATAGAAAACACAGAAGAGGTGAAAATAGAAAACACAGAAAAGGAAACATACACGCAGAAAACCTAAAATAATATCTCCAAATAATATATCCACATTACAGATAGGAAAATAAGTCAGTAAGGGGTTAAAAAGATCATGCCCCCTATTTTTTATCATCACAAGAGGAATAAATATTTTCAATAAGCCTATGTCTACCTTGTATGTAGGAGTACATTTTTAATTGTCAGGCAGAGAGCGACAGCTGAGGATTTACTTTAAATTATTAAATCTTTTTTTCAATCAAACATGTTGTTCATATATATATTTTTTCAAGGTAATCACCAAGTGGTCCAAAAAGTATAGAGAGGTGGCTAAAAGCATGGTCTGTGGAATCACAAAAAAAAACAGTGCTGACTCCCTTGGCTTTCTAATTATTCCTTTTTTAATCTAGGAAAAAATAATTGAACTGTTCCAACTTGTTTCCTTTATACAATGGAAATTATAAAACTCAACTAAGAGTTTGTCAGCATTGAATAATGTAAGGAAAGTGCTTGTACTGTGCCTGGTACACAGAATGTTCAACAAACATTACTATGATAAAGAAAAGGGATAAGCCCATGCTTGTTTTGGTATTGGTGTGTGGATGCCATCTTTCTAATACACTGCACCAATTCTTCACCATCTGCTAGTTTACATTTATTAAACACTTTTCAGTGGAACTCAAAATACATGCAAACATTATGTTCTCAAGGAATACGTTCCAGTTGGGGAAGTGAATATATATGTATACAACTAAGAAATCTTGCACAATGTATACAAATGGTACAGAACATCTTTATAAATGGACATTGAATATCCTTGCTTTAAGAATTCAATAAGGTTTTCTGACAGGGCACGATCATTTCATATTTAGTTATCTTTTTTAATTCCCTGTGTAGATGGTTTATTCAATTCCATAAAGATTTGGAAAAAGAGATTCAGTAGGAGCTTCTCATATTGATTTGGGGAGGGTTCTTAAGTTTCTTTTTAATAATCCTCCCATATCCTTTTCAGTGTTTCTTCTTTCTTAGCACAAAGCAAGTTATGGTTCAATTGACTTTCTGTCTACTTAATAAATATTGATATATTGGATGCATTCGAGCATGGCCACGCGTGATCCATCTTTAAAGGTAGAGTCGTTATTCAGGGAGGTTGCAATTTATTTATTCCTCATTCATTCTCTCATCTTTTGAGAGGGATCATTATGCAAATATTGAACACATTCATGCAATGAAAAACAAAACAAAACACTAGCTTTTTAATAGCTGTTGAAAACGAGATCTCATCCACAGCACAATGGAGTGAATACAGACCCTATTGTGCACATCTTATTAGTATATTTTCTTTAGATAACAGGAAAAGGTAATTGAAGGTAAAATGTGCAATTTTCTGATTGTAAGAGCTGCAGTATACTGCACTGATCGAGGAAACAAAAAATATGTATTCCTTTCACTGGGAATCTACAGGCATAAGATTAATAACTCAATCTTGAATAGAACATAATTATATGATCTCTCAAGGCGTGTTTCAGATACCTAAGAATTCATGACTTGTGTATACTTAAATAGTTGGATTCTTATGTATATTATTGTAAGAATAGGACTGTTTAAATGTGTTTACATGTAAATAAGATTAACCTGTTATTTGTATTATTGTGTTTACACTATTGTCAATTTAGTCCCCGGTTCCATGCTGTTTAATTCATTTACTTTATTGGCTAGTAATTAAGAAACAAACACACTTTAGAACATATTTTTAAAACATTATCTTTCAGTTTCCTGTAAATAGCAGTGTTTGTTATTTCTCTATTTTTTTCCTTGACCTTCACATATTTGAATGAGGCAAGCTTTCTGCTGTATTATATACTAATAGCTGGGGGTCTTGAGAACAAAATTGTTTCATACTTTTGTATTGAATCTACTTCTATATTTCTTGGGTTTGTTTTTTTTTTTAAATTTAAGTTTATTTATTCTTGAGAGATAGAGACAGACCACAAGCCGGGGAGGGGGAGAGAGAGGAGGAGACACAGAATCCGAAGCAGACTCCAGGCTCTGAGCTGTCAGCACAGAGCCCCATGCGGGGCTGGAACTCACGAACTGTGAGATCATGACCTGAGCCAAAGCCAGATGCTTAACTGACTGAGTCACCCAGGCATCCCTTCTGTTTTTTTAAATGCTTATTTTTGAGAGAGTACAAGCAGGGGAGGGGTAGACACAGGGGGACAGAGGATGCCAAGAGGGCTTTTTGCTGACAGTCTGACAGCAGCAAGCCAGACGCAAGGCACGAACTCATGAACCATGAGATCACGACCTGAGTCAAAGTCGGACACTGAACTGATGGAGCTACCCCCATATTCCTAATATGGGTGCCCCCCCATATTCCTAATTTCTATATTTATTATACTTCATCTATGGTACTTAAGAAAGAGACATCTATTTTTGGCAAAAATTTAGTCTAGACCTAAAGTTTACCTTTCTGTAAAGTGTAAACATGGTTTCAGTTGTAGCAGTGCATCTCATTCCATGCAAGTTGCATTAGATGGCCTTCATAAAACCATTTGTGCAGAGTGCCATGAAAGCAGACCAGTAGGAAATTCAAATCTATACTTTGTCTATGGATTTGCTATATCATAGAAAGAGATTTTCCCAATTGTTTTATGGTCATTCACCTTCTCTCATTTTTTAATTTTTAAAACTTTTAAGATCATATTTTTCTCTCCTCTTTACTATTTTTTCTTTAAGATTTTAATGTCATTTCTTCCCATTACAATATATGTAGGCTGCAAATAGATATGAAAATGTAAAAACTAGGGCTGCTGGATGGCTCAGTTGGTTGAGTGTCTGACTCTTCATTTCGGCTTAGGTCATGATCCCAGGGTTATGAGATCAAATTGCACATCGGGCTCCACGTTGAGCGTGGGGCCTGCTTGGGATTCTCTCTTTTTCTATCCTTTTGCCTCTCTATATATATAAAAGAAAAAAAAAAGGAAAAACCACCAAACTTGTGCTTTGTATACAAATAACCACATTATATGGAAGGGATGGTGAAAGGCTATCTGCTAATTTACACAGATAGCATTGATGATGAATATTTTGAAGGAAAGTTGGAATGAATAAATGTTTGGTTGAATGTATCATGTCATTATTCCATGAATATCTCTTGTGTATAGTAGCAATTAATTTTCAGGCTTTGAATGTTAAAGTAGCCTAAAATACAAGATAGGAAATTAAAAGACTGGGGAAGAAATGAAATGATTTTTATAGAAAAAAGGCCACTTGATAGTTTTTAATGAAAGTAGCCAATGAACAGCAATAGTTGAAAGTTCGTAAATATAAGGGACACATATGGGAATCCATGTACGAGTAATTGAGAATAATTCTAAATTATAAAAGTCACATAGTAATAAAAACTAAATTCATTATTCAAACTCTTTGTAGAGCAGCTAACGTGTACTTGGAACGATCTTAGCCACTGCAGATAGAGCAGTGAATAAGGCATCCATGGCCCTGCCCTCATTGGATTTACCTTCTATTAGAGAAATTATTTTAAAGATAAACACATTATTTAATTACTCATGACACATGGTATGAAGGAGAAAGGGAAGGAACAGGATACTTTGATTCAGTCTTGGTGCCAGGAAATACTCTTTGGATGAGTTCTGATGGGCAGAAAAAGTGTGGGAAGGTGGGGAGAATAGGTAGAAAAGGAGATCAAGTCAGGTAATAAAGTGACAACCAGTCACACCATTGTGACTATATAAAGGACTTTGGTCTTTAGTCGAAGAGCAATGGATGTCATTAAAGACTTTTAACCAAGACAGTGGCAAGATCAGATTTGCTTTATAAAGAGATGATTTGGGCCTCTGTGGGACTCGATTAGGTTTAAAACATTTCGAATCTACAAAGGATATGAATTTCAAAGCCTTTCTCCTACTCCTCTTTCTAGGACATCTCCAGTCTCTTCACTTTCCACTTTAAGAGAGATTGAAGATATGTGTGCTATAGGAAACACTCCGATGCATGT
This sequence comes from Felis catus, assembly GCF_018350175.1. NCBI lineage: Eukaryota > Metazoa > Chordata > Mammalia > Carnivora > Felidae > Felis > Felis catus. Next base: position 64,424,697 of record NC_058368.1, read on the forward strand.
TATGTACTGTGGAATGGAAAAAAACCAGAGTTTCAGGAGTATATCAAAATAAAGCAATTTATGTGCAACTAAGGCCCTACATGAGTAACATAATATTTTGAAAGCTAAACTAACTTTTAGCAGCACTTACTGCAAAGAAATAATAAGAGAAATGTGCCCTCTTAGCTAATTTCAAGTATACAATATTGTATTAACAATAATTGCCATGCTGTGAATTAGATCCTCAGAATTCAGAACTTACTAATAATTGAAAGTTAGTACTCTTTGACCAACATTTCCCCACGTCTGTCCCCCGTCTCCCAATCCCTAGCAACCACTGTTTTACTCTCTGGTTTGATTAGTTTGACTTCTTACAATTCCATATACAGGTGCTATTATACAGTATTTGTCTTTCTGTGTCTGGCTTATTTCACTTAACATAATGTCCTCCAGGTTCATTTGCGTTGTTGCAAATGGAAGAATTTCCTTCTCTTTTATGGCTGAATAAACCATCATATGTATGTATATATATGCAAGATTTTCTTCATTCATCTGCTGTGGGACATTTAGGTTGTTTCCATAACTTGGCTGTTGTGAATAATGTTGCAATGAACATGGAGTGTAGACAGATCCCTTTTAGACATACTGATATCACTCCTTTTGGATATATACCCAGAAGAGGTATCACTAAATCATATGGTAGTTCTAATTATTAGAACTAAGTTTTAATTTTTTGAGGAAACTTCATAGTGTTTCCATAGTGGCTGCACCAATTTATAGGGTTCCCTTTTCCCCACACTCTTGCCAACACCTGTTATCAACATATTACTTGATAATTTAAGGAGTTGCTTAATATCTTGCACTGAATATTCATTAATGGAATAAAATTCATTGACTTTCTCATTTTTAAAATTCCCTTTGGGGTGCCAGAGTCAGTTAAGTGTCTGACTTCACCTCAGGTCATGATCTCCCAGTTCATGAGTTTGAGCCCCATCTCGGGCTCTGTGCTGACAGCTCAGAGACTGAATCCTGCTTTGGATTCTGTGCCTCCCTCTCTCTCTGTCCCTTCCCTGCTCACACTCTGCCTCTCTCTCTTTCATAAATAAATAAACATTAAAAAATTAAAAAAATAAAATTCCTTTTTAAATTTTAATCATAAAATTGCCATTTATTGACATAATTTTAAAATTACATGAAGATAACACATTTACAGACAAAAAGAACTGTTCTGTAAATATAAATTTGTCTTCAGTTTCTGTTAATAACTAGCATTTCTGTTTAATGTGACTTAATCTCATGTTAAATTTTGAAAAGGCTTCTTCAGCTCTTACTATAATATCCAGTACCTAGGTCATTTCTAAAATGTACCTGTGGGACAGAAATTTGTTATTCTAGTTCAAATGAGTAATAAATTCCAATATCATTCATTAATTTCAAAATGCATATTTTTTGAGAAAACAAGTTTCCTGTAGTAACACCAGAAATTGTCTTAATGTTGAGTTAATGATGGGGACCATGTGCTTGTACATATAAAGAATAGTTTTCTAAAAGACCTAATGGTCATTCCTCTGTATCTGGAATGGGAATTCCAAATGTTTTTGGCCAAAGAAACTTGGGAAAAAAACAGTATAACTAAGAAAATAGAATTGTGACCTAGCAGCTGATACAAGCATTTTTTCTAGCCAGTGAGTTTATTAAAGTAGAGCTTCATGGCAGCTCTCTACTCCCCAAAGCGTAACACACCAATATCAATTCTTGGGAGTCATGCTGAGAAGAGTAACGGATTTTTTAAAATCTTAATGTACCTAGTACCATTTATACCTGAAAGTCAAACAGTTTCAAAATTTTACCTCAAGAAAAGGACCTTCTGTACTTCAGACGATTGCAAATAACTTGTGACAAAGCAGTGCAGGAAAAGTAAGAGAGGAAAATGATTAGATAGATCACATTGATTTTGTTTTTAAAGTCTACCGTTTCCAGAAGCTGAGGTTTTGTTTTTTGCTCATTATCCCAGAAGTCAAGGTTTGTCTTGCCCTAAGGAAAACCCCAGGCAGCCAGTTTCTACCTGACTTGAGCAATGTGATGGAGAGGATGCTTCGGTCAAATTGTTGGTGGATTCCTACCCCCAATCCATGGTCTGTTCTTATCACTGTTGACTAGGTGGTGGGATCCAGGACTACTCCTCAATTTTTTCTTTATGTTTAAAGGTCTAATCTGGAGACAGCCAGACAAGAGTCCTATTTAGACATCTTTCCCTGATCTTGCAAACTTCAGCCCTTGGTTCCATTTTATCCTTTATAGGAGAATGGTCTTTGCACGTCAAAGAGAAGAAAAAGAGAGTTTCCCATATCCAGATGTAGTGCTACCCTGGATAAATTTGGACTTGTCTTGCCTGGCCCACCTTTAGGCTTGTCTTCAAATGAATCCTTCTATCAGCTTGAAGTAAAGAACTCAGTACACTAATTAAATTAAAAAAAAAAAAAGACAATATAAACTTTGACATGAGAGTTTAATGGACTTTTTTTGTGAAGTTTTAGAGCCAAATGGAGAAGATAATTCTGTCACATGCCACATTCAATACTTCCTAAAATTTCTTTTCAATGATAACTGCTCTGTCCTGAATTTTCTTGGAAGCAAGGGTAGCTAGGCAGTTGTCAGGCATCTTGTATCTTTCCTGTCTCTCTCTCAATCCTTTTTGTCACAGCTGCTGTCAGTTTCTTGTACTTTTCAGACTCTCAAAATATCCTCAAGTTTTGTACTCCAGGCCTGAAAAGGGCAAACCAGACCTACTGAAATCACTGCAGCAAAATAATTTTCTGCCATTAGACACACTCCTGAGAGTTAAAGTGAGAACAATGCAGGTGACCGATAGTTTACTGGATGAGAGATATTGTGTTAAGTACCCTCACACACGGCACTTACTGAATACTAACTATGAATTTCAACCATCATTTAGTCATTTACCACTTATCTATTTTCTTTTGTTAAACACACATTTTAGACATTCTATGTGTATCATAGCCAGCAACATGCAGGGAAAAGGCAATTCCAGTGGAGTAGTGAGGCAGAACAGGTTTCAATATGAACACAGAAAATACTCAAACAACTCAAAGAGGTAAGGAAAATAACTATAAGCTGACATTTGGTAAATAAATAAAAATTATCCAGATGAAAACCAGAGAGAAATTGAACAAGTGTTCAGAATAATATTGGAAAGTGAGAGAAATTGTTTAAAAACATGGTGATAAGGAGAAAATATCCTCAAAACACAGGGAAATAGAGGAATACATAATAGTAATGAAATAGGCACATAGAAATCGAATGAGAGAGACATTGAGGCCAGGGGAAATGATTAAATATCTTACGTTTTATATTGAGGACTTTGGGTTTTATCTGAAAGCCAATAGAACATTAATTTAGGTTTCATATTCAAGCATGACATAATCAGAGGGAGTATAGGCAAAGGGCATCAACTTCCGGGTTAAGATATGTTGCAAAAGGAGCAAGTTGAGACAGAAATTCTTTTTAGAATGCTCTGGAAAAGTCCAGGAATAAGACAGTGGTTACTTGGACTAGAATAGTTGGAATGGTAGTAGAAAAGAATAAAAGAGCTAATGAGATCTTGACTAGATGCAAGTAAGAAAAATTGAATAGACTGCCAAATAATCTCTTCCCAGGTATGGGTGATTGGATAAGGATTTACTCCCAAGTTTCAGTTTTAATTTTAGAAGCTCTTTTTACTAACTTTTCACTTTACCAAAACAATGGATTTGCCAGACCTTCCTATTCAGTCTGGAAACATTCTGACTCGGGCCCATGGTGACTTGAACATCAGAGTTGGAAAAATCCCTACCCACCTCTTCAACACTGCATAGACCTTGTTGCTCCTGTGTATTGATAGTACAAGTGACTAGATTAGTGCAAGGTGCAAACTTAAGCAAAGAAGAAGAAAGATTAAAGGGCAATCTTTTCCATTAAAATTAAAACTCAAGGTTTGGATCAGTCCAGAAAAGATAAACTACTAAAAGAATTTTGTTGAATGAGATACAATTGGAAAAACAATCAGTGAACATCTAAGAAGGATTCTCAGATGAAATTTAAGTGTTTTAATTTGTGCTGTACTTGAGATAGAATTAAATTAGAAAAAGTAGATGTGTGGATGTGATTTATATAAAGTCAACTTGGTTATTCAATGAAAATACTCCCAAAGAGAAAGGCTTGACCTTACCTTAAGGGACTAATAAACAAAACTCTTGTTTTTGAAATAAAACTGAAAAGAACAAGTTATTTCTATAGGATACTTACATAATTCCCCATTTTGACATTTTGATTAACTCTAAGGACAGATAGCATTACATTAGAAGATTTTTGTTTTATTTAAAATATTTCTGCTTGGTGATTATATTTCTGTCACATCTTTATGTATAATATAAAGAAGGCAATGATTAGTAAGATACTTTAACATGAAATTATGGAAAGCAAAAATGAATGGTAACTACATAAACTCAGAAAAATGAACACTGACCACACTCCACCTTTCCATCCAGTCAGTGGCTGGGGTTTTATTTTTAAATATCTGCACGCCAATTATATAGAAAAAGAAATACTGATTTTTCTTAAAAAGTAGGCAGAAAGGTAATACACAAGAATGGGGTATATGCAGATAATTATTCTTAATGTAGCATTTCTCTAAGCTTCTAACATTAATCAAAGTCTTATTTTATACATCTATATATTTATTAAACTTTCAGTAAAATGACATTTTAGGCATGGAATGATAGCTATCTAAGTATATATACAATCTATTTTTACCTAAATAGCTTTCTGTAAAGAAAAGTGTAATAAGACTAAAGACATAGTATGAGTTTTGAATATCTATTAATCTAACTGAATAAGCATTGAAACTCTACTTAATAGATGCAAATTAATGTTATTATCTCAAATGCACAAGGGATTTGTATTTTTCCAAGAATAGTATTGTATTTGATAAAGTAATTGAAGGGTTTTTTTTTTCCATAGAAAAAGTTACATATGTATCTGTATATATAAGTTTTGGAAAAAAATATTCTGGATAAGAAACAGGCTTCATATTAAATTTTAGTATTGATCTTATTTCTTTCATAAATTGTGATTAAGGTTACTTGTAATTACCTCATCTTTTATATATGATATTTTTACCTTAATCACTCATAAATTATTCATATTTCTAAATGTTAAATGATACATTGTATTCTCCTTAAGGTGGTCATGAATTGCAATCATTTGGATGTGCTTGGTCTTGTTTATTCTATATTAAAAGTAAGCTATGAAAATTCCATATCAAACCATAGCTCAAGACATTTTCTTCATAAGCTCTATTTCTAAATGTTAAATATATCAAAATTTAGATTGCCAAAAATAGTTAATATGCAGTTGTTCAGAGTTTTCTCCAACTGGCAAGAGTGTATTTGTGAGCATGTCCAAGGGAGTGGATTCTTGAGATAACCATTATAGTGATAGTGTGTGTCAGACAACAGAACTGGCTGTCCAGGGACTGTGGGCAGCATGGGATAGCGTGTGTGATCAATCTGGAATGCTCTTCGGAGAAGGGTGGGGGGTGGTGGAGTGAGGAAAAGGATCCAACATAACAAGTAATAAAGAGATCTTCAGGGAAAGTGATGGATTTTTGAGTTTCAGGATGCTGGAAGATAGAAAATAGAATTTTAATAGATTACTCTTCATGTGTAGTTACATTTACCTTTTATATGTTTGAAGAAGTTACTGGTTAAAATTGTAGTTGGACCCTGTTCCTCTAATTACTACAACAATCTGGAAGATCACATCGATATAAGATTTTGAAATTATTTCCAGTGTAATAAATTTCAATTCTGGATAATTTATTGGATAAAATATATTCCAGATGTTAGTGATTAATGTAGGTTTGAGAATCTCCTATCTGAAGCCTAACCAAAGAAAATCTTACTTTTTTAAAGTTTATTTATTTTGAGAAAGAGAGATACAGTCAGAGACAGTGTGGGCACACTTGTGAGCACAGAGGGGGAGAGAGAGAATCCCAAGGAGGCTTCATACTGTCAGTGCTGAGCCTGGGGTGGAGCTCAGTCTCATGAACTATGAGATCATGACCTGAGCTGAAATCAAGAGTCAGTAGCTCAACTGACTGAGCCACCCAGGTGCCCCAAAGAAAATCTGATTCTTAACATCAATGCCTAATCTGCCTAATAGAAGCTTTTCACATACACAATATAATCATACCTACCATGGAAGGATTTAGATTTCATTGTGTTGATTTTTTTTTAATGTCCGTGAATCTTTATAGAATTCAACTTACCTTGTACATTTTCTGGTTGTATTTTGCTACTGATAGAATCGTGAGTCAGATGTCTTGGGTGCTGTTGGTGGTATGCAAGAAAACGTTTAATAATTGGCTTGCATCACTCTCTCTGTCACACACACACACACACACACACACACACACACACACACACACACACCAAAACCGGAATTGCACTATTTTCTGATTTCTGTGTTGTAAACACTACTAACAGAGCTTATTTCCAGTCTCCAATATGACATTGCTAAATGTGGAGATTTATACTTGTACAGTATTTCTAGCATACAGACTTAAATAACCTTAAGAGCATAAATATAGTATAATAGGAAGTATTTAAAATATAAATAGTAAATATATAAAATATATATAAATACATATATCATATATATAAAATAGTAAAATAGGAAGTTGTGGGTTTTGACTATTTTACTGTAAATTATTAAGTTGTAAATTAAAATGATAAAAATTAAAATCTTTAAAAATGTGTGTGTTGAACCACTGGCCCCCAGATTCCTGACAATTGCCAGCATGTGTCGTAAAAGACATAATCTCTATAGAACAGAAATATTGTGTCAATCTAGTTTACTCCGTACCATATTAACAGGCATTAATCATTTTTTCTATCATTTATTGTTATAAGATTAACCATTGCCTGTTATGTTTTCCCATATAATTGCAGATAGTTTTTAATAATGGAAATGATCATAAGGTACTATAAGTTTTTGTGGGTCCTCGCTAAACTCTGAAGTCTTTGAAGGTGGGGTAGATATGGTTTAGGATGTTTGATTGGTCCATATACGTTGTTGTCGCATTCCACATCCCCAAGAACAACTGCAGCGACTGGTCCAAAGGCTATTTTCAGTGCGTGTTTGTTTTTTGGTTGGTTGAATGAATAAAAGATACAGAAACTTACTTAAATGCTCAGGAGCACCTGGATGGCTCAGTCAGTTAAGTGTCCGACTTGGGCTCAGGTCATGATCTTGTGGTCTGTGAGTTAGAGCCCTGCATCAGGGGTTGCTGCTGTTAGCACAGAGCCCTTTCAGCTCCTTTGTGCCCCCCTCACTCTCTGTCCCTCCCCCACTCATTCTCTCTCTCTCCCTCTCTCCCTCTCTCTCTCCCTCTCTTTCTCTCTCAAAAAGGAATAAACATTAAACAGATCATTTTTTAAAAAAAGAAGAACTCATATATTTAAGGACCCATATATTTAAATATAAACATTATTTGCAAAGTTACCTCCATTTTCTCTTTCAGTTGGTAGAGAGGGTGGTGGAGACTGACAGAGCAGTGGTATAAACATCCAAGTTCCTTTCAGTAGATTGAAACTACCAATAAAGTAGAAATAATCTGTTGCATTTGAGCAAATGAGAGTTTGAATGTTTATGCAGTTTATTAGGGTTATTCTCTCCTTCTCTCTTTCAGAATTAGTGAATTAAATATACATATATTTTACATAAAGATAGAATCGTTTTGGAAAAGCATTAGGACTCTTAACTGTGATGTTTAGTACAATTTGAGGGTAAAGTATTTTTTCCCTCATGAGAATCTATCTCTAAAGTTAAAAGAGGAATTTACTTAGAAAAATATGAACTAAGATGGAAATACATATTTTATGAAGGTTGCCTACCTCAATCTCCATAATGAAATACTTCTAATATCTAAAGTATGGTCCATCTGTATTATGTGCACAGATTGTCTGGCACATCAGTATGTACTTAATATATTCTCCATAAAACTTAACTTCCAGGAGCTGACATTTTTATGCTTACTCCAGTAATCATCCACTTAAGTAAAAGAAGCTACTTTCTTAATATGTTAAAAGTAGCTGGCCCTTTTTGAGCTTTACCTACCTGGTGTTGGGTATTTCCATACATTTATATGTCCCATGTACTATGCGGTGCGTTACATCAACATTGTCATCATCATTTTTTCAGTGAGAATTTTCAAAAAGTGTAAAAAATTCTTACATCATGTAAAATCCAATTTGTATTTTAGCAGCAACACTATGAGAGCTAGTGTTTTGACACTTTAAACATTATACATGTTATCCATGTTATTTATCATTGTCTTGTGTTTCTAGTCAAAATTATCATCTGTAATTCCATTTACTCATTGAATCTCCGTATATTTTTCTAAGTATCATTACCACACATTAATAAACACTTTTATTTCAAGGTAATTTACCTATTATTTTGCAACAGAGTCTCCCATAGTTTAAATCAGGGAACAAATGAGTGCAGGATATAATTTATAAATTAGACTTAATACCACTTTCTTTTGCTTTGAATCTATAATGTTTTTCCAAGATAAGAAAGAAATGCAAAGCCACGTTAGCATATGGAGTTGCGTGTATTTTTGGGTTGAGCAATCTAAGAAAGTTATCAATTCAAATATCATACTTGGGGGAAAGTTAAAATCTTAAAATCTTAACCACTGTCTTAAGTAAAACATGACATAGGATTAAATAAATTTTATAAAGACCCTACTTTACTCTTTTGAAGAAAAACCTATTCTGGCAATGTATAAGATAATAACATAAAGGTGACTTTCCTAGCTGTTCAACTTTTATCTTTTAATAAGTCTATTTTATGTCATTTTTTCTTGTAATTTTTGGCTTTGGTTTGTTTATTTAAAAGGCCATGTAAATATAGTCATTCTTTTAGTACATGTTGTTGTTCCTCATAAGTGTTTTATTAAGCTAACTAATGAGTTCCAGCTTGTCTTTTGCTGGATGCCTTATTTCTTAATGACCCTTGATAAGGGAAAATACACTTTTGTCTAAAATCTCTTTCTAATCAAAACTACAACTTTCTCATCAAAACATAAGGCAAATGCCAAATCTGATTAACAACCAGAAAGACCATAGACAGAAAATTAATTAAGGCCCCCGAATGCCTGAACTTCATGGACTTGTTTTAAATATTTTGAAGCATAACATGATTTTAGAAACTAAGACCGTTTTGAAGATCTTTTTAAATGTGGATTCTTAAAATCAGTGATCCACAAAAACATCTAAACCAACATTCTTCTTGAATCCTTGACCCACTGATAATAAATCCTGGTATCTAATTAAATTTGAATGAGTTACCTTGATAGTACATTACTGCTGGATTTTTCTTTTTTTTTTTTTTTTTGTACAGTGTAGAATGGTATTATTAGCAATCACCTTACTAAAAAAAGTCTGTGGAAGATATCTCTGGAGAAAGTTACAGCTCGCCTTTTAACAAATGAAAATGGCTTGACAGCATGCCAATGTCAAACTCTTTATAGATACATTTATCATCGGTTTAGGTGCTGTCATCTTTTTACATCAATGCATTTCTAAGTAAATTACATTTAAATGTAAGATAAGTCAAATGTAACTTTCAAATACATAAGTTGAAAAGTGCTAAGATGAAAGACTGGTATCTAAAATAGAATTATTAGACAAATCAAACTCTTGATGGCCAAAGAATATTACTCAGGAACAATTCAGGCTTCTTTATGCTTTTATAATTGCTGTCTTCAGATTAGGCTACCAGATTTCTTTATTATATTTTCTGTTGTAACTTATATGGTCGTACTTATTTTTTTATCTTTCAGACATTTAGAATCCATTGAAAAACTCTGTGTTCTTTATTCATGTTCTTTGATAAAATTTTAGCTGCCATGATACATTCTATCAACAATCAGTAGTAAACATGGATAATAGCCAGAGTAGTCTCTGTGGTTATAGGTAATCTAATTTTTATTTTTGAATTTGATTTTTATAACCAAACAATAATTAAATGAATTTATGTGTGGGACGTATATTTATTTAATGCATGACATATCAGCTACTCTTAACAATACAAAGATAATTAATACATGGCCTCTGTTAAGTGAGGGAACTGAGGCACACAGAGTGTAAATAACTTGTATGAGGTCACACACATAGAAAGTGGTAGAGCTTTAGATATGACCTTAGAAGAGAGGTGAGTAACCAATTTATCAAGGGGATGATGAATGGGGTAAGAAAAGAGAAGCTCACAAGCTGTGAGCAAACACTAAATCTGACTTAAGACATAAAATAAAAATTAAAAAAAATCTTGTGGAACACCTGTAAACGATTATCACAAAGAAAAGGCAGTATGTTTATAAAGTTTTTAATATTTTTTTAAATTTTTTGAAGCTTATTCATTTTTGAGGGAGGGGAGAGACAGAGTGTGAGCAGGGGAAGGGCAGAGAGAGAGGGAGACACTTGTCAGAAGCAGGCTCCAGGCTCTGAGCTGTCGGCACAGAGCCCAATGTGGGCTCGAACCCATGAACTACAAGATCATGACCTCAGCCGAAGTTGGACGCTTAAGCAACCAACTGAGCCACCCAGGCGCCCCTATAAAGTTTTAAAAGTAAAGCATGACTTTGAAATGAATCTGTATAGAAATGAGAAGAAATTACCGAAATCCGCTCCTCTAAACCGGGTGCAAGAATACATAGAAGCCCACACATTTTGTAAATGGTTAATAGTCTCACTAGCTGGACTGTATGCCTCTGTCATTCTCTATAGACCAAATTCAATGCTGTACATATAGTAGGCATTCAATAAGTGCTTGTGAATTTATTAATTTTTCAATGAATAATGAGATATCTTTAAGTAGAAACAAATTTCATGGGCTCAACTTCAACATACCTTTCATCTTTGAAGAAACAGAGTTTCATGCTCAATTTACATCGTGGATAAAATGATTTGAAGACTCAATTTACTCTCTAATGAATTTCTCCACATCAGGCAAGTATTTAATATACTATCACAAGAGTTCTCCAAACATGAAACTCCTGTTTCTGGGTCTGTCAGGGGAGGGGGCAAAATACCAATAAATTGATGAATTACAGAAAGGCAGAATTTTGATCTTGTTATAGGATTCTTACTAGGAAAAGAAAGTAGTCCTAAAACCCACCCACTGCTCTGTTAATAAACTTAACATACTCTGAAGGAAGCTGTGTAATGAAGAGAAAAAGTCTATGAAATCAAATACATCAGAGCTCCAAGACCTATGTTGTTAATTACTATTTCTGGGTGTACCATAAGGTTCTTAGTAGTTTTCATATGAGGTGTATTTTTGGTAAAATAGAGCAAAACTATTGGTTTGAACTGACTAGACAATGAAAAAATATTTAGAGGAGCTGGCACACATTAGGCATTCAATTATTTTCTAAGTTAATAAAAGTATATATGTGACATATATATGTATGACACATATATACACACACATATATATATATATATATATATATATATATATATATATACGATGCATATATACACATAACTTTTTAAGCTGATATGAAGGCTGAAAATTTTTAGAAAGTCAAATGATTTCTTATGCATTATTCCTGATCTTAAGAAAATAGTTTTAAAATAAATAAATGAATCCTTTGTTTTACTAATATCTATGTTCTGTTTATAAAATGTACTCACAATTCAATTTATTTTAAAGATTATAGACGGTTATGTCAGAGTATTGGAAAACAAAAACCCACTAGTCCATGTGATTTAAAGATATCTGGCAATTACTGATTCACTGTTTAAAAAGTAGAAATTTACCAAAAAAAATTCCATAAAAATGAATGTGTTATTAATGAAGTCCCATTGCTGTTGTATTTTATGTACTTTAATGTTGTGATATGGTTTCCGTTCATGAGAACTAAACTGTCAACCCTTATGTATCAGAAGGTTCAATAGTACCTGTCCTGTATAGCCTAGAGATTTCTGTACTTAATAAACTGAGTAAGTCAATGACAAAACCCTCATTCTTTTTATGCATACTTTAAATACAATGAACACACATGAAAGCCTGTCTGCATATATGTAAGATAGATATTTAAAATTTTTTTAAATGAGGAAAATATATTGGTTATACTTGTAAACTTGGAATACTTAGTGGTATAGAATGCAGAAAGTTTCTCTTACTTGGTATCTTCAGTGCTAGATTCAAAATGATGATGGTGGTTTCCCCACACAGCGCATAAGGGTGTGGATCATGAGATCTAAAGTACACTATTTTAGAACTACACCACATTCTAGCTTATGATTAGCTGTAAACAGGTTTGCTGTAAACCAATTTAAAACAAAACTCTGAATACCTGAATATGAATGCCTAATATCCTCCTAACAGGAGAAGAATGAACATATCTTCATTCTGGAAGAAAGGTAAAATGTTTTGCATGTCTGGTTGGCATAATAAATGGTTGAAAGTCAAATTTAGTTAAAGAGGTGGGGGCCCTCTGGTCTTCATTGTAGATTAGTACAGACTGCAGAACGAGACCCAAATTAAGAGATTTTAGAATAGAAATAGGCTTTTAAAATAATACCAAGAAGGTGACACCTTGTTAAAGTTTGTTGTAGTAGGATCTCTACTCAGGATTATCTGGTAAATCAAAAATAATACTGTACAACATTGTGCATTATTACTGTGTGTGTGACTTTTGATTTTCTCGTTTTTCTTTTTTTTTGTGTGTGTGTTTTTTTTTTTTTTTTTTGCTGTGGAGATTTTATAGATCTAAACATGTTATTATAAACTGCTGCATTTGAAAGGAGACAAACTTTGATCAGGAAGTTTAGAGCCACTTTTGAAATAGCTTATCTTTACCTAGGTACCCTCAAAAGACTTCATATCTCACAAAACAAATAAGAAAAACAGTATAAACTGAGGGCGCAATTATATGGTTCAATTTGCAAAAGGAGAAAGTGATGTTACAAAATATGTTGTCATATATTTGGAAGAGTCAAAGGAAGATTCCAAATGAGAGTAAATCTGACCTGGTGATTCTCAGATTTTTCAAACTCATCTGAAACATCAATTACTATTTTATGTATATGTTGCCATTCTGAGTGAGGAATGAAGTTATTAATGAGAAAAAAGAAAAACAGATGTGATATTCTTATTAAGTACAATGCCTCTTACCAGTAAGTAGCTTACATGTCTATGATAAAAAATAATTCAGACTTGCACAAAATAAATGTGTTATCCTATATCCTTCTCTTTTCCCTCTTCCCTAAAACTTTAAGGAAGAAGCTTACATGTAAATAGTCTGGGAATGAAAACAAATTTAAAACATTCAACTCAAATGACTCATATTTTTCTAGAAACTTCACTGTGTATGTACATTTTAATCTTTTTCTTTGATTTTGGTAGTTTTTTTTTTTAATTTTTAATATCTTGTAAGTCTCCTCGGCTTTATATTATATTTGCAATAGTGATAGAACATTTAAATGTCCATGAAAAATAGCTTTATGAACATCAATGGTTTGGAAAAAAGTATTCAGGTGGATGATAACTTCTCTTTTTCTACTACCTTCTTGGGCCCCAGCTGATCTAATTGTTCAGATAATGATTCAGTGTGAACTCATGCCGTGAGTTCCCTGTTTAATACTTGGATAAATCAAATAAAGCAAACATCTTTACCTAATGTAATTTAAGGAATTCTCACTTATTAATTGGACCTTTGAAAATTCATAAACATTTTCAGGACAACTTAATGACTATTAATAATCTTAAAAATTATTATAAATGGTGGGTACCTTCATTAAAGGGACTGTTTTAATCTCTTTGGGCTATGATAATATAAATTATGTGGCTTATAAATTATGAACATTTATTTCTCACATTTCTGAAGGGTGAAAGTTCAAGCTCATGGCAGTGGCAGGTTTGGTGTCTGGGGGAAGACTCCTTCCTAGATGATGGTTTTCTAGTGTAACACTGCATGGTGGGACAAAGGAGCACTCTCAGGCCATTAGCATGGTAGTGCTAATCCCATTCAAGAGGGATCTACCTTTATCACCTAAGCACCTCTGAAAGGCTCTACCTTGTAATACATTGGGCATGAGGTTTTAATACATGAATTTGAGAGGCACACAAACATTCAGTCCATAGCAGAAATTATGTGTTCTATTTCTTCTTTAGTGCAGACACAGGCATAAAACCTATAGATTGCTTTGTGCATAGTAAGGTCTTATTAAATACTTATTTGTAAGTAATTTGTAAGTTATTATTAAATAACTTATTAGTAAGATAAGGTAGTAAACTTACTTGTAGATTAAAGGAATGTATCAGTTACCCAAGAAAAATTGTGTGCCTCGCTACCAGAGAATGTTGCATTACTGTAGTGTCTCCATTCATTTTCTGTGGGGAGAGTAGATGTGAATTGTGTGTATAGGGGGAGGCAGGAAAGTGATCGCTGGGGCTGTTGTGCAGGCAAGACCTGAAATAATGGATAAACTGGTTCTCCTTGCCTTCTCTCCCTCACTTCTTATATTGAATTCCGAATGGTAGTGTAGCCAGTTTTTATACTTGCAGTGTTTTTGTGAAAGATGCGGTCATCTAGTAACACCCTTTTTTTGATCAACAGCTTTGTGGGCAAAGTTAATGTAAATGGTTGGCCAACTTGCAGATTCAAGGGAGGTGCTGTCCCATTGAAGATGTGATCAATCCCCATGATTCAAAGTTTCTCTTTCAGCAACACCTGAATAGGAATCTTTAGGACTTTGAAACGGTGGCATTAATTACAAGGGACCAACCTGTGCAGTGAGTTACGTTCAAATAGTTAACTAAGGCATATTTATAATGGAACGTTAACAAATGCACATAGTAATAGTGTTTTGTACTTTTGTTTAAAGAAGTTTATGGTAAAGTATCATGTTCAAAAACTTAGAAATGACTCTCCTATAAACATAAAATTTGAACATAGGCCAGAGATTTTCTTTAATATATCGGTTACTGCGAGGATTAGTATGATGATTAAGATCAGTTCAAAACAACAACAACAAAGGAACAGAAACATACAGATGGGTTGGCCAACCAAAGGAATAGGGCAAAGAATGTGCTAATAGATACAAAACTGTCTTTCAAGACAATAAACATCTGGTGTTACCCTTTATCCTGGACAGAAGATACTTATCATGCTATTGAATAAAATGTCTTCATTGCTCTCATTTACTCCCTTATTTCTTTTCTGCATGCTAGTGTCAACTCCTAAGAGTTAAATATACTTAAATAGGAAGACAAAGGTACATATACCTTGGAGGTCAGGTAATTCCTCAAGAAAATTGAGCTACTACAACACGCACTACCTCTCTGGAAAGAAACCTTGCATCCTTTTGCCTGTTTCCAAATTTGAGCTCATTTTTTCCCCCATGACATTGGCTATTAGTCACACCTCCTGCCTGGGATTTCACATTTGTCCTTATAAATCTGATCTTCCACTGTCTCTATTCTCACTGGTGGTTGAAACCACTTCTGATGGGCAAGATTTATACTGTGATGGGTAAGGCCATTGCAATTTTCCATTAGTTATTGGTCTTTTTTAATGTCATCATTTATGAGGTTGCATTATGTTACTGGAAGCAAGACACCTCTCTTGACATGGTGGGAAAATGTCTTTCAACATTTAATGAATATGTGCTATGTGCGAAGGCCATTTGTATATTATCTCACTTTATGTGTTTATTGTATATAACAACTTTACAATCAGGATTATTTAATGAATCAGAATCTTGTTTTTAAACAATTAAAAGGCAAATGAAGGGGCATGATCTTGCCAAGTGATAGGCATTTAGTAAGTGGTGGAACCAACTTGATTCCATTCTCTAAGGCTAAAATCTGGTTATTCTACTAGCGTGTTAACTGTTGGACCAAATGACATTAATTTATTCTGACTCAGTTTTCAAACATGTACTTCTACCTTGACTGATCTTTAGGTTCTTTGTGCACTTTTTATTTTTCTGTCAGTTTTGTAAAGGACAGGTATCAGTATATAAGATCATACAGTTGTCTGCATCCAGCTATAGGGCCATGAAGGAATGTCCCTCACTAGTTGTAAATATTTCTCACTTGCCTATCTGTTGCTCTTGACTGCAGTAACCATTGTGACCTCACTTTATGTACTATCTTCAACCTTCTCATCCTGTCTCCCCTGTCTTTACCTTGGGCTAGTCTGTTTCAGGGTTTCCTATATTCATGACATTCTGAGAATTAATGTTTATCCTGGTTCAGTGGTTTCTAGCAGTGAGAAATATTTTCCTTACAAAGTCCTGTAAATAATCATTTATGGCAGCAACCTAGACCCATTTCACTATGGCTTTTATCTTTGCCCTCTTCAAATCATTATCATTTGTTCCCAGCTGATAGCAAAGAACTACATGCCCAAGTTTAATTTACAATGTTGTTGCTTAATTCAAGTTTGCTCCAATACCATCAGAAAAGCCCAATTTCTCTTTTTAAAACACTTCCTACCCCCAAACACTCACCTCTTTTCTGTCTCCCACTGTGTATTATACATGCTTATGTTACCATTTTATATATTGGGGAAATTCTTATCTGGTTCAGGGAATAAGCATGTTTTCTTAGATATTTTGGAAGTTAAGATTTTCCTGATAATTAGCATCCAGCTTATCAAAATAAGGACCATATTGGTTGTAGGCCAGAGAACAAGATCAGGGAAAATGGTGTAACTGCCAGAGCAGAGTGAATAATCTATATGGCTTCCAATAATAAGAGCTGGTGAAGATCCAAACACAGAGTCATCTTTAACACTACCATCAGCATTATTTTTGTGAACCCCAGACATAATCATGCTCTAATTTTGAAAGCTGTGGATGGCTCCTTGATTTCTTATAGAATAAAATCAAAACCCTTGACTGTGATACTCAGGAACCCCTCCTTTTGTCCCTAAGTCACATTTCTTGTATTATTTCCTAACCTCTCTTTCTTAAATGTTTATTTGTTTATTTAGAGAGAGCAAGTGAGCATGAGTGGAGAAGGGGCAGAGAGAGGGAGACAGAGGATCTGAGGTGGGCTCTGCGTTGACAGCAGAGAGCCAGATGCAGGGCTCGAACTCATGACCTATGAGATCGTGACCTGAGCTGAAACCAGACACTCAACCGACTGAGCCACCCAGGTGCCCCATCTACCCTCCCTTCCTTACTAGCAAATCCCTCAGTTCCCAAACCAGTAAGTCTTCATTCTTCCATGCCATCTACAATGAAGTTCCCTAGGTCTGAAAGATGCTTCCATTTTGTTTTCATTGGATAAAGTCTTAGCTCAAATCCAAAGCCCAATATAGCCCCCTCTGAAGCTTTTCCTAGACAACCCTGACTCCCTGCAATGTGCTTTTTAGAGCTGTTGCTACCTTACCTCAGGGCAGAGGAGCTTCCTGTACACTCTATGGTGCTTAAGGCGCTGTGGTTCATCTGGTCGTTAACAAGTCCTCCTTGTTAAAATGAGAGCCTCTTGAGGATGGGAAAGATGTCTTTTTTCTCCTTGTACTTTTGGGACTGGCACGTAATAGGTCCTGTTGGGTAGGCATAAGGAGGATGGCATACAAATATCAGGGGACTGTAAGATGCAGGCGTACGGCTTGGTAGGAAGTTCCCCAAAGGGAAACGACAGGTACAAATAGACCAAGACAGGGCATCTGGGTTATTAGACAGTTTGCCTATTCCTAAGAGACCAAGTAAAATGAGTAGGGATTTCGTTCCCTGGTAAGTGAGAGTATTAAGGAAGTAATGAATCAAGGTCTTTGTCCCAGAGGAACAAGCATGAACATGTTCCTGGAACTAGATGGTATGGTAAGAGTTGTTGATTTGAAAAGAACCAGAGTCAATACTCCAGTCAGTGAGAAGGTACCAATGATCTTGCACTCCTCAAACTCCTCCCGGCCAGGAGCAGACTTGCTTAGGATGTCTAGATTGGGTCAGGTTCATGCATACCATTCCATATCCCTGAAAAGGAAAAGAGGGGTTAATGAAGAGGCTTACCATTTTATTTCCACTTCCAAAGAGTGTCTTTGGATTCTGCATCTCTACCTATTTCCAATGCTCTGGTCCCAGCTGAGTTTCCTATTCATCATTTTGTGGTGGTGCTTCTTATTTAATCCATATTTAACTCTGTGTTTAGGGGCTTTGGATCAATGACTTGGTCTTTTTTTTTTTTTTTCTTTGATGATGCTTTTCATGTCTTCCTCCTTGAATTTACAGGCTCAAGTATCAAGCAACTCTTGATTTATACCTTACCAGTTTCGACCTATTAGAATCTGGTGCCCCAACCTATCTCAGGGCTTGAAATCCTAAATTTCTGAGAAACTGAGGATGTAAGCATACTAGAGGGTCAAGCAGGTTATAATTATCCTTCCTCCAAAGATGCACATATAATTAGATGGCTTATCTCAGCTTCCCTTCATCATAAGTTTCTGATTTCACTCTAAAAACAAAACTCAAGTAGTATAGAAGGGGAGTATTATTATTCCAGCTGTATTTATTCATTCATTTTAACTTGAGGAATCTTTTGTAATAAAACCGTTTGGCTTAGAAAAGACAAGAAGACCATGGCTATGGCAGTCTGTCAACCACATAAGGCAGCCACAGTCTTGTGGCTTGGTAAACAGTCATCAGAGGAAGATAAAAAAGTGGAGATCTCTTAATGAAGGTGTATTTATCAACTAGATGAACTGCGTCCTACATACTCGTTCTGGAGCTACAAGAGGCTTTGATGTTATTAATTTCCCCTGCTCTAAAAGAGAGCCAGTTATGAGACTATTAAGTTATGGAAACGAAGTCTCCCCCACCCCTTTTTCTTCCTCACACTTCCTTGATTCAAGCCAGCTTTTCCTAATTAGTCAGATGGGAAACTAATGGAGTTGCTGGAATGCTGATTAAGTACTTTGTAGCCCCAGAAAAACATCACTCGTATTTGGAGATGAGAGACCCTATTTAGCAATGCAGCAGGTTGGTATACTGAGAGGGTGCAAGTTCTGGCCCTGAGAAAGTTAAACAAAATCCTCTGATTCTTATCCCAGTTGATTCCCCTCATTGGTTAACGGAGGCTGCCAGTGGTGGAGATCTGTAATCACCTCCATGTGCCTGTTCAAGTCCGTTAACATCTGTTGGTAGAAGTATATGCTAATACCAACTCTTGGCATATCATAGAAGTGAAACAATTCCCCTCAGAGGATTGGTTCTTTATTCACTCTTTCTTTGATCCATTCATCCTTCATGCAAGCATTTTCCTATATATTGTAATCCTGTATATGTAAATTTTTAAAAACATGTGCGTAGGCTTATTATATGAAAGTTACCCCAAAAAATTCAAAAACATAACATTGTTTCTCTCGTCCGGTGATAGTAGAATCAGAAGTTGGGGGAAAGTTGTGAGAGTTTTTCATTTAAGCCCCCTCTAAAGTGTTTGGTTTCATTAACAACACATATATGTTGTTAATATATATAATATATAGGCTGTATATATATGTAAATATATATGTGTGTGTGTGTGTGTGTGTATAGGCAATTAGAGATTCAACAAGTAATATATTTTCAAAAATTTAGACTTTTTTTTGTTAAATAGCCTGAGATGAATTTAAAAGGGTGGGCACAGTTTTTCCAGAGAAAAAAATGGGAGCTAGAGAGAAAATGTATGTCTCCTAGGAGCAAAGTAAAGTTGGCTATGTGTGTGTGTGCAGAACACAAAGCAGCTAATTCAGGTGTGAGGCATGGCTGGGCCTTGAGGAAAGTGTTAACTTGCTATTATAAAACTTAGTCCACAGTGACCCACAGGCCGACTGTTTGATCCCTGAGCCGTCCTGCTTCTTCCTCTCCTCCTGCTTCCAAAACCATAATCTGTCATGTTTATTTTCAAAGATCATTGATCCTAAATAAAAATAGCAGATTGTTTATTTTTTTCTTGATAGTTTAAGGTCATTTAAATTACGATAAATTTGTACTGTGTCCACCATCTTAAATTCATTTTAGGCAATTTAACAACAAAAGTCTAAATTTTTAAAAACATTATAATAAGGTGTTACTTGTTGAATCTCTCATTGCCTGTGTATTATCCCTGCTCATTCTTCAATCAAGTCTGAATGGATAATTTCTTCAGTGATCTAGTCTTTCCCTCTTCCTTTTTCCCTCAATCTCTTAATGCACACAAGTACACCCTAGATTCAGTGAGGCGGAAACAAAGTAGGAATGTATTTTAAAGTACAATTATTACAAACTGCCTCGAGTTTATCTCTTTTCAAAATGACTGAAGTCTGCGAGTTTAAGCTACTGCCTCTCATCTGGTCTCTCTTTGTCTTTGGATCCTTTGCCACATAATGAGAACCTGGTGAATGGTGAAATTTGAAGTTTCACTAAAGAGAACACTAAATTAAAAAATAGTCTTCTCAGTTTTTATACTCACGGAAATGTTAATTATAAAGCAAAATAGCAGTGGCTGAGATACCTGGTTGAAATACAAGCACAATAACAGGCTGGCTGTGTTGATGACTGACGGGATTTCAAATTGCCTCCCTCCTTCCTACCTGTCCTCCATTAGTCCAGGTGTAAATATTTATGCAGCTTGAAATAATTCACAAAAGTGGTTAACAATAAATATATACATATATATATATATATATATATATATATATATATATATATATATATATAGTATGAATGCTAGCTGAAATATACATCTCACTTGATGTCATATTGTGTGTTTGCACGACCAAACTTTTACTGACCAACAAAGTCTTATTTAGCCATTGTCTTCAGGTCTTGACCAGGCTTTTATAATTTATATTAGAGACGAGTATTTTACATGCTTATGGACACACACCCTGTAGGGGATTCTTTACTATAAATTCAATTGAATAACAAAAACAAGAAAAATTGGAATACTCAGTACAATTTTGATTAGTAACCAAAGAAGTAGTTTATGGCAAAACAAAAACAATTGGGTATATGAATTATGTAATTAGAGGCATATGTGCAAAATCATTTCATAGCACTAAAAATCTTTGAAATATTTCCTGAAAAGTCCATGGCTAACATCATCTGTCTCCTTCCCACCCACACCCCAGGCACTCCCTCACTCAGAGCTTTGTCAAATGCTTTATTTTTATAATGACATTGAAATCCTTCAGCTTTCTTAATAACAGATTTTCAGAAGTTTTGATTGAATATATAATACTAAACTATACACTTCAGGTGAGGTGGGATGTAGTTCAACATCACTTAAGCCTTTTAAAGAAAATCCCTTGTAATGGAGCTAGAATAAACAAGCTGGGAATATTGGTTTGATAGCTTCTGCCTTGTTTTTCTGTTCTCTGTTCTTCACCTGTAAGTGGCTTTTTGCAATGAGGGGTAAAGACGATTGACAGACGGTAAATAGTGTGTTAATAGCATAAGCTTTGGAGTCCTGGGGATCTGTGCCCCATTCCAGCTTCATCATTTACTACTGAAATGGCGCCAGACAATTCACTTATGTAACTGCCTCAATCCTTCATTTCCTCAATTTTAGAATGAGAACTAGGGAAATACTTCACAGGAAAGTTGTGGCAAGTAACATCACAGTGTAGAGTAAGCAACTGACAGTTTGCAGTCACTGAAATTTAATTTGGAAGCAGATCACAATTTTATTTTTGAAAAGAGAGAAAATTTCATGGTTCAAGAAAATCGCACTCCATAATCCTCCCCGGGGGTTGAATTCGATTCCTTTAGATTTGGCCCTAATGAAAAAAACAAGATGATGAAGATATTTTATTTTTCTAAAACATTCATTAATTGAAAGTGCTTGCTTGACGCCAGACATTTCAATATATTATTTCTTTTCAAAAAACAGATAGTATATATCTGCACATATGTATCAGCATATATATGCAGAGATATGTATCTGCTATATAGCTTACACACACACACACACGTGCGCGCAGTATTATTTGTCGTGTCTTCTGTTTCCAATATTCATGTTTCTCTTGACTAATGTTATTGTTCTTCAAGGCAGGATGTCATAGTAGGCTTGTAATATGTTAAGGTTGGGGAACAATCTTCTATTTATAGATATTTGCTTCATAGGCTTCAAATGAGAAGGCCATAGGTATTTGAGAAATCAATGACATTAAAATGTAAGTTTTTAAGGAGCCATTAAATGTTTTGTGTAATATTTATTTGCTGTATTTCATGGAAGTGGGAGACCTATTCAGAGCCTCATGCTTTATAACACTAGCTAGAATTCTGCCACCTTTATTTCAACATTTAGGAATGAATTAAATGGTATTATAACTATCCAATTAGCTAGCAGTGTGCACTTCAAAGTATTTTTAAGGATATTTGATCTCAGACACACAGGAAAATGTTGATTGGGTATACATAAAACCAGGAATTACACATTTGAGCTTGAGAATTGCCAAAGCTACTGCAAATGTGCTATTTTTAAAATTAATTTTAGTAAACTCAGGAACTTGTTTTTACTGATCTGGACATTTCCAAGAGGTTTAAAGGACAGTTAAAGCAAGGTATTCTCATAATTACAACAATCTTACTTAAAGCAAATAGGTAATTTGTAACTGGGTAGCTTATTTTTATTTTTACAGCTATGTTTTTACAACGAATGAAATGTATTTCTGATGCTAAATGTGCACACATGTGTGAAATGTTGTTTTCTTTGTATTAGGCCATAAAAATAGAGTATTTATATCTATGAACAAAAATATATGAGGATGAATACAAGTATTTTATCATCTCTCTATATTTAACCAAAAATATATTCAAAATAAAAATTAAATGACAAAAATCAGAGAAAAATTAATAGTAACTTAATATTAATATCGTTTAAGAGGTGAAATTTTGACTTATTAATTGTCACAATCAGAAAATATTTACACCTTACATATTTCCATAAGAAAATTGTATATAAATGATAATTATGTTGCTTACTTTCAGGGAAGCAGTAATGGTAAATAATGATGAAAATAGATGGAATTTGGGAAAGAAACCTTCCATTCAATGGCAGTGTTCATAATCCAAGCTAAAACTGAATGTTAAGGAAATAGATGTAATAATTTTTAATATACACACCGAGTTTTTAAAATATGACCAAATCTAAATTTTTAAATATTTGAAAATAGTTATAAAACTACATAGTTATGGCTCTATCAAAAACATAAAATATAGATCTTAGATTTTCAGGGGCTCTAAAAACTTTTTACATTAAAACATGTATCAACATTTTAAACAGTGTAATTTTAATTGTTCTTTACTTTCAGAAAGGGCAGGATTTGAAATTAAGTGATGAAATATAAAATCAGTCACATGGCTGAACTAACAGTAAAAAACATTAGTGTGGCTTCTATGAAAGTCTAAATGTTTGACTTCTACTCCCTACATGTACAAAAACTCACTTTGATTTTACTGAGTAAAAATAATTAAAACAATTTTACTTCTTCTATTTCCTACTGTATAGCATTTAGTGTCATCAGATAGGTTCCTGGGTTGTAAAACATACAAATACCATCTAATGAACATCATTCTGTCAAGAAACACTAAAGCAATAAGGGTTATTTTCCTCTTGTTTGTGCTTTGCAGAATTACATTTATTTGCTCTAGTACTTAGTTTTTAAAAATCTGGATTTTAAGAAAAGACATATTTTGGGAAATCTTTGGCAAAGTAATGGAGAAAATGAATTACTTACAAACTAGTTGCAAGAAAGTTTGGAGAAAAGTAAATATGTCCATATTCTCAAAGAAGAGATTCAATAATGAAATACTTAGTTAAAAAACAAAAAAAGCACATTTCAGGCACCATTACTTTCCTTTGATTTCTTTCTCAATAAAAACTTTCAAGGGCTTTACTTGGATATTTCACAAGAAATGTTATCATAGCAAGCATTTAAGGAGGATATAAATTTGGGCTCCAGTTCCATTTATATGGGGCCTAAATTTTAAAGGCATATTGCTGATGGGGTGCCTGGGTGGCTCACTCAGTTAAACGTCTGACTTTGGCTCAGGTCATGATCTTGCAGTTCATGAGTTCAAGCCCTACATCAGGCTCTGTGCTGACAGCTCAGAGCCTGGAGCCAGCTTCGAATTCTGTCTCCTCTCTCTGCCCCTTCCCTGCTTGCTCTCTTTGTCTCTCTGTGTCTCTCTGTCTCAAAAATAAACATTAAAATTTTTTTAAAAAATTTATGAAAGACATAGTTGCTTGTTTTTTTAATGCAGATTACAGAAGAAACATGGATTTTATTGTAAGATTAAAAGAAACTTTGTACTGATCAATTTAAAGTAATTCTATAAATATTTTAGGAACTTGTTTTAAAGCAAAGAAACATTTTTTTCAGATTTTATTCAAAAATCCTGTGATTGCATAATAAAGAATTGAGGTGCTGATTTAGTAAGTTCAAGTTTGGATGAAAATTAACTTTGAATGTTTACAAATGTGACATATTTATCAAAGTAAATCCCCTGTTAAAATGATTTATCATTATTTAAATACTAAAGAAATTTTATTGTGTGAAACCAACAAAAGATTATAAAAACTTAGAGCATAGAATTTTTTGAGGGGGAAAACTCTACAAACAAAAATGTGATGCGTAGCATCGCTAGAAGTTCTGATGTTTATAAAGGGGGAAGCAGAATGGGGTAGGTGGTTTCTGAGTGAGAACTCACTGTTATGCAGGACATAGCGTGTCCATAAATGGTCTTGCTATCACCCTACAATTTTCATTTTTAATCTTGTTGATGAGTTTGGTATCTTGAATTCCCCATTCTGTAACATCTCCAATTATCTTATTTTCTGGAAACCTTCATGTCTTCTAATGGTTTTCTCCAAATCAGACCTTGGACTTTCTTGCTCAACTGTGACCTCTATAGCTGCCTCTTTGGAGTGTGGTGTTCATTGCTCTGAGCTCTAATTTTCTACTTTCATTCTATACCCCTTGCCTAAGTATTTTCATCCATTTCTTGTCAATTATTAGTTCCTATCAATTGTTTATTAGGAAACCCTTTCTCCTTGGCGGTATTGCAATGGTCTTCTAACTAGTTTATGTGTACCTGCTCCTGGTGGATGTTGTTCACAGTGATGCCACTTTATGCTTCCAACATATGGATATTTTCATGTCAGTTTCCTACTGAAAACACTTCCATTATTTCTTATTGCTTTTAAGTTAATGTTCTAAGTCTTAACAAATGCAGAAGCATTCCACCACTTTCTTTTACTCCAGTCTTAGGTATTCAAACTTTTCTTCAGGGGCTTTATTTAAACCCATCAGAATTTTATCATATGGCTTTATACGCATTTCCATGTACTTCACTTTCATATATTACAACACGATTTAGACCATATTTTGTCTATCTAGGGCACAATGTTTATGTATTTGACATTTTAATTAAAAACTTAAATAGATAACATATCAAAGAGTACCATGGTGAGATGCGCAGTTCACAAAAACCATTGTTTTTCTCTTTTATTTATCAAGAGACCAACATTTGTCTTACTTGTTCATAATGAGATGGGTCTGGAGGTGTCCTTCTCTTATGCTATCAAAGTACCCAGTGTAGCAACACCACTTAGACACTTACTGCAAAATGATATTTCACCAGCATGTAGATCAATATGTCTGTGCCTACATCCCAGGAGCCAGGGAGAGCAGGAAATTGCTAATTACCGAGGAGAGTTTGGAGACTAAGTGAAGTTCAAATTGCCCTATATTATAAGATGAGTACAATGCTTTCTGTTTGATTTTGTGGTTCTGCTAATATTCTTGTCCTTAAACTACCCCTTTTATTTTTTCTTTCCTCTGAAATCATGGTATATTACTGTCTGATTTTTCTTTTACTGTATTTCATTTTATGAGTTCTCAAATTCTACTTTTGACAAACTAGGCTGACTTTTGATATAACAGACATGTATTGAAACACAATAATAGGATTGTCTTGATTTATATTGATGCTTTCCATTTTTAAAATGAACCTATCTTAGCATAATTTTTTGAATGTTTATTTATTTTAGAGACAGACGGAGACAGAGTGCGAGTAGGGGCAGAGAGAGAGGGAGGCACAGAATCTGAAACAGGCTCCAGGCTCTGAGCTGTCAGCACAGAGCCCGATGCGGGGCTTGAACCCACAAACCATGAGATCATGACCTGAGCCGAAGTCGGACGCTCAGCCAACTGAGCCACCCAGGTGCCCCTATCTTAGCATAATTTTTATAAAATTAACATTTCAGTAGCTTCTTCCTAACATTGACCACATTTCAATCAAACATTGGTAGTGGTTGTAAAATCAGTTTCAGAATTTAAACTAAGCAATATAACATTCATCATTAAATTATCTAAATGAAACATGTCAGAGTTTTATATTCAGCTAAAACTTATTCTATATAAAATCAATACATTTGATTTGTTTCCATATAAGTTTATTGAACATGCATTATTATCCATTTCTGTTTTTGCTAATCTATCCTCTAGTCTTATCCCCCACTTTGCAAAAGTTTGTGTTATGCCCATTCATTTTTATGAAAGATCTCCATTAGTATAACAGCTTTTTTTTTAGTCTATTTATTTATTTTGAGAGAGAAAGTGTGAGTAGGGGAGGAGCAGAGAAAGAGGGAGAGAGAGGGAATCCCAAGCAGGCTCCATGCTATCCCGGAACCCAATGTGGGGGGCTCGACCTCATGAACTGGGAGATCATGACCTGAGTTGAAATCAAGTCAGATGCTTAATGGACTGAGCCACCCAGACTTTTATCTCTAGAGATTAAATCCTCTTGGGATTTCTGATTAGTGAAACAGGTAATACTGCAGGTGTTTCCTAAAAGCAAAGTGGCATGATGTGAACTTCTTGGGAAAATGTATCTTTTCACTTTACACCATTTTAGCTTATGAAAGTTTTCACGACACTCTGCTTTTGAATGGGGAAACTTGTATTAGGAGAGTAGTTGAAGCTAACAGTGACCAGTCCAATGTTGAAAAGGTAAGAAATTGCATTCAAAAGATAAGGATGAATAAGTCTGAACATGATCAAATAGGTATAATATTTATATAGCAAATAATGAAAATAATTTTTAAAAGAGAGCTCTATTTCTCTAAGAAAATATACTTCATACAGTAATAATGCCATTAACCCATAATTCTTTAGATATCACTTAATTTTCAAAAATGTCACCTAAATCATATTCCTGGAGCCTATTTACATTAACAATATATTATTAACATAGGGACGCCTGGCTGGATCAGTTGGTTAAGCATCTGATTCTTGGTTTCGGCTCAGGTCATGGTCTCATTGTTACATGAGTTTGAGCCCTGTATCAGGCTCTGTGCTGATGGTACAGAGCCTGCTTAGGATTCTCATTCTCTCTCTCTCTCTCTCTCTCTCTCTCTCTCTCTCTCTCTCTCTGCCCCTTCCCCACTTGCACTGTCTGTCTCTCTCAAAATAAATAAACTTTAAAAAAATTATTAAAATCAGGGCCCCTGGGCGGCTCAGTCGGTTAAGTGTCCGACATCGGCTCAGGTCATGATTTCACGGTTTGTGAGTTTGAGCCCCACATCAGGCTCTGTCCTGACAGCTCAGAGCCTGGAGCCTGCTTCTCCTGAGACAGAACCTGCATCTCCTCCACTTGTGCTCTGTCTCTCTCTCTGCTCTCTCTGTCTGTCTCTCTAAAAAATAAATAAAATGTAAAAATATTTTTTAGATAATTAAAATCAAAACAATATATTAACACAAAACTATTATAATTGGAAATTCAGTGTGGGTTCCTAAAATATTCTCAAGATTACTGTACTTTGGTTCATTTCTTTTAAGTTAGTGACCTCTTACCTCTGCTGGTTTTTTTTTTTTTAGACATTAATTGACATAACATATTAGTTTCAGGTGTGTAACATGATTTTACATATGTATATATTGCAAAATGATCAAAATATATTCATTCCAAATCCATTACCACACACATTTATCAATTTTTCATTTTTTGTGATAAAAACTTTTCAGATCTACTCTCTTAGCAACTTTCACATATAGAATACAGTATTGTTAACTAAGTCACCATGCTGTATGTTACATCCCCATGACTTATTTTATAACCAGGAGTTTGTAGTTTTGACCCCTTTCATATATTTGTGTACTTTCCAACCCCTACCTCTGGCAACCAGCAACCAATTTGTTTTCTGTATCTATGAGTTAGGGTTTGTGTGTGTGTGTGTGTGTGTGTGTGTGTGTGTGTGTGTGATCGTATGGTATTTGTCTTTCCCTGTCTGACATATTCCACTTAGCGTAATGCCCTCAAGGTTTATCCATGTTGTCACAAATGGCAAGATTTCCTTTTTAATGCCTGAATAATATTTTGTATATGTATGACATGTACGTATATATGTATAATATATATATATACATATATATATATATATATATATACACACACACACATACATACACACACATATTTCCTTTATCCCTAAATTCATTTGCTGACAGACATTTAGGTTTCTTCCATGTCTTATGATAGTCGATAGTGCTGTGGTGAACGTGGGGGTGCATATAGTTTTTCGAACCAGTGTTTTCATTTCCTTCAGATAAATACTCAGAAGCAGAATTTATGGATCATATGATAGTTCTATTTTTAATTTTTTGAGCTACGTCCATACAGTTTTCCATAGTAGCTATGCCAGTTTACGCTCCCATTAACAGTGGACAAGGGTTCTCTTTTCTCCACATCTTCACCAAAACTTCTTGTCTTTTTGATAATAGCCTTTCTAACAGGTGTGAGATGATATCTCGTTGTGGTTTGATTTGCATTTCCCTGATGATTAGTGATGTTGAGTACCTTTACATGTGCCTCTTGGTCATCTGTATGTTGGTTTTGGGAGAATCGCTGTTCAACTTCTTTGTCCATTTTTAAATTGGACTCTTAATTCTTTTGATACTGAGTTGTAGAAGGTCTTTATATGCTTTGGATATTAACCCCTTATTAGATATGTGGTTTGCAAATATTTTCTCTTGTTCTGTAGATTGCCTTTTCATTTTGTTGATGGTTTCTTTTGCTGTGTGGAGGCTTTTTAGTTTGACATATTTTCACTAGTTTATTTTTGCTTTCGGTATCACATACAAGAAAATCATCACCATGACCAAGGTCAAGGAAATTATCCCCTAAGTCCTCTTCTAGGATTTGTGTGGCTGTAGGTCTTCTGTTCAAGTCCTTAGGCCATTTCAAGTTGATTTTTGTGTATGGTATAAAATAGTGGTATTGTCTCATTCTGTTGCATATGGCTGTCCAGTTTTGCCAGCATTGTTTATTGAAGACACTGCATTTCCTCCATGATATAACTTGTATACTTTGCCATAAATTAATTCTGCATATACCTGTAGGTTTATTTCTAGGCTCTCCATTTCATTGATCTGTGTCTGCTTTGATGCCAACACCATAATTTTTAAATTACTGTATGTTTGTAATGTAGTTTGAAGTCAGAAGGCATGATGTTTCCAGCTTTGTTCTTCTTCAGATTGCTTTGGATTTGTGGAATCTTTTGTGGTAACACACAGTATTTAGGATCACTTGTTCTTTTTCCATTTAAAATGCAGTGGGAATTTTGATAGGAGTTGCATGAAATCTATAGATTGTTTTCGGTAATGTGCACATTTAAGCAATATTCTGTCAATTCATTAGCATAGGATACCATTCCATTTACTTGTGTCTTCCATTTCTTTCATCAGTGTCTGATGCTGTTTAGTTGACATGTCTTTCATCTCCTTGGTTAAATTTGGTCTGAGGTATTCTGTTCTTTTTGATGCAATTTTGAGTGGGATTTTCTTAATTTCTCTTTTTGATAATTCTTTAAGAACCTAGCAAAACAGACATATGTCTATCCATCTGACGAAGAAAAGACAAAAATTAATAGTGGTAAAAGTGAAAAGATGGATACTAGCTATGTGAAAAGAAGATTTTGATGATAGCATGAGAAGAATACCAACTACATAGCAGCATTTTTAAAATAAGTAATTTACCAGAACTGATGTGTGCTTACTCTCTTAATGAGTATCTTTCACACATTAGAGCAAAGATATTAAAATTTGAAACATTAGAAGACATAGCTTTAAAAGCAAGAATAAGGTAATTAAGCCCATATCACCATTTATATTCAGTATCATTTTGGGGGTTCTATCCTAGGCAAAGAGAGAAAAAAGATAATTAGAAGATAAAGACTATAAGGGAACCTGGATGGCTCAGACAGTTGAGCGTCTGACTCTTGATTTCAGCTCAGGTCATGATCTCACAGTTCGTGAATTTTAGCCCTGCCTCTGGCTCTGCACTGACAGTGCAGAGCCTGCTTGGAATTCTCTCTCTCTCCATCTCTCTGCCCCTCCCCAGCTCATGCTCTTTCTCTCTCAAAATAAATAAACAACAACAACAAAAAAAGAAGATAAAGACTGTCAATTAGGAATAAAATCATTTTTTCCTATGATATGATCATATATAGAGAAACCTAAAATAATCCACCTGCAAATTATTTGGTATAATGGAAGAATTTGACAGGTCGTAGATAAATATTGATATATAAAAAAAATAATTAGCATGGAAAAGTCCATTGCATTTCTATAAAAGGCAGCAAACTGGAAAGTTGAAAGACTAAACATCATTTCTTTTCTTTTCTTTTCTTTTCTTTTCTTTTTTTAATATATGAAATTTATTGTCAAATTGGTTTCCATACAACACCCAGTGCTCATCCCAAAAGGTGCCCTCCTCAATACCCATCACCCACCCTCTCCTCCCTCCCACCCCCCATCAACCCTCAGTTTGTTCTCAGTTTTTAACAGTCTCTTATGCTTTGGCTCTCTCCCACTCTAACCTCTTTTTTTTTTTTTTTTTCCTTCCCCTCCCCCATGGGTTTCTGTTAAGTTTCTCAGGATCCACATAAGAGTGAAACCATATGGTATCTGTCTTTCTCTGTATGGCTTATTTCACTTAGCATCACACTCTCCAGTTCCATCCACGTTGCTACAAAAGGCCATATTTCATTTTTTCTCATTGCCACATAGTATTCCATTGTGTATATAAACCACAATTTCTTTATCCATTCATCAGTTGATGGACATTTAGGCTCTTTCCATAATTTGGCTATTGTTGAGACTGCTGCTATAAACACTGGGGTACAAGTGGCCCTATGCATCAGTACTCCTGTATCCCTTGGATAAATTCCTAGCAGTGCTATTGCTGGGTCATAGGGTAGGTCTATTTTTAATTCTCTGAGGAACCTCCACACTGCTTTCCAGAGCGGCTGCACCAATTTGCATTCCCACCAACAGTGCAAGAGGGTTCCCGTTTCTCCACATCCTCTCCAGCATCTAGAGTCTCCTGATTTGTTCATTTTGGCCACTCTGACTGGCGTGAGGTGATACCTGAGTGTGGTTTTGATTTGTATTTCCCTGATGAGGAGTGACGTTGAACATGTGCCTGTTGGCCATCCGGATGTCTTCTTTAGAGAAGTGTCTATTCATGTTTTCTGCCCGTTTCTTCACTGGGTTATTTGTTTTTCGGGTGTGGAGTTTGGTGAGCTCTTTATAGATTTTGGATACTAGCCCGTTGTCCGATATGTCATTTGCAAATATCTTTTCCCATTCCGTTGTTTGCCTTTTAGTTTTGTTGGTTGTTTCCTTTGCTGTGCAGAAGCTTTTTATCTTCATAAGGTCCCAGTAATTCACTTTTGCTTTTAATTCCCTTGCCTTTGGGGATGTGTCAAGTAAGAGAATGCTATGGCTGAGGTCAGAGAGGTCTTTTCCTGCTTTCTCCTCTGGTGTTTTGATGGTTTCCTGTCTCACATTTAGGTCCTTTATCCATTTTGAGTTTATTTTTGTGAATGGTGTGAGAAAGTGGTCTAGTTTCAACCTTCTGCATGTTGCTGTCCAGTTCTCCCAGCACCATTTGTTAAAGAGACTGTCTTTTTTCCATTGGATGTTCTTTCCTACTTTGTCAAAGATGAGTTGGCCATACGTTTGTGGGTCTAGTTCTGGGGTTTCTATTCTTTTTTTTTTTTAATTTTTTTTTCAATGTTTATTTATTTTTGGGACAGAGAGAGACAGAGCATGAACAGGGGAGGGGCAGAGAGAGAGGGAGACACAAAATTGGAAACAGGCTCCAGGCTCTGAGCCATCAGCCCAGAGCCTGACGCGGGGCTAAAACTCACGGACCGCGAGATCGTGACCTGGCTGAAGTTGGACGCTTAACCGACTGCACCACCCAGGCGCCCCCTGGGGTTTCTATTCTATTCCATTGGTCTATGTGTCTGTTTTTGTGCCAATACCATGCTGTCTTGATGATGACAGCTTTGTAGTAGAGGCTAAAGTCTGGGATTGTGATGCCTCCTTCTTTGGTCTTCTTCTTCAAAATTCCTTTGGCTATTCGGGGCCTTTTGTGGTTCCATATGAATTTTAGGATTGCTTGTTCTAGTTTCGAGAAGAATGCTGGTGCAATTTTGATTGGGATTGCATTGAATGTGTAGATAGCTTTGGGTAGTATTGACATTTTGACAATATTTATTTTTCCAATCCATGAGCAGGGAATGTCTTTCCATTTCTTTAAATCTTCTTCAGTTTTCTTCATAAGCTTTCTATAGTTTTCAGCATACAGATCCTTTACATCTTTGGTTAGATTTATTCCTAGGTATTTTATGCTTCTTGGTGCAATTGTGAATGGGATCAGTTTCTTTATTTGTCTTTCTGTTGCTTCATTGTTAGTGTATAAGAATGCAACTGATTTCTGTACATTGATTTTGTATCCTGCAACTTTGCTGAATTGCTGTATCAGTTCTAGCAGACTTTTGGTGGAGTCTATCGGGTTTTCCATGTATAATATCATGTCATCTGCAAAAAGCGAAAGCTTGACTTCATCTTTGCCAATTTTGATGCCTTTGATTTCCTTTTGTTGTCTGACTGCTGATGCTAGAACTTCCAGCACTATGTTAAACAACCGCAGTGAGAGTGGGCATCCCTGTCGTGTTCCTGATCTCAGGGAAAAAGCTCTCAGTTTTTCCCTGTTGAGGATGATGTTAGCTGTGGGCTTTTCATAAATGGCTTTTATGATCTTTAAGTATGTTCCTTCTATCCCGACTTTCTCAAGGGTTTTTATTAAGAAAGGGTGCTGGATTTTGTCAAAGGCCTTTTCTGCATCGATTTACAGGATCATATGGTTCTTCTCTTTTTTTTTTTTTTTTGTTAATGTGATGTATCACGTTGATTGATTTGTGAATATTGAACCAGCCCTGCATCCCAGGAATGAATCCCACTTGGTCATGGTGAATAATTCCTTTTATATGCCGTTGAATTCGATTTGCTAGTATCTTGTTGAGAATTTTTGCATCCATATTCATCAGGGATATTGGCCTGTAGTTCTCTTTTTTTACTGGATCTCTGTCTGGTTTAGGAATCAAAGTAACACTGGCTTCATAGAATGAGTCTGGAAGTTTTCCTTCCCCTTCTATTTCTTGGAATAGCTTGAGAAGGATAGGTATTATCTCTGCTTTAAACGTCTGGTAGAACTCTAAACATCATTTAAAATTGTACAAGATAATGTCAAGTATTTAAGAATAAAGGTAAATGTAAATGCAACGTAAAAATACACAGAGAAACCTATACAAATTAGAGAAGAACTAAGTTAATTGAGATCTGTCCCATTCACGGACAGGGAAACAATAGTGTGAAGTGTTAAATCTCTCTAAATTGATCAGTGTTATTCCAATCAAAATCGTCCAGAATTGCTTATGAAATTCAATAATGCGTTTTGAATTTTATATTGACACGTAAAGAACAAAGAATACATAGAAATCAGGAGTGCAACAAGAAGATATTTGCGAAGTAAATAAGACTCACTGTAAACCAAGGTCATTAAGCTAGTGTGTCACAAGTGCAGAGACAGATTGATGAGAAGTCAATGCATTACTGTGTGGGGTTTCATTGTATGAAAAAATTGGCCTGTCATTTCAGTGGAATATGGAAGGATGAGATCACGCATGAACCTGGAAAATAATTACACAAATGGGAAAAAAGGTACCCCTACCTCATAAAATATATTGAAATGTAATCCAATTAAAATTATGTATAAAAATGATTCTAAAACTGTAGATTAAAAATATAGATAGGGTTGTCTGGGTGACTCAGTTGGTTAAGTGACAGACTCTTGGTTCCAGCTCAGGTCATGATCTCACGGTTCCTGAGATGCTTCCGAGCACTGCCATGCTGACCACGTGGAGCCTGCTTGGGATTCTCTTTCTCTCATGTGTTCTCTCTCTCTCTCTCTCTCTCTCTCTCTCTCTCTCTCTCTCTGCCCCTCCCAGCTTGTGCTCTCTCTCAAAAGAAATAAACAAATATTTTAAAAAATTAAAAAAAAACTATAGATAAACCTGTATATTGACAGTGAAATGTATCTTAATTCATATTTGTTTCATAATTCATATTTGTTTCTTAATTGACTACAACAGAAAAAATTACATTTAGTCATGCTAAAATGAGATCACAAATTCTTAAAAAACTACCCTAAGCTAGCAAAGTGAGGGATTACAAACTGTATGAGGTGATTGTACCTAACCACAATATATTAGTATCAAGAGTACATAAAGAGCTCTTTTTTTTTTAATTTTTAAAAATGTTTATTTATTTTTGAGAGAGAGAGACACTGTGAGTGCAGAAGGGACAGAGAGAGAGGGAGACAAAGAATCTGAAGAAGGCTCCAGGTTCTGAGCTATCAGCACACAGCCTGAGGTGGGGCTCACCCACCAACTGCAAGATCATGACCTGAGATGAAGTTGGACGTTTAACTGACTGAGCCACCCAGGCACCCCAGGCATTAGGTATATATAAAGAAGTCTTAAAAATGAATAAAAAATTTAAAAAATCCAATAGAAATTTGGCAAAAGACATACTAGGTATCTCGTAGAAATGAAAGCCCATATGATGGGTAAATTTGTGATTCAACATTATTAACCATTAACCATTGATATTCTAATCAAGACACCAATAGGATGGCATTTTCTACTTGTATCATTAGGAATAGAAAGTCTGGAAAAAACTTTTAGAGAAGATACAAGTCTATATATAGTGTTTTGATAAATTTCCAATGGGAACACACATTTGTGCAACCACTTTGGAAAATAGTATTATCTCTTAAAAATTCAAAAATTGAATATCTATGTACTCTAAAGCCTAAAACCCTTTGGTGTGTATCCAAGAACAATGTTTGTGCACGTACATTCCGATTTGAACAATAACAATCCTAGTAGTGCTGCTCATAATAGCAAAAGTCTAGAATCAGTGGAAATGTCTATCAGTAAGAGAGTAGATGAAATAACCTCTGGATACTCATGAATATTATATGAGAGTCAAAACAAATGAAATATGACAATACAGAGCAATATGGATTTATCTTGGCAATATGATATTAAGTGAAAAAAGTATGTTCCTAAACATTGCATACAGTATGATGTCTTTCTTATCAAGTTAGAAATATCTTAAATATAAGCAAATACACATTTTAAGACCCACACAAAGTACATATGCATATAAAACTGAATAAAAAGTGAAGGACAAGCTTGGGAATGCAAAGATGCTTAGGTCATCTGAGACAGTAAGGCAGAGGAATTGGATTGAGGAGGAACCACTGGTTTGTTGTAAATTTGGTTTTAGGTTGTGGACTTGTGGTAGAAAACTCAATTATTAAAATGTACTAAGTTAATCAATAAATATATAGCAGTATATGAGTAAACAAATACTAGCAATTAAAACTCACATAGGCTTATGGTTATTTCAATACTTGATTTTTGAAGTTCAAAATCAATAATTACATACAGCCTTAGTGTTTTGGGGGGTATGGATAATCACTGAATTCATTAGCTCATACACTACTACTAAACATCTAGCACTAGATAAGTGTCTATTCCAATCAAAACCTACTATGAGTTTTTAAATCACTTGAACTTGATTTCTATTGAGTGTGAAAGGATTAATAAAAGTGTATTCACACAGCATGCACAACTGAGCATGTTTAGCTGTTTTGAAAAGAAATGTACAAATCTTATTTGGAAGAGTAATATTTTTAGAACCCACTGTATGCTTAATGTTAAAAAAAATTCATAGTTGTCTTCATTCTCCAGGCATTTTGTTAGTAACTTACTACCTACATTTTAACATTTTTATGTTTGACCTTGTCAAAACATAATTCTCAATATGATGATTATAAAGTTACACATGCTCTGAACTTGCAGCTGGGAAAGCTTTTGTTCTGTAATTTGACAAGTAATTCTGGTCATAAATTTTGATATAATTTTCCACTAAGGAGTCAAGCTAGTTGATATTAAATCATGGGTTCTCTGACTTACCATTCTCTATTGATATAACTATGGTAATATATAGCTAAGGTATATACAACCTCTTTCTTTAAAATAGCTCAAAACAGTTTATTATGAAGTTTATTTTGCTCCTTTTACAAATTTTATTCTTTTCCCTTTTATCAGTTGATTGCAGGTCAAATAGAGATGTGATTTAGATATATAGATAAATTTGGCTAAGCAGTAGTAGATACGGGACAGTATTAGAATTTGCTGTGTAGCAGACACTATTTTAGGCAGTGATACTGTTTATTCTTTTCAATGGGAAAGACAATAAAGAAAGAAATATAAAACTTCGATGCTGTTAAGATTTAAAAGAGTGTATGATAATGATTGAATGGGTAGCCATTGTATTCTGGGTAGTCAGATAATTATATTTAAGGAGAAGGCATTTGAGCGGAGATCTGAGTCACAAAGAGGAGTTACTAATAAGGAAATCAAGGGAAGAGCATTCCAGGCATAAATAATCCTTGAGCAAAGTTCTAGACTGAAAATAATCTCGGGAGTCTGGAGAATAGTGTGTACAAAAGAGGAAGTGGTATTCAGTTGGTGCGGGAAAGGGTAGTAGAGGGATTGATAATGAAGCTGATACCACATGCCCTACATGTGAGTTACCTCTTTGAGAAGTAGTTAAGAGATTAAAGTAGGTATTTTGAAAACACTAGCTCAAATAATTGGTTGTTCTTTATTATTTAATGTTAAAAACTGATATGCTTTTAACAGCATAAAGGTATGCACATATACACATGTACATATGTCATTTATTTGAAGATAAATTATTCACCTTGAAGACATAACTTCTCTTGGAGATTTTGTGGTTTTTTGTCAACATAACTGGATTTTCAAGACTGAAAAAAATCAAAATGTAATACTCAATGAAGAAATACTTCAGTTTATTTTTATGAAGCTAAAACAATAAGAGCTCTATAGCCTTCTTACATTTAAAGTAATATAAGGAAACTTCCCTTGAATCCATGATTTTGAAACCTAAGAATACTGCTTCCCTTGCAGTCTCTCATAAAACAAGGGTCGTGTTTTATGACCCTTGCCTTCCTTAACACTAGCCCAAAGGTAGAATACTTATGGATTCTCCTTGCTGCTTACAGACCATTGAGCCTCTCTGAGGTACTTGCCATTAGATAACTTATGTTCCTCCCATTTTGAGTCATACTGTCCTTTCGAATTGTCTCCTTCATTTGCTGAAGACTGTAACATCTGTCTTCCTGTCTTCCTTTCTCCAAATATTTTCATTCTGTACTCTGTTATTTCAATGCTTACTAGATGATTGATTCAATGTCTTGACATCTCCATTCCTTGTCCATTTATATCAACTACTCACTGCATGTGCTCATAATAGCCTTTGCCATTACCAATAAGAGCCCATACCCAAAAATGCAGTTTCAAATACCCATTCACTAATAATGGTCATCTTCTCTTATAGCTCTCTTTGCAACAATTACTGGGATCCTCCAGATTTTCACTGTAAATAGCTTTCTTTAGGCCCTCAATTCTCTCATTGTTTGATTGAAATTCACATTGTCTATTTACTGTCACTACCCAGAATAATCCACTCCTTTGGCCCCTTTCCCCATCATCATTCCTGTTAGGGAATATTGCATCCCTATTTTAAATTCAGTTCTCTACTCACTGATACTTCTGTTTCTCTTACCTAGATAAAATTCCAAGGTTATAGCTGACCAGAAAATCCAGCATAGCCCTTGTGTATTTATGTCATTCTTAAATCATTTATTTATTGCACACATATTATTTGAGAATATGCATACTTAGGATATGACCCAGTCAGCAAGGAGTCCAGGGTGACTAGAGAGGAATGGACCACAGAAAGAGAATTTGAGGATCAGATCAGAGGTGATGAGATGGTGGAAGGAGGGGCTGGAATAAGTCATCCTGGTAAATTCCATAGCATTTAGAATGACATGGGAGCTCTTGGTGGTTTTTGAGGAGTTTTGTTACAGTGTCTGACCCCAAAGGAGCAAAAGTGGAAGCAAGGAGACTAATTAGGAAGTTATTTAAATATTCCAAGTTAGAGATTATGGTATCCATCCTCCTGGTGGAAATGGTGGAAAGTGGTTGGATTTTCTATTTTAAAAGGAGAACTGAATAGGTTTGTTGATGGGTTAGATATGGGTATGAGTGAAAGAGAGAGTCATCAATGGCTCTATGGTGTTCAGCCTGCAAAACTGAAAGTATGGAAATGCCATTTGTAGAGAAGAAGACTGAAAATGGAGAAATTGTAGTCTGATCCAGTTAGCGCTGTGTTGCAGAAGCAAGTTAATAGTGCAGATTACAAAGGAATCGACATAAATGCCTATGAATCAGACCAATTGTATTATGTGAGCTTGGCATAAATTAGCAAATGAAAATTCAAACGTTGCCTCAGAGACAACAGAGAATGGAAGGACCTGAGAGGCTCCTCTTCTGTCAGTTCTCGTAAATGGTTGCCATGTGAAAATGTGGGCACTGTGACCTAATCTGCCATTTATTCTAGAGAAGCAGGAAATCTGAGTTTTTATGTAAAACATCCTTAATTTTATAAAATAATGTTTGCCAATTCAAATTAATGAAAAATAAATGCACAAAAAATAACAAAACCCTTGGTCACAAAAGTCTACATGCCCTAATTCAGAACATCTGAGGATGGTAGGAAACCTTTAATGAAGCCCTGGGATCAGAGGATGCAAACTTGAGTCCCATTATGCTGCTGGTTTACGTTAGGCTCAGTCATTTAACTTGACTCTGAGTTTCAGGGCCCTTCTCTTGTAATGGAAAACAAAACAAAACAGAATAGATTCTACACTCTGAGTTTCCTTAAGATTATGGATCAAGATGTTGACAGACAACCACCCTGTGGATGAGAAGACTGTCATGTTAATATTAGTATATAGATATCTGATGGGGAGTGAAATAGGGAACTTAGATGAATTCAAAGAATCAACCACAACAGAGTACCTCAGTAGTAAGATGTGGACAGCCAAAGAGTTGAATTAAATTCTTGACTTTGAGGACTAGAGAGGGTGCCTGGGGAGAAAGTGGGTCCCTATCATTTGTAAATAAGCTGAAGACAAAAATATGGCTAAAGAAAACCTCCACAGATTATGGAATTATGTATAATGATCCATTCATTATTGGATTACCTGGCAGGAAATGTGGTATTTCTCAGAGTAACGCTTGGCATTTCCATTCCTGACTTGGGTGATAGCATAAAAAGTTGATAATCTACATGGATAAACTTGTATTATATAAATGTAAGACACTCAGGTTTAAATTCAATGTTGTCATTATCTGCTGTAGACCTTAGGCACTTTTTAAATCGTGGAGAGGCAGATTCCTTGACCATGATAATGGAATAATAGAAAAATAATAATATGCTACTACGAATTCTGTAGTTTAGGGAAAGGCAATAGAGAATTAAACAATTTCCTACTATTTCATCCTCTTCACTTACCCAGTGAGTGTTTTATACTTTTTTGTAACTCAAATTGTTGTTACAGATATATTTGTGAGTTTAGAGAAGGATTTGTGGTTCTTTTCTGTTTCCTAGCCTGTAAGGATTCTTGTTAATATGTGACCACAAAGAGACTGTTACTAGCTGCTCTGAGCCTGTATCAAGGGAGATGGGTGTTGGATGAACTAGAGCACATAGATTTAGTTCTGTTAAGAGAGAAACTGACCAAGAGAATTTTAGTCATGAGTTTGTTATAAAAGAGGGTTATATATGCTTCTTTCCTGGGCACTGTCACTAGCAATTCTTCCTCTGCCTTTGAAGTTCAAGTACATAATTTCTCCCAGCAGAGGGGATGGGCTTGGATGGTGCTTTGATTTCTCTCATCACCAGGAACTCAAGTGCAAGTCCTAGAAGATATCAAGAACTCACAGGAAACATTTTCAACAGGCTTGAAAATTCATTGCTCAATTCTTACATTTTCTCTTTTAGTTAAAAAACATTTAAAAATCTCTGTGTGGCTAGAAGTAGCAGACTGTTTCCTTAGTTTTTGGCCAACATTTCCTTAATGAAGATTTTTTATTAAGATTTGGAGAGTGCTTTTACTTCTGTCAAAGATAAGGTAATAGAGACCAGGTTTAGCCTTTTGGCTTAAACAGCTATAGAAAAGTGGATTACATCAAAGAATGGTTTTCATGCTTTGGAAAAAGGCAAAGGGAAGGGAAATAGACAAGGTAAGATCTACTAGTGCCCCAGCTTACTTCCTGCAGTTCCCAGGCCATTGTACAGAAGAGGGAACTTAAACAGAGCCTAGCAGTCTGCGGGAGTTGAGGAAACAGAGACCAGAGTTCACAGACACCAAGATTGCTAGAATTTATGGAGCAACTATCAGAAGAGAGAGAGACAGGGACAGACAGACAGACTGGGATCTCCTCAAATCTTGGCCTCTACTGATTGCACATGCATGAGAGATAATTACCCAAAGCAAAGGGAAAGAACAATAGAATAGTTCATTTTTGTATTAACTAGAGTGGAAATCCTGTAACACATGGGTGTTGTGGTAAAATTTTCAGAAAATGATTGTCATAAAAATGAGGTTAAGTTCACCCTAGACTAAAGCTGTTTCATTCTTGCTTTAGGAAACTTAAAAGCAAGCATTGAAAGCTTTCCTCTAATTCCTTAACTTAATTGCATATGTAATAAAGCAGAACAAGAGACAGCACTGTTAAAAGGCACATCAAAAATCCACCAACAAACAATGTGAGGTACACGATGTCTGACACTCACTCATAAATACCCAGCTAGCAAAGAAGCCCGAAAATGCCATCCATATTCAGGAGATAAATAAAAAAGAAATCAGAACTGAGAAAGAGGATGTAACTAGTAGGCAGGGATGGCAAAATGGTGCTTATAATTATTCCCCATATGTTCAAGGGAATAAAGGAACTATGTGCGTGACTAGGAAAGAAATGGAAGATATAAAAAAAGAAGAGCTGAGAAGTTTTTTTATTAAGCATATAAATTTGAAAATTGGAAGATCTAGCTTGTGAAAACTAAAATTCAGATGAATGCATGGCTAATATTCTGCAAAAGATACCCTACAGGGTTTACTAGAATATAGGTTCATTTGTCTTTTGCTCTCTGGTGGGGAGTACCAAACTAAGCATATAGTTACATACTCAATGTTTCCTGAAGAAATGATGGAAACACAAAACTAGCCTTTAGTTATTTCTGACTAAAACAGAGTATGAATTTGTTTTTCAAATATTTTCCTAATTTTAATAGTTTGTAGCAAGCATCAACTTCAGATTTTGAGATTGTGCTGCATTTCTATTCTTTTTTTAAGTTTATTTATTTAGAGAGAGAGAGCACAAGTAGGGGAGGGCCAGAGAGTGGGAGAGAGAGAGAATGTCAAGGGGACTCCATGCTGTCAATGCAGAGCCCCATGTGGGCTTGATCCCACAAATTGTGAA
This sequence comes from Felis catus, assembly GCF_018350175.1. Taxonomy (NCBI): domain Eukaryota; kingdom Metazoa; phylum Chordata; class Mammalia; order Carnivora; family Felidae; genus Felis; species Felis catus. Next base: position 64,466,568 of record NC_058368.1, read on the forward strand.
ATCATGACCTGAGCCAAAGCCAAGAGTTAGATGATTAACCAACTGAGCCACCCAGGCACCCTAATGATACATTTCTATCCTTGAGATTCAACACTGATTTTGGAAATGTATTTTCATTTTTTCAAACAGTCTTCCTATAAGTTTAACCTTTCCTTTTGCTTTTTTGCAGTCAAGTTAGTGAGAGTAAGAAATAAGCAATTGAATCATGTATCCCAGAGTAATGATATAAAACAAAGTATATTATATAAGTAAGTACATAATATATTATGAAAGATAACAAGCAAAGCTTTGTAATTATTACTTAAAAATAAAACATGTAACAACAAGATGATCTGTTTTCCAGTTCTGGTCTTGCTGGTTCTCTATTTTATCTTTTCCTTATTACCAGAGAAATTTTCCATTAAGTTTTTATTAATTAGTCTTTTATTTGATTACTGACTCAGTACTTTGCAGGAATACATGTCTCATGTATAGCTTTCATTGACATAGGTAAACATGAATAATAGCAAGCCATAATAAAGCTAGCACTATTGATCAAGACTTTTTTCTGAAATTCTTCATATTTTCAGTGCACTAACAGACAGTAAGGCATCTTCTCATAAGGGTAATTCAGGTTTCATTTTTTTTTTAATGTAGTGTCTGAATAGACATATTCAGGTTTGAGTGCTATATCTGACATTTCAATTCAAAGTTAAGGCCACCAGCATTTACAGCTACAGCTGTTCTATTAAATATTTGTTAGACAGAAAGACAGAGGATTACTTCTTTTCATAAACCTAGTACTTTCAGCATGACACCTAAGAGAAAAAGTCGACTAGACATCAACACAAATTTCATTTTTTGATTGAAACTCTGATAGCATTATTATTCAGACATTGGCATTAGCGCTTCAAGACTAGTGCACATATCATAGAAATAAATACAGTTTTGTTACCTGGAAAGTAAGGTAGAAGATTTGGGAACTGACATATTGCAAAAATATTTAATTTGCAGTTTACTTGGTGTGCTTGTAGCATTATTGTTGCCTAGATTTATTTGACTTCAGAGCATAGTTTGTACTTCTTTATATTGAATCATCATTTTACACCCATTTCAGACAGGACAGTTACATTAATAATCCATTCAGTTTGTTGCCACGTGTCAAAGTCTACAAAAGTAATGCGCACAAAGAAACAACCAGATAGAAAATGGAAGAAAGGAAAACCGCATTAATCAGAAAACTCCCAAGCAGAGAGTTGGAGACTTAAGGCTATTTCTAAAGCAACAGAGTAATATTTTCATAGCCATGAGACTTAACAAAATCCATATTCTAATTAATTTTGCAAACAATTTTGTCAGTATCAATGCAACCTTGATTTAATTTTAATTGCCATCATGCATTCACCAGGAGTGGTGTTCTAGAAGGTCATTGGGTCATTAACCTAGAAATTCTTTTTGCCACAAAACTAAAGAATTTTCATTCAATGGATAGTCTTATCAATATGTTTAACAGTTAAAGCATTTGTTAATCTACCTTTTGTTTGTCCAAACTCTTGTCACTTTTGGCCTTTCTCATAACTTCTGTGATGTAAGTCTGAGGTTGGTAAGAAATATTTTGCATTTGTTATATAACAAAGTTAGTGACAATACCATTTTTCTATTTTGAAAATTTTTTTCCATTTTGTACTTCCACCTTAAGATTGCCAAACTCGAGATTTATATCTTCATGTAATTGAGTAAACAAAATGATTTGACATGAGGAAGTAAAAAGCAGGTTTAAAACATATTTTTCTATTTCCTCCCTATCTTGCAAGGTAATTTTATGAAAAATGCAATTTCTGTGGGGTCTTGAAATGAACTAGGAAAAGTCTTCACATGCTGGATATTCCCCAGAACTGGAAATGAGGGAGGGCATTGGGAAGGAGATCCAAGTCCTTTTTCAGGACTTGATAAATTCTGCTTGAGGGGCTGGTTAGTGGTGAAGCATATAGAATTATTCAAGTTACTAAGGTAAAACTTCTTATTGTCACCAACAAGCAGCTGATAGTTATACTCTTAACCTCAGAAACAAAATTCCAAAAACTAAGTAGAATCCTGAAACTTAATTTTGCTAAGTGTCATTTTAAAATTTTGGACTGAAATATGAATTTGCAAAAGTATTGAATAATTTACAAATGATTTATAATTCAAACTACTTTAACAGACTTGGTATTCACTTTTATATTCCTTAGAAAGGCTGGAGTCTAAGTTAACCAAAGCTAGGCATACACACTTTTGAGTTAAGGATGTCCTTTGGTTTTCTAGGGAGAAGAATAGTTATTGGCTTTCTGTTCATGGTTTCTTTGTATGAGAAGAAAAACAGTCTTTAAGTGTTGTGGTCAAGGATGAGCTTCCTGCACTATCTTTCCTCAACCTGTACACTATCTCACTGGTATTTGTCCAAGTATAATGTGGAAAAATTCATAGACAAAGTAAGATAGTATTTGGTGATCTGCAAGGTACTGGGATGGCCTGGGTGACTAAATAATAAACAAGATACAATTTTTGTCCTCACAAAGATTGCAATGAGTAAAAATATAAGACAGGTAAATATCAGACTTGAATATGGTAACTGTCATTCATCAGTGCATCTTTAGAACACTTTGTATTGCTCTCACTCTTGCTGTATTTCCATTGGTACCCAGTGTACTATATTAAATCAAATGTGCGTTCAATTAGCAAAGCCTGAATGAATAAAACTATGGATAGGAGTGCTACAAACTCTTCCAGGAAAACTACTTTATGAGTCTTAAGCTATTCGCTCAATGAACCTCAATAAAAATGAATTAAGAGCAGTGATAACACCAAATCTCAGACCTTCCCATCATAAAAATCCTTGCAATTTAATGCATAATCACTTACCATTAACATTTCGTTTTCTTATCTTTTGCCTGTGTGGTATTATAGGTAGTAATTAGAATTGATTTTTATAGTATAATTTCACAAGATACCAAAATAAGTACTCTGCTAAAGGCTAGAAAAAGATTTATGATATACTTTCAAATGTTAACTCTACAATTCTATTAAAGAAAATCAACAAATATTTAATAAGTCCATGTAGTAAGGTGCTCATCTACACATTGTCCTATCAATGTTTATAGACAGGTTCTTTTTTAAGACAAATTTACTAAGTACTGTCGCCAGATGACTTTTCTGCTTCTGTAGAATCATCAAAGTATTATTTTCAATTTCAGCCTGGTAATTTTTCCATAGAATTTAAAATTCTTGCTATCACCTATTGCTGTATAAAATGTAAAATATATGATTATAACTGTCAGGTCTGAATATGGAAAATTTAGCTGAGCATTAGAAAATTAATTTGATTAAAACAAAGCTAGACATTCATATGGAAGTTGAGTGTGAAATAACTTGGTGACATGTGTAGGAATTGCTGTAAGACCAATGATTACTGAATATATGTTGGAGCGAAGCCATTAAAACTGCTTTCTCCTAGTCAATTATGACAATATCTGGTTATTCCTAAGGGTCATGAATTTTAGCAGGAGGACTAAGTTGTTCACCTACTAAGTTTTCACTGCAACTGCTTAATTTATTTTCCATTAAATGGTCAGTAGATTGGTGGTTTCTGAATTACAAAATGCACAGGGAATCATTACCTTGGAGTAATTGTCAGATGGAAAAGGAAGCCTATTATGTCAGCAAAATTGATGATTACTTAAGATGGGATGAAAACTCCCCCTACTTAATTTTATCTAAAATCCAGAAATCAGTGGTTTGCTTTTAAAATTTGAAGAGTCAAAGAAACAGAAAAATCAGCATGTCAATCATCTGTAACATTCTGTTAAATGGAAAATAAAGATGGAAAATTAACTCAGTCACTTCCAAATAAGATTTTTAAAAAGCATTGTTCATTTAGCCCTGAAGTATTTTGGAGCTGTGTTTTGCTCTTTTAGGACACAACTGCCATACATAATAAATACACTCAGTGCCCTATCAGTATATCCCTCCAAATAATTTAATTTTTTGCAACATATACTTTGTAACATTAGTTTATAATATTGTTAGGTACTTTGTGCCCTGTGATTATAAATCTCTTTCTGTCTAACTTACAGTCTTTCATATCCCTGATAATATTCTGCTGTGGTACATAGCTCATGAAAAAGATTCTTTTAAAGCAGAGCAGGAAGGTTATAAAGGTGAAAATATATACATCACAAAGTCCATTCCAATAGAATTTTCAGTATAGAAAAAGAGTAATCAACTCGAGCTAGTTTCATTTTAGTCTTCCTAAACGTGACAAATCCTGCCACAACTAACCAAGGTCACAATAATGTTCCTTCATCTGATTAACAGTGAAGGAAGGAGAATGGTTAGTTTCATGGAACTGATAAATAATTCATCATAATATGATTGGTGTAATGTTGCTGAATGTAGTTACTAAAATGCCATTCATATTTTCTTGAAATTATTCAATAATTCCATTAATATTATAGCATACTGCTTTGACCTTGGGTTGCAGTTTTCCTGCAGATGAATCAAAACCCTGAGCTCTGATGTGAATTTACTTTATTAACCCTCTCAGTAACTACAGAATCAACTTGGAAAAATTTAATAAATAGAAACCATGGTATAGACTCAAACCTTAGTTAAAAATCACACTGTTATAAGCCAGTAGAAGATGTCAAAGACAGAATAACACCTTTTGCAATAAGTTCTGATTCCTTATTAACTGAATATATCACACCTTAGATTGGGCGAAGTTTAATAAAATGAGTCCTCTTACCCTTGGTGTGCAGATAAAGTAGCTGGGTGACAGGGGCAGGTAGCTCTGATTTGTAGTATTTGCTAATTTTCTGTGGTGCAAATGTTTCCATAAGGGCTGATTTTAAACTCTCAGCATGATGGCACTAAACTTCTAGTTAACAGGAGATATGCACAATTGATTCTTAGGAGTGGAGCCAGTAAGAGCCTCCTCCTGGACAAAACAAATAAATAAAATGGATTATTGATCTTCTGCTTGTAATCCTGATAGGTTCTGTACAATGGAATTCTCTAGACCGATGTTTCTCAAACTTTAATGTGCAAAGAAATCACCCAAGTAGCTTCTTATTTAAAACAGAGTCTCTTCCTGCTTTCTCCTCTAAGGTTTTGATGGTTTCCTGTCTCACATTCAGGTCCTTTATCCATTTTGAGTTTATTTTTGTGAATGGTGTGAGAAAGTGGTCTAGTTTCAACCTTCTGCATGTTGCTGTCCAGTTCTCCCAGCACCATTTGTTAAAGAGGCTGTCTTTTTTCCATTGGATGTTCTTTCCTGCTTTGTCAAAGATGAGTTGGCCATACGTTTGTGGGTCTAGTTCTGGGGTTTCTATTCTATTCCATTGGTCTATGTGTCTGTTTTTGTGCCAATACCATGCTGTCTTGATGATGACAGCTTTGTAGTAGAGGCTAAAGTCTGGGATTGTGATGCCTCCTGCTTTGGTCTTCTTCTTCAAAATTCCTTTGGCTATTTGGGGCCTTTTGTGGTTCCATATGAATTTTAGGATTGCTTGTTCTAGTTTCGAGAAGAATGCTGGTGCAATTTTGATTGGGATTGCATTGAATGTGTAGATAGCTTTGGGTAGTATTGACATTTTGACAATATTTATTTTTCCAATCCATGAGCAGGGAATGTCTTTCCATTTCTTTAAATCTTCTTCAATTTCCTTCATAAGCTTTCTATAGTTTTCAGCATACAGATCCTTTACATCTTTGGTTAGATTTATTCCTAGGTATTTTATGCTTCTTGGTGCAATTGTGAATGGGATCAGTTTCTTTATTTGTCTTTCCGTTGCTTCATTGTTAGTGTATAAGAATGCAACTGATTTCTGTACATTGATTTTGTATCCTGCAACTTTGCTGAATTGCTGTATCAGTTCTAGCAGACTTTTGGTGGAGTCTATCGGGTTTTCCATGTATAATATCATGTCATCTGCAAAAAGCGAAAGCTTGACTTCATCTTTGCCAATTTTGATGCCTTTGGTTTCCTTTTGTTGTCTGATTGCTGATGCTAGAACTTCCAGCCGTAGCAATCTCTTATTCGACACATCCCCAAAGGCAAGGGAATTAAAAGCAAAAGTGAATTACTGGGACCTTGTGAAGATAAAAAGCTTCTGCACAGCAAAGGAAACAACCAACAAAACTAAAAGGCAACCAACGGAATGGGAAAAGATATTCGCAAATGACATATCGGACAAAGGGCTAGTATCCAAAATCTATAAAGAGCTCACCAAACTCCACACCCGAAAAACAAATAACCCAGTGAAGAAATGGGCAGAAAACATGAATAGACACTTCTCTAAAGAAGACATCCGGATGGCCAACAGGCACATGAAAAGATGTTCAGCGTCGCTCCTTATCAGGGAAATACAAATCAAAACCACACTCAGGTATCACCTCACGCCAGTCAGAGTGGCCAAAATGAACAAATCAGGAGACTATAGATGCTGGAGAGGATGTGGAGAAACGGGAACCCTCTTGCACTGTTGGTGGGAATGCAAATTGGTGCAGCCGCTCTGGAAAGCAGCGTGGAGCTTCCTCAGAAAATTAAAAATAGACCTACCCTATGACCCAGCAATAGCACTGCTAGGAATTTATCCAAGGGATACAGGAGTACTGATGCATAGGGCCACTTTACCCCAATGTTCATAGCAGCACTCTCAACAATAGCCAAATTATGGAAAGAGCCTAAATGTCCATCAACTGATGAATGGATAAAGAAATTGTGGTTTATATACACAATGGAGTACTACGTGGCAATGAGAAAAAATGAAATATGGCCCTTTGTAGCAACGTGGATGGAACTGGAGAGTGTGATGCTAAGTGAAATAAGCCATACAGAGAAAGACAGATACCATATGGTTTCACTCTTATGTGGATCCTGAGAAACTTAACAGGAACCCATGGGGGAGGGGAAGGAAAAAAAAAAAAAAGAGGTTAGAGTGGGAGAGAGCCAAAGCATAAGAGACTGTTAAAAACTGAGAACAAACTGAGGGTTGATGGGGGGTGGGAGGGAGGAGAGGGTGGGTGATGGGTTTTGAGGAGGGCACCTTTTGGGATGAGCACTGGGTGTTGTATGGAAACCAATTTGTCAATAAATCTCATATAAAAAAAATAAATAAAAAATAAATAAATAAAAAAGCAGTCTTAAAAAAATAAATAAAATAAAAAAATAAAACAGAGTCTCTTCGGGGCGCCTGGGTGGCTTGGTCGGTTGAGCGTCCGACTTCGGCTCAGGTCATGATCTCGCGGTCTGTGAGTTCGAGCCCCGTGTCGGGCTCTGTGCTGACAGCTCAGAGCCTGGAGCCTGTTTCGGATTCTGTGTCTCCCTCTCTCTCTGCCCCTCCCCTGTTCATGCTCTGTCTCTCTCTGTCTCAAAAATAAATAAACGTTAAAAAAAATTTTAATATAATAAAAGAGTCTCTTCCAAATAGACTGAATAACTATAGAATCCACGGGTTTGGGATAGCGCCTAAAATTCTGTACTTGAAACAAGTCCCTAGTTGATGCCAAAACTTCTGCTTCCTGGGGTGGTACCTACTTGGAGTAGTATGCAACACTGGTTCCAAAACTTTAAGTATGGATCAGGATCCCCATGTGACAGTGTTGAAACAAATTTCCTTGGCCCCAGGTTTCTGATTCAGTGTATGCGCAGAGGGAGGGAGGTGGATAATAATCCGTATTTCTGACAAACTCCTAAGGTGACACTGCTGATGCGGTTCTGGGGACCCAATCTCGAGAACCACTGGTCCAGAGAGCTCTCAGAACCCTGAAGAATTTTGTCTTAACTTTTGGAGTATCTAGAGAGAGAACAGTTTCAAATTACAGTTTCAGATCTGTTGGTTCTTTCTTGCTATCTCATCCTCCAATTGCCAGCCCGGCATGACTATCTGTGGGTTTAGAGCCTTATGCTATGTTCTGTGGAGAGCTACAGTGGGATTTAAAGAATTTGTCTTTGCCTTTGGGAGTTGGCAATTCATAATAGGATACGAGCCAGAAATAAAATGACAGCGGTATGAAGAAATTTTATGTGTGATTATGTGAGGATTAAGTACAAGGAGATAAGGGAAAAGACTAAGAAAGGTGTTGATTTTTATTACCTAGATGTATGGTTCAAATCAGCCAGATGTGTCAAACAACATTATGTGGGAAATACGGGTCATAGCATTGAGTCTCAGAGGAAAGATGCACAATCTGTTGGAGAAATTTTCAGTAAGGATTGCAGCTTAGAACTGGGATGTCATTAGTACCAGTTTGAAGACTTTTCAGAGGATACTTTTGCATTAAAGTTCGTAAAGACTCGTGGTAGGCATGTTGTTTGGTGAGAAAAAGATAGACATTGTGAGACCTTAGTCTAGTCTAATTTAATATTAAGAGCTATCAAAATTGTTAATTATATAGTATCTGATCTTTTTCATAGTAAAATGAGGACTAATGTGGAAATGAATGAACATCATCTAGATGAGAACAGTCTACTCATTCAGAGCAGAGGAATCAGTCACCTTCAGAGACACAAAGATAAACAGGGCAATGAGAAAGGTTTGTTGGTGGGTTGGGGGTAGGAGAGTAGAGAGAAGTTTTAGATAACACTCTAGTAGGAGAGTGTTGGCATTTGGAAGCTGGAGGTGGGCTAACTAGAATCAGGGCATGTGCTTGGTTTGGAGAACATACTAATTTTCTTTGGTTGGTCCTGACTACAAAGTGGAGGCAAAAACAGGAATGCCAGCAGTGACTGACCAGTTCATTATTATTCTGGGCGGATGGATGCAGAGACTGCGGGTCAGAGTTCATATGTCATTATGGCCTGTATATTCAGCCTCTCTGTACATACTTTCGTTGTCTTACTGGCAAGAGGTTGATCAATTCAGGGACAGCTGAAGATCCAGATCTTCATTGAACAGGGATTGTTCAGTTGTCTCCATACCCAACTGTATCATAAGAATTTTTTGACCTTTTTGTTACTGTAGTATCATGAAAATTTTTGATGAGAATAACTACACAAAAGCTTTTGGACTAGATAGAATATAATGGATCAACATCATGACCACTATGACAAAAATGGTAACAATGACCCGTACCTATAAGATGCTTCAGAACCAATCTGGACTATCAGAACAAATAGTGTCGATTTTGAGCATCAACCTTAGGTACATATTATATAGTTTTTTTGCTTAGGCCAATGTAGTGTCTATTCTACTTAGCTTGTTCATTGATGCAAGTACAACAAGAAGGACTAGCAGTAACACAGATGCCACCATGGTGAAAGGAAAAAAAGAATCTAGAGCAATGCAATTATTTGTCATTACTTGTGTCAGCTTGTTGAGACTGATCTGTATTCAAGGTAGAGGGAGTATCATTAGTAACTCTGAGTTAGTGGTTAACTCTTTATTTTTAAATAGCTTTATTGAGGTATAACTTAAATACCACAAAATTCACCAGCCTCAAGGGTGCCATTCAGTGACTTATAGTAAATTTAGAGTTTTGTACCCATCACCATAATCCAATTTATGTATTTATTTTTTTGAGGTATAATTGATAAGTATACATGATGATTTGATGTAAGTGTACACTGTAGAAGAATTTGCTCCATCCAATTAATTAACATTTTCATCACCTCATATTTTTACCTTTTTTTCTCCTCCCTCCCTCCCTCCCTCCTCTTCCTTCCCCCTTCCTTCCCCCTTCCTTCCCCCTTCCTTCCCCCTTCCTTCCCCCTTCCTTCCCCCTTCCTTCCCCCTTCCTTCCCCCTTCCTTCCTTCCCTCCGTCCTTCCCTCCGTCCTTCCCTCCATCCTTCCTTACTTCTTTCCTTACACCCTCTTTCTCTCCCTTCCTCCCTCTTTCCCTTTTTCCTTCTTTGCTTTTCTTTCTTTCTTTCTTTCTTTCTTTCTTTCTTTCTTTCTTTCTTTCTTTCTTTCTTTCTTTCTTTCTTTCTTCTTGGTAAGAATATTTAAGCTGTGCTCTCTTAGCAAGTGTCAATCGTATAATACAGTGTTATTAACTATAGTCACCATGTTATACATCAGATCCTCAGATTTTATGCATCTTAAAACTGAAAGTTTGTATTCTTTTGTCAGTCATTCTGTTTCCTCCCTCACCTCCCCCACCCCTGGTAACAACTTTTCTTCTCTGTATGAGTTCAACTTGTCTCAGATACCACATACAAGTGATTTCATGCAGTTTTGTCTTTCTATGTCTGACTCATTTCACTTAGCATAATGCCCTCATTTCATCCATGTTGTCATAAATGGCAGTGTTCTCTTCTTAAAGCTGAATAATATTCCTGTGTGTGTGTGTGTGTGTGTGTGTGTGTGTGTGTATTTTCTTTATTCATTCTTCATTGACAGGTCCTTAGATTGTTTTCGTACTTTGTCTATTTGAATAATGTTGTAGTGAACATGGAAGTGCAGATATCTCTTCGAGATAATGATTTTTTTTCCTTTGGGTATATACCCAGAAGTGGGACTGCTAGATCCTGTGGCAGTTTTATTTTTATTTTATTGAGAAAGCTCCATACTGATTTCTATAGTAGCTTATTAGTTCGCATTCTCACGAACAGTGTACAAGGATTTCCTTTTTCTACATCCTCTCCAGCATTTGTTATCTCCGATCTTTTTGATATTAGCCATTCTAATAGGTCTGAGGTGATACCTTACTGTGGTTTTGATTTGCATTTTCCTGATGATGTGTCATGCTGAACACATTTTCATGTACCTATTGGCCCTTTGTAGCTCTTCTTTGAAAATAATGTCTATTCAGATCCTTTGCCTTTTTAAAAGTAGTTACTTTGATTTTTTTGCGATTAAGTTGTATTAGTTCCTTGTATGTTTGGGATATTAATCCTTTATCAGATATGTGGTTTGCAAATATTTTATCCTATTCCATAGGTTGCCTTTTCATTTTGTTGATGGTTTCCTTTGCTGTGCAGAGGCTTTTTAGTTTGCTATAGTCCTACTTGGTTATTTTTTGTTTTGTTATCTTTGTTTTTGGTGTCAAATTAAAAAAAAATAAGCAAATTTCAAGGATGATATCAAGGAGTTTACTTGCCCTCTGCGTTTTCTCCTAGGAGTTTTACAATTTCAGTCTTACATTCAAGTCTTTAATCCACTTTGAATTGATGTTTGTGCATGGTGTAAGAAGGGCTTCAGTTTCATCTTTCACTATCCAGGTTTCTCAACAGTATTTGTTGACTAGCCACTGATTTCCCCATTGTATACTCTCAGCTCCTTTATTACAAGTTAATTGACCATGTTTTTATGAGTCTATTCTCAGGGTCTCTGTTCTCTTCCATTCTTCTGTGTATCTGTTTTTCCCCACCAAGTTTGTTTATTTTGAGAGAGAGAGAGACAGAGACAAAGAGGTAGTGCAGAAAGAGAGAATCCCAAGCAGACTCAGTACAGAGCCTGACATGGGGGTTGATCCCATAAACCATGAGATCATGACCTGAGCTGAAATCAACAGTTGGACGCTTAACCAACTGTGCCACCCAGATGCCACTCTGTATCTATTTTTATGCTGATACCATACCATTTCGATAGCTTTGTAATGTAGTTTAAAATCAGAAGGGTGATTTCCAGCTCTGTTCTTTCTCAAGATTTTTTGGCATTTTAGGGTCTTTTGTGATTTGATAAAATTTTGGGATCAGTTTCTCTGTAACTGTGAGAAATGTCATTGTACCTTTTGAAGAGATTATATTGATCTGTAGATCACTTAGGGGTATTCTGGATATTTTAGCAATATTCTTCCAGTTCCTCAATATGTGCCATCTTGCCATTTAGTTGTGCCATCTTCAATTCTTTTCTTCAATTCCTTAAGACTTTTCAATGTAGAGATCTTTCAGTTCCTTGGTTAAATGTATTCCTAAGTATTATATTCCTTTTCATGCTCTTATAAATGAGATTTTCTTAATTTCCCTTTCTGGGAGTTTGTTGGTATACAGAAACACAACTGATTTTTGTATATTTGTATCCTGAAACTTTACTAAATTCATTTATTTTAACAGTCTTTTGTTAAAGTATTTAGGGTTTACTATATTTAATATGTCATTTGCAAAGAGAGACAATTTTACTTCTTTCTGATCAGAATATCTTTTATTTTTATCTCTTGCCTAATTTCTCTGGCTGTGATTCCCAGTAGTATGTTGAATGAAAGTGGTGAGAGTTGGCATCCTTGTCTTGGAAAGCTTTTAGCTTTTCACTGTTGAGTATGATGTTAGCTCTGTGGGTTTGTCATATGATTTTTGTTACGTTGAAATAAATTCCCTCTACACTCAGTTTGTTGGGAATATGTATCATGAAAAATTATTACATTTTGTCACATTCTTTCTCTGCATCCATTGAGATGATCATATGACTCTTCCCTTTATTTTGTTAATGTGGTATATGACATATATTATTTTGCAGATGTTGGACCATTCTTCCTTCCCTGGAATAAATTTCACTTGATCATGATGTACAATCATTCTAATGTGTTGTTGAATTTAGTTTGCTAATACTTTAAGGATTTTCACACCTATAGCAATATTGGTTTGTAATCTTCTTTTGCTATAGTGTCCTGGTCTGGCTTTGGTGTCAGGGTAATCCCAGCCTCATAAAATAAATAAATTTGGAAATAGTCTCTCCTCTTCTGTGTTTGTTTGTTTGTTTTGGTTTGGTTTGGTTTTATTTATTTTTTTTATTTATTTATTTTTGTTTTAGTTTGAAAAGGATTGGAATGTTTTCTTTTTTAAATGTTTGATAAAATTCACCAGTGAGTCCATCTTATCTTGAACTTTGTTGGAAGAGTTTTAATTACTGATTCTAATCCTTACTAATAATTCCTCTGTTCAGATTTTCCTTTTCTTCATCATTCAGTGTAGGTCAGTTGTATGTTTCTCGGAATTTATCCATTTTTTTCAAGCTGTCCAATTTGTTGGCATATAATTGTTCATAGTTCTCTCTTGAGAGATCCTTTGTTATTTGTATGGTATCAGTTGTAACATCTCGTCTTTCACTTACAATCTTGAATCTTTTTTTTCTTGGCAAGTCTAGCTAAAGGTTTTAGCTACTTTATCTTTTCAAACAAATTCAGCTCTTTCATTAATGACTTTCTTTGTTTCTTATAGTCTTTGGCTTAAAGACTATTTGTGTAATATACCTACCCATGCTTACTTTTGGTTTCCATTTTCCTGGAATATATTTTTTCTATTTCTTTATTTCCAACCTGTGTGTGTCCTTAAAGTATAAGTGAGTTTTGTGGGGCAGCATTTAGTTGGGTCTTGTTTTTTTTTTGTTTGTTTTTGTTTGTTTGTTTGTTTGTTTTTGTTTTTGTTTTTTTTAATCCATTCAGCCTATGTCTTTTTGGAGAAATTAGTCCCGTAAGATTTAAATTGATAATTGATAGATATAGACTTACTCTTTCCTTTCTCCTGGTAAGGACAGGAGAGTGTAAGAGTGGCAGGAGTTAGGTGTTGCCACAGTGAAAAGTACCACGATTCTCATAAAATGTTTGGGGTACATATTTGGCTTCCACTAGTTGGTCCTAATTGGAATAAAGGGACAGAAATAGGAAAGCTGGAAGATATTAACAAAGTCGTGGATATTCTAAGGTGATTGCTACAGAGGTGATGGTGTGGTTCCCAGGCTGGTTGCTGTATACATTGTGAATCAGAATTCATTTGTCATATATTGTAGAGCCAATACCCACTGGTATATTCTATCTTTCACTAAATTCTTAAAATGAAATTTAAAACATAAAATTTTAAAGCAAAATGTAAACGAGTTGGGATGCCTCTTTCATAAAGTATGGCAAATATAAACATATTATACCTAATAAACTACATTTGTTTGTTCCCCTTTCACCCTAAACCACACAACCTCTTAAGTGACAAAAGTTACAGGAGTTTAATGATGTAAATTGTAGTTGTAATATTAAAATAAGAAAGCAGAATAGTAATTTCAGTCTAAGCTTTTCACTGCCTAATATGTATGAAGTAAGTCCCTTGGGAGAAAGCTCCCACAGGAAGTGTTCAATTAGCATTGTGTTAGATTGCCAAAACCCAGTTGAAACCAAAAGCACCCTATGACCAGGGTTAAAGGGTGCGATTTGTCTTTTTTCTCTGTCATTTGTATCCTAAGAAAGTTTTAACATTTTCTTTTCAAGTGTGTGTTTTCTGCTTCACAAACACCTGGGGGAAGGCTGTCAAAAATCTACATTTCTAAGGCCCACAAGTAGGAGCTTTTAATGAACCCAATTTTAAAGCCTTTAAAGGCTCAAGTTTAAAATAAAATGATTGGCCCAAAAGGTATTACAGGTTTCACAGGATGAGTAGCTTTCTTTGTTTGTTCGTTTTATAATTACTAGCATAAAAACAAAGACAGAAGGAACAATTTTATATAACTGTGTTACAAAATATACCACGATTTAGAAGAGTTAGCAGAAAAAAATCTTAAAATAAGTCAAGAGAATTATTTTTGAAACAGAATTATTACAAGTTACTTCTTGTTTACTTGATAAATAAAAAGTCTCATGAATCATTTTAATTTGTGGTATCTCTAGGAAACATGTGTTTGTGTATACTTGTGTACTTACAAACGATACTCCTTCTCCAGCAATAGGTCTCAATCTTTGTCTTTTTACCCTTGTTGTTTGAAATAGATAACAAAGTAAATATTTACTTCTTTCATTTTAATCTTTATATCTCTTCTTTAGTTTCATTCTCCTAAGTGGTAATTGAAGGAATCTGCTAATTCCAAACTATATGGAATGGTATAATTTCAAAGAAGTTTGGGATTAAAGCTTGCTCTTTAGAGGAAATACACTTGTAGTAATAATTTTTGACCTGTGTTCAAAGAATTGTCCCCAGTGTTGTTTAAATATTATCTCTTGCTCTTAATTATTCTGCGACAAAATTTATTCAATTCCCCAAATTGTTGTCACTTGAAAGGAATTAAAACACTTTTGGAAAGCTAATTAGGGGTCTTTTCATAGTTTTCTGTTCCTTCCCAAAAGATATATTGAACTAGGAAGAAAATAAATCATGTACTTGGATTCCGAGCTTAAAAATAAAGACTTGAATAAAGAGTCTTCAATTAATTCGTTGTCTTCAACAATTTAATACCCCTTTCTTCCCAAATATTGTATTGCTGGTCTGTAAAGGTCTGACTAAAATTAAAGATCGTTTTCTTTGCTCTGTGCTACTGGTAGATACTATATGCTAAGGGATTGCAAACTGTGGCCCATGGGTCAAATCCAACCCACCAATTGTTTTTTAAATAAAGTTTTATTGGAACATAATCACAGCCCTTCATTTATTTATTACCTATAACTGCGTTCAAGCTACAACTCCAGAGTTGAGTAGTTGTCAGAGACACAAGATAGCTCACCAAAAACCAAAACCAAAAAAAAACCTTACTGCCTGGCTCTTGACAGAAAAATTTGCCACAACTTTTTTTCAGTAATTAACTTTTTAATTCAGAAATATGTCCTGAATTAAAGGCAAGAAAGAACTATTCTCTAATTATTCTTGACTTCTATTCCTGATACCCTAGTGGGCATTTTTGTTTTATCCTTCCAACCTTATTTCTTGAATCAACTGTCTCCTGAAGTCTTTATATAAATGTCTCTGACTGGTATGACTCACTCCTCTGTGTTGCCTCTGTATTTGGCAGATGCTTGCTCTGCCAGTGTTCTCACCATGAAGTTTAATTACATTCTGCACGTCTGTGTTCCCCACTCTCTTGGGACCTCCTTGAGGACATGGACAAGACTAGTACCGTGGTCAGTGAGTGCTTGTTGAATTACATGTGGATTAGAATAGGATTGTAAGGATTGCTGTCTAGATGTGCCAGGACTAGATTCACAGCATGTATAAGGCAAGATAGGTGAAATAACAAGTGATGTGGAAGCAAAGGATCGGATTCTTTCTGTAATATGACATGGAAATTGCAACTAGAAAAGATTATTAATAATAATTTTTTTTAAAAAAATGATTCACCTTCCTTAGTTTTAGAATTCATTAAGCTAAGGAAGGAGGGAGGCATGGGTGAGGTGGGAGGGAAGAATGTGTTGGAGAATGAAAGTTAAATGATTAATTTTTGTGTGGCAGAGATTGAACCCCTAAGTCATTAAAAATAAAGACTCACTTTTAAGATATTAAAATTTTTTAATCTTCATTTCCACAGATAAGTTTTGTATATGTATACACCTGCATATATTCACACACAGACATATGTGATTGCGAACTTTAGATTGAATTCAGAAAAATGAAGTCCCATTAAATTATCTTTGAGTAGCAGTCTTGTCAAATTATAAGAAATGCATAGTGATTCATAGAGGAAAACAAGGTGGAATTGTCAAAACCTGGGTCTCAGTGGGCTACTGAGTAAATTTTTTCTTGGAACTTCAAGAAAATTTGTTAATCACAGAATATAGTCCTTATTAATTTGGAATAAAGAAGTAGTGTGTTCTTTCTTTTAGGCTAACACATTTCAGCACTTTGTGCAGGCCTGACACACAGTGGATACTCATACATCCTTGCTTCATGCATTATACAACTAGGGCAGCTGAACCTTTTATTCTGTCTCAGACATACTGTGAATCTGGCTACCAGTTGACCATAAAGAACCATTGGCTTAAATCATCCTCACATCTAGGGATCCAACCAAAAGAAACTGCTGTTTTCCTGCTAGTCCCAGGGAGATGTGGATTGTCCTGCCTAGGAACAAATGCCACAGGATTATGAATATTCTTGGTCATATGTGGAACTAAGGGGCAAGGCTAAATTAAAACCAAGTAGGGGCGCCTGAGTGGCTCAGTCGGTTGAGCGTCCGACTTCGGCTTGGGTCACGATCTCGCGGTCCGTGAGTTCGAGCCCCGCATCAGGCTCTGGGCTGATGGCTCAGAACCTGGAGCCTGCTTCCGATTCTGTGTCTCCCTCTCTCTCTGCCCCTCCCCCGTTCATGCTCTGTCTCTCTCTGTCTTAAAA
The DNA here is from genome assembly GCF_018350175.1 of Felis catus. Classification (NCBI taxonomy): domain Eukaryota; kingdom Metazoa; phylum Chordata; class Mammalia; order Carnivora; family Felidae; genus Felis; species Felis catus. Next base: position 64,483,544 of record NC_058368.1, read on the forward strand.
ATAAAAATAAATGTAAAAAAAAAAACAAGTAAACATATTAATAATTGCAGTGGGATGATTATAGACAGCCCAACAAATGAAAGAAAAATATTCAGTGTAAAAACCATGACTGTTCATGTCATCACTAAAAGAAGGTTGGAATTACTCCTTCAGATATCCTTAGTTTCCCTTAATAACTATTTATTGACACAAAACCATTTGTTTCTAGGCTTCAGCTCAACTTGAGGTTATAAATTGGATATGTGAAGCATTGCTTTGTCTTTGAGGTTATGATCAATGATGTCAAAACAGTATAGACTTTGGAGGCAAGGAAACCTGTATTCAAAACCACGATCTACTTTTTCTTAGCAACATGACTTAATTTTCTCATCTGGAAAAAGGGGATTAATGAGACCTATTGCAGAGTTTTGTGATACCTGAAATGGAAAACAAATTCGTCATTGCATTTGTTACAATTAAGAGCTATTTTGTGTGTATATGTTTACTTTTAGATTGTAAGTATCTTGAAGGCTGGGGTTTATATTCCCTCAAGTGCATTATCTACTGTCTGGCCCAGAGGACATGAGAAATAAATGATGGGTGTTCTTTACCTTGTTTTCAGTTCTTGAAGGTTGTTATCGAGTTAAGAAGCCTAACTGTCTACAATGCCATCCAGTACGTAGAGCCGCCCGTCTTCTGATCGTATATATTAGCCTTCTGCCTCAAGAAAAAATTATGCATACAATATGCAGTTAATGGATGTCAGTGGAATAAATGTATAAAGGGAGGATACTAGCATCTCACTTTAAAAAAGCTTTAATGTTTATTTATTTTTGAGAGAGAGAGAGAGAAAGAGAGAGGAGAATCCCAAGCAGGCTCTGCACTGTCCACGCGGAGACCAATGCAGGGCTAGACTCCATGGACTGTGAGATCATGACCTGAGCGTAAACCAAAAGTCAGACGCTTAACTGACTGAGCCACCCAGGTGTCCGAACATCTCACTTTTAAAATAAAGTAACTGAAGCCCAGAACTATTAAGTAATATTTAACAATACTAAGTAACTATCTAATGATTACCCATGAAACCAGTTTATTATTTGGGTGGGATTCAGACATTATTCACTTATTTCTGAAATCACTATCTTCAAACACATTCTAGTAGAACTCCCTTTCTAATCCATTGATATTATCTGAGGCAGATCCTGTCTACCCTATGTCTTTCAACTCACGTTCACTCTAGTTTAATCAGTGTTCCTTCTAAATCAATGCTCATGGTCTCCCTTATTCCCGATGCTACTCAGGCCTCAGCTCAGAAATCTGAAATATAGAGAAGGCATTCTCTTGTCTTCATTTTCTTACCCCTTTCCTCTGGTTTCTTCATTGTTGGGACAAGAAGGATGGATTAGAGAAAAAGGGAAAAAATCATTAGTTTGATTATCACTGTTAGTTCCTCTCTGTGTCCTCTGTGTAGTAAATAATCATATGTTGTCTTTCTCTTGACTCCCACATGTGACTTTTGGGGATGAAGGAGGGTGTCTTTCTTATGCATGTATCTCTCACAGCAAATTGCTTCTTTGGCTTGGTAGTTTCCAATAAGCCTCTTGTTTTGGTTGCTGGAAAGATGGCTCACTTCTGGTTACTGTCAATAGTAGTTCATTTTGCCCACCAATAGGTCACTCATCCTTTGAAAAGAATGCGTATTCCACTGTTTTGGGGTGGAATGTTCTGAATATATCTGTTAGATCCGTATGGTCTAATGTGTCATTCAAAGCTACTGTCTCCTCATTGATTTTCTGTCTGATCTATCTATAGATGTAAGTGGGGTGTTAAAATCCCCTACTATTATTGTATAATTGTCAGTTTTTTTCCTTTGTTAATAATTGCTTTATGTGTTTAGGTGTTTCCATGTTAGGTGCATAAATATTTACAGTTGCTACATTCTGTTGTTGAATTGTTACTTTTATCATTATGTAATGTCCTCCTTTGTTTCTTTTTATCATCTTTGTTTATTTTAAAGTCCATTTTGTCCATATAAGTACTGTTGTTCTGCAAACTGCTTGGTGGTTAAACTTCCCTGCTGTCCCAGCCTACTTCATTGTCCTCTCCTCAGCTTGGTAACAGACACAGGGTGGCATGGCCACTGCATAAGGCGAGTTCCAATGGGCAAATGAGGTCTCGGTATCCTTTTGTGTGGCAGCCCCTTTCATGAGGAGTGATTCCCTTGTGTGGCCCCCCTCACTTAGCTTGCTCTCTGGAAGCCCTCTCCATCCCCAAGCAATCTCTCACCAAGTACATTACACTCCTGAGAAGGCTCCCAATTTCCTTTCCTAGTGCTGCTTACATAGACTGGAGGAATGTAGTCTGCTGATGTCTACTAGGCTGGGTCTGCCAGGTTCGCGGATTTTGTGGAGATGGACCTAGAAGCTCTTTAAGGTTCTGTAGGGTGTGGGCACACCTAAAATTTTCACCTTTGATGCTTTATTCTTTCTCCAAGACCACAGGAAAATTTCCTTTTGACATTCTGTTACAGACGATGACAGCCTTCTTTAATACTGTTAGTCCATTCTTACTGAAATAATTGGCTGTTTTAAAATAAACATACAATTAACAGAGTAAATCAAAGTAGGGCTGGTAAGGAAATATTTAAAATGCCAATATCTTAATGATTTGAATGTTGTATACCAAATCCTGTTTGTCTTTTCTTACTCATTATAACCAAGTTTCACAAATGCTGCATAATATCTGGGGTCTGCCAAAAACTAGTGGCTTCTAATTTTGCAAAGAAAATTGCACTCTCTGGTCCTTTGTTTCCTGCATTATCATTGATTATATCTGTCCAAGCTATCTCACAGTGAAGTTGAATGAATAAATGAACATTAGGAAGACCTGGTTTCACATCTGTTCTATGATTTGAATGGGGATTTAGGTTATCTCTCCAGTCTGAAGAATGGTTACAAGGAATATTGCATTTTATACTTTAAGTATAGTGCTATTCAATGCAATGAGAAGAGCATATTTTCTGATAGGTGTAAATAAATTTATTTCTCTGGCTGGGGTTGTATCCACTGGACTCCATTATTTGGACACTAGTTCAACAGAAGCCAAAATGCTGGCAAAGTGCTTATACAAGAAAATTGTGTCCCAGGTTAGCTCATACCGGTTAATGGAACATGCACATTATAATGCATATTATAAGAAATCACATTATGGAGAGAGTACTTTCATAATTGCAAGATAGTAGACAAGAATATTCAGTTCATTGGCCGCAAAAAGGACAATCTCATCTTCATATGTATGATGCTCATTGCTCTCACATCTTCACCTGCCATTTCGTTTCCCAGGAGAAACATTAAGTTTTGTTTTTTTTTTTAATATCAAGCATGTTTAAACCACGATCTTATGTAGACCAGTATCATAGCATATTAGAGAAGTAAAATTCACTTGTAAAAGCAGAAATGTCTCATACATGCTTATTAAATAACTATTTATTTTTAAACTAAGTGGTAAATACTTTGATCATTGAATAATGTCTAACTAGCCTTCCAAAATCAACAGAAAGATGGTTTCCAATACTTCTATTTTGCCTCTGGGGGCTGATTGTCTCATAATTGTATATATTATAGCAAAGGAAACACGATGATATTATTTAATTTTACAGTCTTGCAAGAATAAAAGATCTGAAGACTAAGTTTGCACTATGCTTGTTTCGGTTTAGTACACAGGTATATTGATTCTTCTCGTATTAGTTGAAAATAGAATGAGGCAGGGGCGCCTGGTGGCTCAGTTGGTTAAGTGTCCAACTCTTGATTTCAATTTAGGTCCTGATTTCACTGTTTCTGAGATTGAGCTCCTATACTGACAGCACGGAGCCTACTTGGGATTCTTTCTCTCCCTCTCTGTCTGCCCCTCTCCACTCTCTCTGCCTCTCTCTCCTCCCTCAAAACAAATAAACTTAAATAAAAAAAAAAGAAAGAAAATAGAAAGAGACTTAAAAGGGGAAAAAAAAAACTTGTGGAGGAAACACTGAAGCCATTCATTGTGAGTTTTTAGTCAACAAGTTATTTCAGGTCCTATTCTACTCATCATCATATATTCCCCTAAATTTAATTATTTTAATAAAGCCTTCCCTGTAAGCACATTAAAGATATGTCAGTTAACCACTCAAGACCAGGCTATAAATAAGTTCTATTTTAACTTCTAATAATTTTTTTCAATTAAAAAGTTGTTGAGTGGGGGGCCTGGGTGGCTTAGTCAGTTAAATGTCCGGCTCTTGATTTTGGCTCTTGATTTTGAAGGCCATTTGTTCAGTAGTTTCTTCAAAGTTGGAAAGTGAAAAAAAAAAAAAAAAAACAACGATAAGGTCCAATATGGTAAAGAGAGGAATATGTACAATATATTCACTAAATGCCATATTAAGGTAGATATATGTACTGTTTTTATATTTAATTTTTTCACTTCAGGTTCTTTCAGTTGCCACCCGATTGGTAAGTGACTAAATTGGCATCTTAGCTGAGCCTTGGGGGAAATGGGCAGAGATTTCTGTAAGTATGGATCATTACAAAAGATGGTATCTGTGCCCAGTTTGTAATCAATCCCGTCTTCCTGCTATAAGATTCTGTAGCTCAGTTGGAGACCCAGGATGGGATATCACAACCACAGAAGTCATTTCTTCTTCTTTTTTTTTTCCTGCTATGTTGGACAAAAACTTGCTTTTAAAAAAATCAAATTATTTAAGCCAGCTCTATTAAGACTCAGCATGACTTAAGGAAATGTAATTACAAGCCCATCATTTATATAATCAACTTATAGGGCTGTAATATTTTTCTGAAACATAAATATCTCAGCGGTACCAAGACAATGTGTGTCATTTCTCTTCCTTAAAAAATTCCACAGAGTGATCTTAAAGGCAGACAATCCCAGCATGTGATCTTTGAGGTTGGAGGGGCGAGTAAGGTAGCTATACAAACAGTATTATTTTCCTCTGACAGAATCTGGAGCCAAATGAATAGTATGGTAAGCATGAGGAGTTTGGAAAGGGAGTGGTGACTTCACCCTAAATACTTCTTTTCTTCTGTCGCCCTTGAGCAGTAGTCTGCCACGACAGAGATACAAGCAGAACTGTGAACTAATGGTGTTTGTGAGTGGAAGGTGTTCATAACACAAGTCCACTAAAGTGCTAGATATGCAGTCAGCAATGTGGGAACCCTCTCACCCATCACCCTTTCATTCTGAAAGTATGCCCAAGGCCAATTTCGTGTGAGGTCGGATCTAACCTGACTGCATCGTAAAGATGTGACCGAGGCCTTGGTGATTGCAGGTTGCTGCAACTGCCTGAGTTACAGGACGACTAGAAGGGACATATTTTGTCTGTAGAGCAGATGGTAAAACTCTGCCCAAATATGGCTTTTTATTTTCCAGCTGCCAGTGTGGGAGCAAGCATTTGTCTGTTGCTTCATTGTGCTGAAGCATCCCAGTGGTAGCCTACTCCTAGTCACTTAATTCTGAATATAAATGCTATATATGTACATTTCACATTTCAAGTGTTAGGGCAAAAGTTGAGAATTTGGCTGTCATGTACTCAGTGGACTGTTTACATTATGTACTATGGTGCTATGTGGAGGGGTATATGTATGTGTGTATGTATACATATGTGTATATATATAAATTTCAGATGAAAAGAAATAAAACATGAAATACTTCATTTAGGGACAGAAAATCATACCCAAGTGACTCACTTGTTCTTTATCAGGCTGAGTAGGCAGTGACCTTCCAATGGAAAGGCTATACCCCATAAAACAAGCCTATTTCTAGCTAGGCTGATGTAATGAACCATAGAATATCTGTCCATGTAACTACCTTTGCCTACTTCATCAAATTAAACTGAGCCTATTTAAAGCTTTACAAACCTAGTAAGACATAGTTTCTTTTAAATTCTTAGTTCAACATATGAGAAAGCCACGGTCCATGAAAAATCGAGGAAAGCTGTAAAAGTGTAGAATTCTGGAAACATTCTTCTGATGAAGAATTTGCTAATGTGAGCTCCAGGCAATTTGCTGTTTCTTTAGCTCTGTATTATTTCCCACCATTTTGGCTCAAACCTTCTGCAAAACTAAACTTGTTAGCTATAGGTAGAGAACCAATGGGATCTTAACAATATCGCTTTTACTGGTTCCATAAGGTCAGAGATAAGAATACTTTGGCATGATTAGTATGCTTTGAATGACATTAGGACACGATCAAGCCATGAGGTATAACTATATATTAAAAAGGTGGATTCTATAAGTCATGTGAATCTCTCTCACTTTCTATGACTCCCAACTCAAAGATAGTAAACTATTTTCCAGCTGAACTGGTTTTAATATACCCACTGTGTCTTGAACAGTGTTAAGCTCTTAAAAGACCTTCAATAAATGTGTTTTACCCACTAAATGGGAGCATAATTTTCTGCCTGCTTTTTGAAGGGTACATTTGAAGAATAATACCTGCTGTATATTATGGGAACAAGCAGCCATTCCCATAAACATGGCCTAATGTCAAAAGACATTGATTCCATATGTTTAAAATAAATATTTCTTATTCTCTAGTGCGTTTCCTTTTTAACTTCTGATTTGTTGTTCTGGTCTGGACCTTATTGTGTTATAAAAAGGTACTCACAATTGTAGTGACATACATATTGAAAATAAAGTCTTAGAGTATTGGGCATTACATTGATTCCTAGCTTCAAATTTAAACTTAAACCTTTTGCTCACAATTTTGGAATTAACCTCTAATTTGGTCACCTCTGAAAAGATAGGGGTTACTTAACTAATGCCGTTACTGGAGTCAGGATTAGAACTCATGTGTCCTGACAGCTCATTCCAGTGATTTTTCTTTTTTTTTTTTTAATTGACAGTGTGACCCATGGCCTGTCATTAATTTGACTGCAAATACATTTAAGGCAGTTGTTGTAAATGAAGCAGAAGTGGAACCACTAGCCTTTGAGTCATCAGACTTCACAAAGCGTTACTTTCTGATTTTGGAGAGGTTCTTGAATTGCTTCAAGATGGATATTTCCCTGAAGTTTTTAAACTCCTCTTATATACAGGGTTCATTGTGTTTGAAAATGTGTCATGTTCCTAGAAGAAATCGGAACCCTTGGGCAGTGCAGAAGCTAATCTTAAAGGTTAAGCATGTGGCCTCTGTAACTGGCTTTTATGGGTTTGAATTCCAGCTGTACCATCAAACTATATAAGCTCAGATAAGTTCCTTATCCTACTGAAGCACTCGTTTCCTTACCAGTAAAGAGAAGATAATTGTAATTTCTAATTCAAAGGGTTGTTTTGGAGATTAATTTCGTTAACGCATGTAAGGCCGTAGACTAGTGTCTAGCAGATGATCAGTATAAAGTTAATGTAAGGCATTATTACTGTGTCACTGATTAAATTGTTTGCCTAATACAGCCTGTATTTTATAATTGATGTGCTGCTACTGCTCAAGGTTTTCCATGTTTATTGAAGACTGCAGTGCATCAAATACTCCTAAAGTCAAAATCAACCTTAAACACTTTGCTTCTTAAAGTATCTTTTTCCTTCTGTAGTTAGACTTTAAAATGTAACTTTAATATGGCTTTGAAACTCCTTCTGAACTTTATTTTTTTACTGTAAAACCCCTGTTTTAGAAGTTTAAAGTAATTGACTTCTTCCTATTAACACTTGGCTTGAGTTAGTAAAAAATAAAAAGGGAAGTCGATTATCTTGATCTTTAACTTCTATATGTATGTTTAAGGAATGAAGATAGATTCCTCTTTCCAATGTTTTGGCTGAAGAAAAATAATAATCTTGCTGTTAACTTACTATTACTTCTGTTAGCTAAGTTTGACATGTAACTTGAAAGATACACGTCTCTGATGAAGGAATTTGGGGCCCATATGGTGGCTAGGACAGCATGACTATAAATGTCATCTCTAACAAAAAGGCTGCCCCATTTTGAACCTTGCCCTGATATTCTTTTGTGAATTCTCTCCAGACAAAGACCATCAGGAACACACTGTGATTGTACAAGCCAGATTCATTGCCCATTGCTGTGAGAAGGACACACACCCTAAGGAACCATGGGGTATCTCGGTAAAAGGGTGTTACAAAGACTTCTAAGATTTGGGCTCACATTAGATCACTTGGGGAATGTCTAAGGAAGCAGCTCTTTGCGCGGAATTAGATACTGTCAGGAAGCAGAAGTAATTTTATGACTGGGTATTTCAAGAAGCCTTATCTAGAAGTAGGAGTTTTTTAATATTAGCCAGGATAGGGAAATGCTTGGTCAATTTTGTTGATTTGGAAAAACAGTCTGCTTTCATCTGTGTTGAGAAATGGTCATGGAGTAGTCTTGCTCTTTGTCTTGATCCATCATGGTCACAGAGTGACCCTGGCTGATGTTAATATTTTGTGGAGCTCTTTATTTCAATAGGAAAATACTAGAGTCTAGCTGTAAGTGACAGAAAGTGCCTGGGGACTGCGTTTCTCTTTCTCACTGTTGCATGATCTACGCAGTAACTATTGGCAAATAAAACTCATATTTATTAAGTGCCAGGGCTGTGCTGAATACTTCAAATATATGACCATATTTATACTGTGCAAGAGTCCTAGTTGTGTATAGGAAGAATGTTCTCTTTATTTGCAGACTAGGAAATAGAGACTCAGACAGATGATGTAATTTACCTAAGGTCACATTTAAAGTAAGGATTAAATCTCAAAATTATCTCTCTCCAAAATGCATCCTCTTTCTAACAGGCCATATCCATGTGTTTCAGTTAACATGCTGGAGAGTAGGCAGTGAGGCACACAACTTTCCTACAAAAGAACTTGGGTGATTCTCTTCAAAACGACACCATCTATCATGGAAACAAGGACTCCTATTAGAGCCATTCTAACTCTCCTTTAGAATCTTACTCCAGTGTAGGTGTTTTTCTGATAAATTTACCACCTGAATTCCCAAATAATAGAAATTATGTGACACAAAACAAAATGAGGGTCGTTCTGTACACTAACTGCTAATGCTCAGAGAACAAAAAAACCCTAGACACGTGATCTCAAAGACAAAAAAAAGTTTGGTACTTTTAAATATAAAGGCAAATAGTATAATCAATCTCTGAGGGTCCATTAATGTATGTACGTAACAAAACACTGTTTATTATTGTAGTCATCATTTTTAAAAAATGTAAAATAATCATTTTATTGAGTTTATGGAAGCCATACATTTAAGAAAGTAGACTCAAAAGTATGAAATACAACAAATTGGTTACTAAATGGATAAAATGCTATAATCTAGAAAACTTACTATGTATAATTCTTACCACTTTGTCAGATAAAACTGGCTTTATGGTAATGTTATTAAATATAGGAAACAATCAGCTTACCACCATTTTTACAACTCGATTAGAGTTTTGTCTTGGATTTGCTTAAATGATGTCTGTGGTCATGAAAGAGAGTTAAAAATAATCTACAATGTAAACCTAATGTCCAAAGAATGTCAAATATAATAGTTTAAGGCAGTATAAAGTTGGTATAAACTGCAGACAGATTGTATTATATTAGATCTTAAAATATCTAAAGAAGGTAAGGTAACCAATATTACTCTAGAAGATTTATATCTGAAAAGTGAGTTGTGTGAGCTACTGAACGGTCCAGATTAGAGGTGGCAAATCTACAGCCTATGAAAAAAATGTAGCTTGCAGACATGTTTTGTTTAGGTTGAAAAGTATTGATCCACTCAGAGGTTTGTTTTTTTTTTTTTTTTTTTTTTTTTTTTTTTTTTTTGTGGTTCTGTTTTGTTTTGTTTTGTTTTGTTTTAAATGAGCTGATGTCTGTGTACAAAGAGAAACAGTGAGCCAGCATGAGTGTGGTGGAGACATCTGTGTGTCCTACGTTTCTGCATGACACTATCAGTTGGAGCTAAGGAGCAGCTGTCTTTTGTGGGATTATAGTCAAGAGAGTCCCATACCTGACACACAGCATCCCTAAAGACATTTGTATGCACGATTCTATTCAGGATGTTTACCTAGATTTCCTTTTGGGTCTATGATTCTTTGTCCTCATTGGTATGTTTCTCTTGTCCTCACTGACTCTTTATGCACACCTTTATCTTTTTTGTGTATGTATGGCCAACAAAAGGAAAGAAGCAATTTTTCAGAAACTGACTATGTTTTGTCCAATGTATACATTTTTAACAAGGAAGTTTCCATTTTACTATATTAACGATACCTATTTTTAACAAAATCTTGACAAATATATAGGGCTTTGATTCAACTAGTCATAATATCAACGCATAGATTGTTTGTTTATAAGCCTTAGAGTTAAAATTGGATTTAAATTATGGTAGTTAGGCTTCAAAATGTAGAGACATAATGATGAAGTCATACAAGAAATTAATGTCCACTTATTTTTTTCAGAGTACTTTTATAGAAGTAAGATTAGGGCCTTGTATTGCTTGAGAGGCATCACAAATTTTAGAAAGATTTCCTTGCTAATAGAATTCTTGATGTATTTGTTAAACAGAAGAAATCACTTTTTTGTACTAATGTTATTCTCCAATCCATATTTTTAGTTGCTACTTTTGCAACTGTAAATACTCATTTTTCAGGTATGAGGGCTGCATTACCATCCTGTTAGTTTTGAATTTTTACCAGAAATGAGATGTGATTGTCCATTAAGATGCAGTCCAACTGTAAACACAAATTAAATTATTGCGAGTAATAAGCCACAATAATTTCTCTCTGTAATTTGTTTAAAATGCCAGATGATTTAAATTTTTTTTTTTAATTTGGAAACTCATGGAAATGAAGTGTATTTCATTTGCTTAGGATCTTAGATGCAGAATAAGATTTTTGGTATACATTATTAAAGATTTTATATTATTATTCAAGACTCATTATACATTGTTATGATCCTCCCCACATATAACAGAATGTTCCAAAGGCTCTGTTCTGTAGTTGAAATATTATGCTATAGATCCATTCATTTGCTACTAGAAGCATGGTATCCATCTTCTGGATTACTATTCTTTACATGAATAATATATATTCTAATTTTTACCTTAATATCTGATACTGTATTCTTTCATGATTCTTTTGTAAAGGCTTTTTCTACTAAATTGGCCAATTTTCTTCTGGCTTCCTTATTTAAGAGGTCACTACCAAATCCTTGAGGCAGTCTTATAGAACCCAAGGCATATTGATAATGAACTTTCTGAAAGTTCACATCTGACAAGATGTAGGTCAGATTAAATTCCTCATAGCTAAACTGTGAGGCAGGAGGGGATGATTTTGGAGGCAAGGAGATTGTAAGTGATCTTATGTCACCCACCCTAATGATTTGATAAGAGGAACTAATCACGTGAATAATTGAGATACCCACCCACTTAAGGATACATGCAATTGTGTAAGATCAATGTTGGATGCTAAAGCAAAACCCCAGAAGAGTTAATGTGATAAAACTAAAGAGAAAAAACATTCATACTATGATTTTCTGGAGGAAAAGAAATGTACATTTTAATAAGAAGCAAATGTATTTTTCCATGTAAAATTTCCCTGTGAGAAAGGAGCTAATTGGCCTACTCTAATTCAGAGGGTGGAGCTAAGCACAAAAATTGGGGGCAAAGAGCCAAGAATGTTCTAGCTTAGCAGTTATTATACTTTTACAAATCTGATACCTATGCATGATGTTTTGTTTTAATTTTGGAAAAAGCTTTCAACTGCTTTTAAAGTTCTAATCATATTCTTACCTTTGTCTGATGGCCCATTGGAGACGTTGGAGGTGGGGGTAGGGAGGAGAGGGTCTCTATTTTTATGATATAAAGCTGGGTTTTTTTCCACTCATACCAAGAGGACATTTTTCTACCTATTAATTTTCCTTCAGGTTAATTTTTCACTTTACCTTTCATTCAGATAACTTTGGTTGATATTCAATGGAATTTACATCATAGAGGCTTTCTGTTATGTAAATTATATCTTCTCTGATGTCTTCTGGGAATGATTTTGTATTATTCGGAGTTTTCCAGATATCAATGGGTCACTCCATAAAGTGAGTTTCCCATCCCTGGAGGTATTCAAGCAGAGGCTGAGTGGCAAAGGGAAGTGGTTTTCCAGTGGAATTTTGGATCTCAAAGGATGCAGTGGTCTAAGTGTAGTAGACCACTATGCTTACTTACAGAGGCAAATGCAACCTAAAAAAGGTGCTCAAAAATATTCTGTACTTGGTGTGTTTACTAAACGTGTGTACATATAGTGCACATGTTGTCTATAGAGATTTACTCAAAATATTTGTCATGAAAGTTACTTCTTTCTAATCCAAATAAAACACATATTTTCAACTAATCAGCTACAAAAGAACAATCCATTGATCTGTTTTTTGTTTTCACATAATTCTTTAAAAGAAAATTTTGTCTTCCTGATTAATCTAAATATTTCTACAATAAATCCATTTTATAATTTTAATTAGTGTTAGTTAATAGATACAATTTCAACTTTTTTAACCTTTTTCCTGACTTAAAAAAAGTGCACAGTGTTAACTTTTTCTCCAGTTTTTATTATTTTATTTTATTTTATTTTATTTTTATTTAATTTAATTTAAGTTTATATTTTTATTTTATTTTTAATGTTTATTTGAGAGAGAGAGTGCAAGCAGGGGTGGGGAACAGAGAGAGAGACACAGAGAACCTGAAGCAGGCTCCGCACTGTCTGTGCCAAGTCCAACATGGGGCTCAAACTCACGAATTGTGAGATCATGACCTGAGCTGAAGTCGGTCAGTCAACTGACTGAGCTACCCAAGTGCCCCTCCAGGAATTATTTTATAGCAACTATGTCATTTACTGAGTTGATTTAAAAAACAAAATTTTTCAACATTTATTTATTTTTGAAAGAGAGAGCATGCATGAGAGCAGGAAAGGGCCAGAAAAAGGGAGACAGAGGATCTGAAACAGGCTCAGCGCAGTGAGCACAGAGCCCTACACAGGGCTTGAACTCATGAACCGTGAGATATTGACATGAGCCGAAATCAAGGGTTGGCTGCCTAACCTATAGAGCCACCCAAGAACCCCACTGAGTTGATTTTTAAATTTGCATGCCTAGATGAACTGTTAAGGAATCTTTATGATAAGTTTAATATTCAGTGGGGTAGGTAAATAGACATAATTGTGGTATAACATACTCTACATTCTTCAATGGCTTTTCACTCATAACAAATGAAATTGAAGTATCCTTGTTTGTCCTTCAGTACTTTTTTTTTTCCCAAAGAAATTTAGGCCTTCTCAAGCCCTAATCTTATTTTTAGTACTCTCTTTATGTTTTGCATAAATTCAACCACCACATAAGTAACTTCTAGGTTGTTACTTTGAGAAACTATTTTGAAATTCCTCGATCCCAATTGCAGATTATTCCTTTTTTCACTGATATGTAGAAAACACACACACACGCGCGCGCGCGCGCGCACACACACACACACACACACACACACACACACACACACACATTTAGGCAGTATGGGTATGTATGTGATTTTCTTTCCTTAGCAGATTTTTAAGTTCTTAGGGCTCTGTACTTGTCCAAGTTTACATATAAAACATTGCCTGATTGATAACTGTCCTTATCATTATTTAAAAATGAACATTTTGTTTTAGAATAGTTTTAGATTTACAGAAAAACTGTGAAGATAGTTCAGTTACAATATACCTCTGATGCAGTTTCTGCCATCATCCACAGCTTACATTAATATTGTCCATTTGTTCCAGTTATTGAACCAATATTGTTGTTGTTGTTATTTAAAATAGGCTCCAAGGGGCGCCTGGGTGGCTCAGTTGGTTGAGCGTCCGACTTCAGCTCAGGTCACAATCTCACAGTTCATGAGTTCGAGCCCCGTGTCAGGCTCTGGGCTGATGGCTCAGAGCCTGGAGCCTGCTTCCGATTCTGTGTCTCCCTCTCTCTCTGCCCCTCCCCCATTCATGCTCTGTCTCTCTCTGTCTCAAAAAATAAATAAACATTAAAAAAAAAATTAAAATAGGCTCCATGCCCAGTGTGGAGCCCAACATGCAGGTCGAACTCACAACCATGAACAGAGGTCAAAAATTGGACACTTAACCCACTGAGTCACCCAGGTGGCTTATTAATGATTGATTATTAACCAGTGTCCACAGTTGTGTTAGAATTCTCCAGAAAACCGCAACAATAGTCTTGAAAATTCCTTCTTCCTCAGAGGACCTTAGTCTTTTTCTCTTAAGGGCTTCAACTGACCAGATGAGACCCACCCACACTATGAAGGGGAATTTGTTTTACCAAACAAAATATTGTACCAATTTAAATGTTAATCATACCTAAAGAATACCTTCATAACAACATCAACACTGGTATTTAACCCAACAACTGAGCACTAGAGCCTATCAACATATTAAATTAACCATCACAATAGTTTATTCAGATTTCCTCATTTTTACTTAATGTTCTTCTTTTGTTCACTAATCCCATCCAAGATGACACATTGTGTTTGTAGTCATGTCTTCTTAGGCTCTTTTGGGCTGTGACAAGTTTTCAAAACTTTGTCTGTTTTTGATTACCTTAATAATTGTGAGGAGTACTAGTAAGGTATTTTATACAATGTTCCTCAGTTGGAATTTGTCTAGTGTTTTGTTTTTCATGATTAGACTGGACTTTTGTGCTTTAGGGAGACCTCAGGGATAAAGAGCTATTTTCATCACATAACAAGGGTACATATTATCAATGTGACTTGTCACTACTGAAGTTAATCTTGATCCACCTGGATTAGGTAGTGTTTACCAGGCTTCCTCACTCAAAAGTTATTCTTCCCTCACTCCCCAGCTTTATATAGTACATTCTTTGGAAGAAGTTATAATGCTCAGCTCCTACTTAAAAAAGTGAATTATTTTCTACCTCCTAGAGGGCAGAGTATCCACTTAATTATCGGGAATTCTTTTGCATGATTTATTTAGTAGTTGCTTACTTATATCAACATGGACCCATGGATATTTATTTTATATTTTGGATTTAATTGACTTTATTTTGTTCAAATTGTTGCATTTTGCCATTGTGAGCTTATTGAACTCTGGTCTTTTTTTGACGTACCACCACTTTTTGTATTTTTCTAAGTAACCTTTTTAGCTCTTCCTTACTTTCTGGCACTACAAGGTATTTAAGTTCATTTTGGGTATTTCCTGCTCAGCCCTAGAACCTGTCATTTTTCCAAGAAGCCTTAAAGAATGAGAAAGAAAATACATGTTACTAACTAGTGTACATGCACATATCCATAAATATTTCCATCTGCAACACTCTGAGCTGATCAACATATATATAATCATGCGTATATCACATGTGACTTCCCACTGAACTCTCCCACTGTATTTGATTACTAGGCGGCACATTCTAGCCTCCTGCACTTGTTTATCTGACATCTTCTCTAGTAATGAGGAACGTGATTGCGTAATATCCATACATTAGGGTAGACCAATCCTTGTATAAATGTCACTTTAGTAGAACTATGGAAGTCCGGAAGTAATGGGTTGTTTATTTACTTACTGTTTAGTTTTAAGAGTTGTTTGGGTTTTCCATTTTTACTTATTTTTTTAAATAATTTTTTAAAGTTTGTTTATTTTGAGAGAGACAGAGCATGAGCAGGGAGGTGCAGAGAGAGAGAATTTAAAGCAGGTTCTTTGTGGTCAGCATGCAGAGCCAGTTCCTCCTCGAACTCAGGAAACCATGAGATCATGACCTGAGTCAAAATCAAGAGTTGGATGCTTAACTGAATGAGCTCCGCAGGCCCCCTTGAGTTATTTGTACTTTTTAAAATACAAGTTCTTTGGGGCACATGGGTGACTCAGTGGGTTAAGCATCTGATTTCAGCTCAGGTCATGATCTTGTGGTCCTTGGGTTCGAGCCTCATGTTGGACTCTGTACTGACAGCTTGGAGCCTGGAGCCTGCTTCAGATTCTGTCTCCCTCTCTCTCTGCCTTTACCTCAATCGTGCTTTGTCTGCCTCAAAATAAATAAATAAGCAAACAAACAAACAAATAAATAAAACATTAATAATGAATACAAGTTCTTTCTTGGATATGATTTTCGCATATATACATTTTTTTGCCAGTTTGTTGTTGTCTTTTAATTTCTTCTGTTTGGAAATCTGCATCTGAAATTAATGTAGCTACTCCAGCTTTCTTTTGATTACTCTTAGCATGGTACATATGTCTCCATCCATTTAATTTTTTTTAATGTTTTTAAAAAATTTTTTTAATGTTTATTTATTTTTGACAGAGACACAGATAGAATGTGAGTGGGTTAGGGGCAGAGAGAGAGCAAGACACAGAATCCAAAGCAGGCTCCAGGCTCCGAACTGTCAGCACAGAGCCTGACGCGGGGCTCGAACTCACAAGCTGTGAGATCATGACCTGAGCTAAAATCGGATGCTCAACCGACTGAGCCACCCAGGAGCCATCCATCCATTTACTTTTAACCTACTTTTGTCTTTATATTAACTGTGAGTTTCTTGTAGAGAATATGTCATTGGGTCTTGTATTTTTATTTACTTGACAATCTCTGTCTTTGAATTAGTGCATCAAACCATATTTAAAGGTATTATTGATATAGTTAGATTACTAACACATTTATACCTATTCTATACTTGTTGAATTTTCTTTTCCTTTTATGTTTTCTCTGGTTTTCACTGAACGTTTTATCTCCTCTCTTAGCATGTCAAGTATACTTTGTTTAAATTTTATTTTAGTGGTTGTCTTAAAGTTTCTAGTGTACATTTTAGATAATTTAGCTCCACCTTCAAATAACACTGTACCACTTGTCATGCACTGTAGATACAAAAAAATATCACTGTGGTGCCTGGGTGGCTCAGTTGGTTAAGCGATGGACTTTGGCTCAGGTCATGATCTCACAGTTCATAAGTTTGAACCCTGGGTCGAGACTGGAGCCTGCTTTGGATTTTGTGTCTCCCTCTCTCTCTCTGCCCCTCCCCTGCTCATGCTCTGTCTCTCTTTCAAAAATGAATAAACTTAAAAAAATAAAATTACAAAAAAAAATGGAAAACAAAAGAATATCATTCATTCCTCCCTTGACCTTTACGACATTGCCATTTATTTTCTTTATGTGTTCTAATTATCTTATACATTCTTTGCATTATTATTTTAAGCAGTGATCTTATAGATCAGTTTTAAAAAATTAAAGATTTATTCCTTGTTCAACATTCTTCTTTTGTTCATATAGATATATATTTTTTCTCCCTGAAAAACTTTCTTTGGCATTTGTTTGTCTTAGAAAGTCTCTGTTTTGTCCTTACTTTTTGAAGAAAACTTTTGCTAGATATAGAAATCCAGGTTGGGGGTGATTTTTTGTTTTATTTTCCTGGTAATACTTCTCATGTTTTCATTCTATTTTCTTCTTGTTTGCGTGGCTTCTGATGAACAGTCCACTAGATTTCTTACCCGTGTTCCTCCATAGGGAAGATGTCCCCTTCCTCATCAACTTATTTTAAGAATTTCTTTTTGTCTTGATTTTCATCAGTTTGAATATGATATGTCTAGATGGAATTTTTTAGTTTTTGTTTGTGGTGTTTACTCTGCTTTGTGTTCTCTGAGCTTCCTGTATCTATCCATGTATCTTCCATGATAGCTTCCATGTATCTATCATGTCTAGCATTAATTTTGAAAGATTCTCAGCATTCTGACTTCAATGATTTTTTTGCTGTGTCATTTCTTACTTCTTGTGATCTAATTATTCATGTTACACCACAGTCCACAGTTCTTGGATATTCTCCCCCCCCCACCCCCGGATATTTTTTATTTTTCTGTTTGTATTTTAGTTGGGAAGTTTCCTTTGACTGAAGGTCACTGATTTTTTGCTCACCTGTGCCTAGACTACCGGCAAAACTATGGAAGGCATTCTTCATTTCTGTTACATTATTTTTGGTATCTAGCATTTCCTTTTTATTCTTTCTTACAGTTTCCATATCTTTGCTTACATTACCCATCTATCCTTGCATGTTGTCTACTTTTTTTTTTACTTTAGAGTCCTTAACATATTAGCCATCATTATTTTAAATTCCTATCTGATACTTCCAACATTTATGTCCCATCTGAGTCTGGTTTCGATAATTACTTTGACTCTTCAGACTGTATGTTACTTGCCTTTGGCATACCTTGTAATTTTTTGTTGAAAGCTAAACAGGTTGGGGGCACCTGGGTGGCTCAGTTGGTTAAGCGTCCGACTCCTGATTTCATCTCAGGTCATGATCTCAACGTTCATGGGATCAAGCCCCACATCAAGCTCTGTCCTAACAGTGTGGAGGCTGCTTGGGATTCTTTCTCTTGCTTGCTCTCTCTGCTCCTCCCCTGCTCATGCTCTTTCTCAAAATAAATTAACCTTAGAAAGAAAGGAAGAAAGGAAGAAAGAAAAAAGAAAGGAAGGAAGGAAGGAAAGAAAGGAAAGGAAGAAAGGAAGAAATGGAGAAAGAAAAGCAAGCCAGCCAAACAGGTTGTATTGGGTAATAGGAAATGAGGTAAATAGATTTTTAGTCTCAGGATTTATGTTCATCTGGCAAGGTGTTAGATTGAATGTTTGCTGTATAGATGCCAGAGGATTAAAATTGATCTATGGTTATTCTTTTTGCCTACCTTCTTGACTTTGGGATCTTCTAGGAGAGTCTGTGCCTCACAGCCTTTTTAGTTATAATCCACAATTATCAAATTGTAGTCCTATTGGTGTGGAGGTAGGGTCCGAGGGAGGATAAGCATTCTATAATCTTATAATTAAATCTCAGTCTTTTAGTGGGCCTATGTCTCTGAACTTTGATCTTCATGTCACCTTTGCATAGCTCCCTTCTTCTCTTTGGTGAAACATGAAGGCTCGAGCAGTCTGGTGGGAGCAATGCCTTTCTCTCAGCTAAGACAAGACTCAGGTAATGACCTTTGCTCCCTGAGAGTAAGACTTTATTACAGGTAATGCTGTGGGTGTATTTATAATGATTGTTCTTCCCCTCTTTCTGTTGGTACCAAGAGGGGACATTTCTTGGATCATTAGTGTGAGAATCTGGTAGTGTTCCTAAAGGTGAAACTCAAGAAAGTGTGGGTTCCCCCTAAGATTGAGGTTTCATTGCTTGCTAGCCTACACTCAGTCTCTGGCAGTTTGTTAAGATTACCTTTAAAGTGTTCCTACTGTTCAGTGATTCCAACAACTTCTGTCCCAGACATGCAGATCTCATCAGTGACTCCATGTATTTGCCTATATCTCCAAATTTCATGGAGGTGATTTCGCTGCATACTCACTTCTGTGATGGAGCCAAGAAAAAGTTACTGATTTTCTGTTTGTTTAGATTTTTCTTGCTGTAAGGACAAGAGGTGACAGCTTTCAAGTTTTTTATATCCTGGTACTGAAATTGTAAGTTGTTACTCTGTTCTTGTAATTGAGACCTCAGAAAATTTCTCATATACAAAATTTGTGTGTATGTCTGTCATAGATGGTTGAAAGTAATGATTCTGTTATCATTTTGCGATGTGTGTAAGGTACCATAATATATGAAAAAAATATAATACATTATCTTAAAATATATAAGCATATAGGTATATGTTTGTACATTTACCATCTCACCTGGTTGTTCAAAACGGAACAGGAAGCCAAAAGCAGGGGAAAGGAAGATCCCAAAATGCAGGCTCTGTCCCAATAATGAATTTCAGATATTTGCATTTTAGTATGTCAAGTTTTCTTTCAGAGTCCTAAAATGGGGCCTGATACAAAAATTATATGAAGCTATAACCTAGGAGCAATTTGTTTTCTAAATTAATTGTACTCAATTTATTTTAAATGGCAGTAACACAGTGACACTTTGAATATTTGTTCATTGCTCCTTTTTTTCCTCCCCAATTTTTCCTCCTATTTCCTTAGATGTTTAATGTTTTTTTTTTTTTTTAACGCTTATTTATTTTTGAGACAGAGAGAGACAGAGCATGAATGGGGGAGGGTCAGAGGGAGGGAGACACAGAATCGAAACAGGCTCCAGGCTCTGAGCTGTCAGCACAGAGCCCGACGCGGGGCTCGAACTCACGGACCGCGAGATCGTGACCTGGCTGAAGTCGGACGCTTAACCGACTGCGCCACCCAGGTGCCCCGTTCCTTAGCTGTTTAGAGTAATGTTATCATAGCTATATTTTTTTACTCCAATATAATTTCTCTGGAATTTTTAACTCTCTGCTAAATATTCCCACCTAAACATATCAAGGATTCCTCAAATTCCATCTGTCCAAGGCTAAAATTATTTCACCTAGGAAAAATGATTGTTGTTGTTTCTGTTTATGGTATATCACAGTTGCAGTTCCACAGACTCAAAACCTTGAGGCCGTCCTCTGCTTCTTGACCACATAGCCACATGTTTACTAAATCCAGTTGATTCTACTGCTAAAATTTACCTCTCATTCTCTCCCCCACATCCCCATCCTAACCCAGAGTCTCTTCACTCCCCTCCTACACTTTCAGTAGCCCATAACTTGCTTCTCCCTTTCTTTACCCTCTTCTCCTATGTGTGTTTTATGGTTCAACTGAATATGTCTTCCCAGAGTTCTGGTCAGGGCAAGCCTCTACTCAAAACTTCTATAGAGAAGAACCTGCCAATTCACATTAAATATTCTTCATGACTTGATTCCACATTTCTATGTATTTCTTTCACAAACTTTTTTTATTATAATATGTATGTATGTCAAGTGTTATGCTGGAGACTAGGTTACAGAGATGAATAAATTAGAATGCCTCCTCTTAAAATCGCATAGTCTAGGGGCACCTGGGTGGCTCAGTCAGTTAAGAGTCTGACTTCAGCTCAGGTCATGATCTCACGGTCCATGAGTTCGAGCCCCGCATCGGGCTCTGTGCTGACAGCTCAGAGCCTGGAGCCTGCTTCAGATTCTGTGTCTCCCTCTCTCTCTGACCCTCCTCCGTTCATGCTCTGTCTCTCTCTGTCTCAAAAATAAATAAAACATTAAAAAAATAAATAAAATCGCATAGTCTAGTGAGATAAAATATGGTGCCTTAAAATAATTAAAAACTGTGATAAATGTATTAGTAGAAATTCTTGTTACATGCCATTGGAGAGTGGTCTATGTTATAATGCTTAGCCCTTGAATAGATTATCCTCTGTTAGGCCTATCACTGAAATCCCATCTAGAATGGACCTTGGGCATCATTTTACACTATATACTCATTCAAGACCATACCTTAAGTGGCATTGCTTCCTTTTCTACCACATTTAAACTCTGCCAGCTGCTTACCCTCCAACACACATACAAATTGGACCCCTGCAGCAGTAACTTGTTTTCCTCCTAATGATAAACAGTGTTGTCACACTGATTTCATGTGATTCTGGGACAAAGGAAAGAAATGTGCATTTCCTTTGGACTTTTTGCGGTACTGAACATACTTCCGTCAGGAGCAACTTATTACTCACTGACACCTAGGGCATGAAGGTGCCCCAGGATAGAAACTGCCTTCCCTTCCGACACATCCATATCTATCATATATTTGCCTAACCATGCTTTATCTTTCACTATTATTCCACTTTGTGTGCCTGTGTCTCATCCCTTCAACTAAGAACCTAAGTTATTTCAGGGCAACAATTATATTGTGTACTTCTTTGTTTTCCCAAGGGCATCTAACACAGCAGCTCCCCCTGAGTAGACAGTGCAGAATTATTTGTGGCTGGCTGACTCTCAGCTTTTACAATTCAGTTTGTGGTCAGGTATTGGTTGAGCGTAGAAAAAAAAATTCAAATTTGCAGTCAGTCCTGGCCTGTGGGATATGCTGTAACTTACCATTTTTCTTCATGAATTGCCTCTCACTACAAAGCCCATTTTGAAAAAGGAATGGAGTAGGAAAATCGGTGGTAAAACAATCTTGGCATCATCAGTGAGATTCTGAACCCTAAATGAGATAAAGCATAAAGCAGCACAAATTTCAATATCCTATGTCCAAGATAGGTTTGATTGAAAATAAAAAGGAAGGTAAATTTCAAAGTGCCTAAATAGTAAGAACAACAAGAAGAAAACAAAAAGAATGATTTCATACATATGTATAGTGAAATTTCCCTACTAACCTAGAAACCTTATACCCCATTATTTGCACAAATGCTAACTAATTGTGGCATACTATGCAAATCTATTTGCTTTCTGAACTCTTTTGCGTGAGCTGTCGCATTGTCTTGGAATTTTCCCCACCTGCCCAAATTTTAGTGTTTTTAGGATCTAACCAGAAGGCCATTAAAGTTCCTTTTTCCCTCCCATGGGAAATTCTCCTGTCTTTGGAACTTTACAAAACCCTCAAGTCTGTATTTCCTATGGCAGCTATCATTTTGTTTTATATTATTTATTTTTTATTCTGCTAGTAAGAATATATAATTTGGTTAATTAAATAATTTTCAGAATA
Source organism: Felis catus (assembly GCF_018350175.1). NCBI lineage: Eukaryota > Metazoa > Chordata > Mammalia > Carnivora > Felidae > Felis > Felis catus. The sequence goes on from NC_058368.1 coordinate 64,505,965, forward strand.
AAGAGATTAAACCTGAATCATGTTTCCTTTCTCCATTTCAAGCCTATAAATTTTTGACAAATAAAATATTGTCTGAACTTTCTTATATGGTTTATGAAATAAAAAGGATCTCAGCTCTTGGGATGGGACATAAGGTGATTAATTTTTTTCCTAGGACATATTCAGGGGCAGATAGAGGTTGTTGACTTTGATTTCAAAGAACCCTCATAGTGTGATTTATAAAACAAACTAATATGAAATCATGAAGTATTTCTGTTCCCAAAATAGAACTTCCAGTGACAGACTTCCAGAGTAGACACTTCAACTGGCCAATAATTTATATACTTGCCACTCTTTGTTTTGACTTCTAATTCTTTTTGATTAGTCTTCTAAGGAGGTACTGCTTTGAGAAAATTGAAGGAAAAATAAATAACATAATTGGGTCTTCTCTGCAATATGTGAGCTCCTTGATGAAAGCTCATATGGTGGAAGTCTTTCTATACTCTTTGGTACATTGTAAGAGGTACATAGCATTATGAACTGTCCTGTTTAAATATATATTAAATAAACAAAAGGAGTTAATAAAAATGACTATACTATTGTATTAGAAGTCCAAACACCACACTATGTTTAAACTTCCTTTCACTGATGGAATTAATTCAACCAATGTGGAGGAATATAAGAAATTATTCTGGTGACTTGCAAAGATTATATTCAATTTTTGAATAGTAACATCAAAATTAAAAGAAAGTCAAGGAGATAAAAATACATAAGAAAAAAAACTGTCTATAATCCATATTAAATTTGCAAGGTTTTTGGAAGTTATTTCATTAGAATATTCTTACAGAAATTCAAAAGAATTGAAAGTATAAATTACTATGTTGAATTCTGTTGAAGATACCAACATTTTACCTTTAATCATCCAAGCAGAAATTGAAGAAGCAAGCATGTACATTAAGAGGACATTACACTGTTGTGTATAAAGAACACAGAGCCCTTGCTCCAGTGGGTTCATTGCATAATCTTCTCATTTATCATGGAAGTCAATGGCTTAAAAGTGATATCTTGCTGAATTTTCTGTGGCAGCCCACCTAGGTTGGCAGAAAGAATTATTTGAAAGCTCCCTGTTTGCTTAAAAAATAAAAGTTCTTAATTGTACTTAATTGCCTTTACTAAACCATCAGAAAGCCTCTTATTGAAAACAGTTGAGCTATAGTTGATCCCTTTTCTCAGAAAGTCTGTATTCTCCTTGGTAATATGTTGAGTGGGAAAGAAGTTAGCATAATTATTGTGGTAGGTATGACTCTAACTAGAATTTGAACTAACCAGGATTAGGTAATATGGTCTTCTTTAGTGTTTAACCTCTTCAACAGTAAGATCAGCCATCACTTTATTAATAGCAGGATGTTGGGGCAAATATAAGAAAAGCATGGAATATCATGTATGCACTTGACGTTGATTGTCTACTAATGACAGTAAGGAACCTGTTAAGTAGGCAGTTCTGTGCAGATTTCCCTTTCAGCATTGCAATTGAGATTTGAGTCTCCGCATTCTTCAGATTGATGGTATGCGGTTTCTGAGATATTTGGGGCCCATATTAATTTTATACAACATAATGGTAATACGTGTTTTTTTTTTTTACTTTATCATCTTGATCTCTGTTGCACCTTGAGTTTGACAGTATCATTTCCAAGGATATTTAAACATAACATGTTTGCATAGTTGTTTTTGTTTTGTTTTGTTTTGTTTTTTTACTTGATTAAGCTTGTAGCTTTTCTCTTGATGTTCTTAAGTGAATTGAATCAATGTGGAAGCCAAAAAGCTCTTGAAAGTCAGTTGGAAACTCTTGACAAATCTCTAAGAATTTGAAGTCAATTAGAAGCCCTTCCCCCCCCCCCACACACACACCTCGAGTTAATTATGCTCTTTTGGAGTGTTTTACTAGGTCACAGGAGGTTCACAGAGCGAATGGAAAGTCTCTTCATGCTTCTCTTCCACCCACTTTAAACTCGGCTTTTGAGATTTATTTCTTGTGGTCCAGCAGTACAGTTCTACTTGCTCTTCTCTAGAAGAATAGACCCATGCCTTCCTCCAAAACCTCCCTAATGATTACCTGTGAATGTTTCTTAGTCAAATTGTAACTTGTTACATTCAAAACAATAGATAACTGGAGTTATAACTCAAAAGCCATACTTTAACATAGAACTACTATACTATATTTTCATACTCAATTTTGCCCAACACATTTCTTTTCCATTAGGTTTTGCAAAGCTGAAGGCAAGATGCCTATAAAATTGTACTGACCTGCTGAAATGTTAATAGGTGAGATTTAAGGATTTAATGGCTAAATAAAATAGCTTAAAGTAATTTAAAATATGTAGTTTTCCTAACTATGCATTAAGTACTGTAAAAGCAACTTGAAACAGACTAGCGTGTTGTAGCATTCTGGAGATTCTGTGATTATACAATATTATTAGATTCTTTATAATGAGGGCGTAGAAAAGTGGTTGGAGATACCTGTCAATAAACTGCAAGGTCATAGTCCAAATACTAATAGAGAAATTGCAGATTTTCTCAGTGTTGCCATTTTTACATTTTTTAAAGTGTATTTATTTATTTTGAAAGACACGGGGATGGAGGGAGAACAAGCAGGGAAGGGGGAGAGGGAAATGGAGAAAAGCCCAAGGAAGCTCTGTGCTGTCAGCAGAGTCCGACGCAGGGCTCAATCCCATGTACTGTGAGTTCATGACCTGAGCAGAAAGAAATGAAAAGTCAGATGCTTAAGCAACTGAGAACCCAAGTGCCCCTTACATCATTTTGCTAAATGATAAGAAAGTCATTCAAGGAACTAATAATTTCTGCAAAAGAAATAACACAACTATATTAGCAGCTTATTCTATTGGAAAAAAATCTTTTTTACCATTTTCTTTAAAAAATAAAGACAAAAACAAATTAGTTTGTGGTGTTTTTCAGAATCAAATTATTTACTGGTATTCTATTACGTATGGCTTTTCTAGATAAAGTTTATTCATTTAACTGTTATTGTCTAATATTCATAATGCTCCATGAATTGCTTTGTGTTTGAAATGTGAGTGATTTTAATTCTATAAAATTACCAAGAAAGGAGGTGAAAAGGTTTTCAGAATAGCTAACATTTTCCCTTTTTCCTTCCATTTTAGTTATTTTTTGTTGCTTTCTGTTTAGTATTGTTTTCTGATTGCTACAATGTTAATTTTAAAATGTGCAAGATGAGTGGGTTTCTGAAAGTAAGGGGTTGTTTCTCCTGTTTGCCCGCATCCTCAGATACTAGAAATGGTGCCAAGCATTTGGGACATGCTCAATTAAAATTGGTTGAACAAGTAACTAAAGGGAAAAAAAAAGACAAACTTCCCAGTAATTCAAAGCCTATTTTCATAAATAAAACTAAACTAAAGCAAAATAATTTAACCCATGTATTCTTTTGCATCCAACATCATACCTGGCAACTATCGTGCACTTAATATTCCTCTTATTTATTCATTATTTTCTAATTTTTCTAATTCCAGTAAAAAGTTGAAACCCTGAACAAATATGTGCTGGGTGAATGTGACTTTATTATTCCTGATTTATAGACAGGAACTAGACCTACATTCAGTCTCCTTCCCAGTGGATCACCACAGTGGAACATGAGCATGGCCTTCTCCCATGTTCTTTCCACTGAGCCATCATTTTCCTGAGATGATTCCACAGAAGATGCTTAACAGATAAATAAATAACTCCCAGTATGATAATCTCTTTTTAAAATGTTTATTTATTTTTGAGAGAGACAAAGAGAGTGTGTGCATGGGAGCAGGGCAGGGCGAGGGACAGAGAGAGAGAGGGAGAGAGAGAATCCCACAGGGTCCACACTTTTAGTGTAAAGCCCAGTGCGGGGCTTGATCTCAAGAACATGAGATCATGACCTGAGCAGAAATCAAGAGTTGGACTCTTGACTGACTGAGCCACCCAGATGCTCTTGATAATCTTAAACTGTTTATTCAGGTTTTACTTTAAAAGTACATCACTAAAAAATGGAAAAAAAATTAAAAAAATAGAAGTACATCATAGATACTTTTTTTAAATTTATTATTATTTTTTAATGTTTATTCATTCTTCAGAGACAGAGTGCAAGTGGGGGAGGAGCAGAGAGAAAGGGAGACACAGAATCGAAAGCAGGCTCCAGGCTCTGAGCTGTCAGCACAGAGCCCCATGTGGAGCTCAAACTCATGAACTGTGAGATCCTGACCTAAGCTGAAGTCAGATGCTTAACCAACTGAGCCACCCAGGCGCTCTGATACTTTACTTTAAATGTAATTCTAAAAAAAAAAAAAGAGGTTAGAGTGGGAGAGAGCCAAAACATAAGAGACTCTTAAAAACTGAGAACAAACTGAGGGTTGATGGAGGGTGGGAGGGAGGGGAGGGTGGGTGATGGGTATGGAGGAGGGCCCCTTTTGGGATGAGCACTGGGTGTTGTAAGGAAACCAATTTGACAATAAATTTCATATATTGAAAAAATAAAAAAATAAATAAAACTTGCTTAATAATTCATTAAAAAAATAAATGTAATTCTAGTGTAAAGATGGGATCCCTTTATAATCACAATTTTCAAAGTTATTATTTAAAATTTTATATAGATTTTATACATTCAATATATATTTTATATATTCAAAAATTTCAAGATTCTTTTTCAACAAGAACACTTAGTTTGCAATGTCAGATAAGTGTAAGTTGAGTAAATTATTTTCAAGACTACTTTGTCTTTGTGTCAATATTTCAATTTCATAATACTAACATGATATCCTATTTATGACAAATGATTAAGAATATGAAAATTAGTAGTATGAAACTAGTGTTTAAAATCTCTAGGCTCTTCTCTTTCAAGAGTGGAGTGTATTCAAGCTTTAAAAAAATACCTGCATTGACATGTCCTCTGTTTTCTCACATTTAATGGAAAGTGTGGTATTAACAGTTACAAAGGAGATGATTGACTGCCTCTGGTGTTTTTAGAGTTGGTACACCTTTGCTGCTGTACCTAGGGTATCCTTCCAAGTGTCAGAGGGGTGGAATAAAGTAGATCCACACAAAATAGATTAATGCTAGAAAGTTTCATACAAAGTATGACTAAGGAATACCAGGTCTCTTAACCCAGGAAATTTTAAGTATCCAGTTCATTGTATCAATTTAACCTCCCATTCACCCTTTGTGTGCTGCACTGGCATCATCCAAATCCATATGACATTTCCCAAATCAGAGCTAACGCGATCATCAATTATTCTGCCATTCGTTTTTATTTCACATGAATGTCTTTTCTTATTGTATGTAATTAAGACAAGAAGTGTCATTATAATCTAGGAAACCAAGAGCAGTACCCATGCAGTTAAACTTTCCTTGTATTCATTGCTATTTTCCATGAACCCCCAACCTTGGATGTCATTATTTTATCTGTTTCAGAACAATGTCTTAATAAGCCCTTAATTCCCTTGAATTCATGGTTTTGCACTTTTTACACTTGTTAAAACAATAAGGCATTTTACCCTACTGTAATATATTTGGAGCTAGAAGGAATTTGGAGGTTGTTTTACAGTTAAGAAGACCAAGGCACAGAGAGTCCCATAGTTCACAAATGTGTGCTTACCATGACCCAGGTAGTCACATACACTATGTGTTCATTCATAGGCCATTCTGATGGGAAATTCAGAACATGGAGACCCCTTCACAGCATAAAAGTGCATAAGTAAACCCAGATCATATGTGTACCCTAGAGTATATCAGTAAAATAAGATATTTTCCCCAGCCAAATGTATTTTCCTATCTCATTTGCTTAGAGACCTCAATGTCTTGCTAAATTAAGTCATACGAAATACGAAGTACTCAATATGATGAACAGTTAAAGTAAATCTAAAATTCACCCACATAATGGAGAGGAAGAGTTTGCCTTCCTGTCTTCTGATAATATTCTTGAAAAACAGTATAACAAAAAATTCTCAATTACTAGACACTGATGGCCATTTGCTAGGTATTATTTACCTTTTTGCAGATTTTTTTAATCTGATGAATATTAACCTCCACTATGGATCTTTTCGTCAAGGTTTGCATATGAATATGAAGCTCAAAATTATAATCTTAATTCTCCACTAGATAGAATTTTGGTTTATGGGAAAGTATCCAATAGTAACTGAATTAGAATCTTTCTATGAGTGTGATATTAAGAAATTATACTGGTGTACTTTTAAACAGAAAGACACAAAAAAATTGAATTTATCAACATTTCTTTTATCTGTTTCTAAGCTGATGTGCAAAAACAGGAATTATTTCTAAAAATATACAATCTGAATTATGTGTGAAAAAGAGGACTATCTCTCCAAATATGTTCTATGCACTTTTAAAAGAAAAATGTTTTTAACTACTAATTGATAAAATGCCATATTGGTAACCTTTATAAAATAGTCCCTGTGTTTTTAACTGGAACTTTGTTTCAGATACTAAACCACTTCATTAAATTGAGACCATTTTTCCAAAAATAGACATTCTTTCTTCTCCTTTTTACTATTAAGATCAAGTTTGTAATAAGAATTCCCAAGTTTATTCTTTTGCTACAACCTCTTGGTACTACCTTTTGAGATCTAGCTTCACAATGATTCTTTTTCTCCTATTACTGCTCACAAAAATTAAATACGTTATTTTTTCTGATACATAGCTATACAAATTAATGCATAGCATTCCCTTGCATTTGGGAAAGGAGACTATTGACAAAGTTCCTTTGAAAACTTACGGAGAAATAGAAAGAAGTGTGATAAAAAAATCAAGACATAAAAGAAGGAAATTATTGTGTGATTAGTCTGTTATTATATAATCAATTTAAAGAAAAATCTATGAACAAACAAGATAAAGTTAATAAGTACTGAAAAATCATAGAAGCTTAGGGCAAAAATGAACTTCAATCAATAAATTGTATGGAAGTAACACATTGGTCTATAAAGAGAAGGTCCAAGTGCAATATGCATTGATTTTAACAAAGCACTGGATGATGCTCAGAGTTAATTTAATGTCATTATTGTCTTGAATACTGGCACTATTACCTCTTTTAAAAACCAGATGAATATTAAAATAACATCACGCCAAGGTGAAAATAGGCTCAAAATTGCTTTTTTTTAAAAAAAAAATTCAATTATTTGAATTTCTGTCAGAATTTTGACACAGAGAATAAATGATGAATATGCTTACTGTATGGGCAGTCTCAGATGTAAAAACATTTCTTCACACTGTGAATTCTTCTAACGTATTGAGAAAATGTACAAATGTCTTTCCACTGTGTTAAACATTGTAAAGTTACACAATTCATTTGATTTTAGAAATCTTCCATTCCCGGTTTATGAATGAATTAAATAGATTGGGCTAGAAGGTCTCTCAGTTTGATTCCATTCTGCATATGAATTTTCAGAGAAACCTGTGTCAAGCATATGCTTAATGAACATTTAAATTACTGGTAAACAAAGTTTAAAACTGTATGTGGAGACTCTGTTACTAAACCACATGACCAGTTCTAAAAAGAAAATCATTGCACAGTAGTGAAGGAATTTTACTTGTAATTTATTTGGAAAATGAAAAATTGTAGCTTATCTACATATCTGGCTAAGTTCTGAGGGAATATCAGTTGCTTGTGCATAATGATCACAGATGTTGACAATTAATGATAAAATTTAAATATTTAATAGCTGTTGTACCACACAACAGGAAAGTATAAACAAATATGAGCTAAGAACAAATAAAATCCCATCATTACTTCAATTTCAATGATGAAAAAACCCATAAAAAAATCATGGTCCTTGTCATCAAAATATCGATATAACAAATAGAAAATTTATCTCCTAATTATAGAAAATGATTTACAGAGTGAAAGTATCCCTAAAGTATTATAGAATAAAATCCATAGAGTGCAAAATTCTTATGGATAGAAATTTCACTAAAATAAACATTCACTACTTCTAATTTTCCATTGTCCTTAAACAGTACTATATGGACTCTAATGTATATTTTTCTTACACATTTATTTATTGAGCTACTTAGCATTATATTAAGCACTGTGTTCAATATTATGGGTAAAACAAATATACACTCTACTGGCCAAGAGTGCACTTTTTTGGAGAGATAGATTGCAAACCAATAATTATGCTACCAGTGGTACTTACTGTAGTGGATGCCTTAGGGTTTTAGGTTTTGCGGTAAGGCTGAATAGCTCAGAAGATGTCCACATCCTAATTCCTGGAACCTGTGAATATGTTATTTTATATAACAAAGGGAGTTTGTAGGCATGATTAAGTTAGGGACCTTGATGGAGGGAGATGACCCTGGATTATAGGAGTGTCTACCATCTAATCAAAAAGTGGAGAACCTTTCCAGACAATAGTCAGAAAGAGGAATGTATTATTGTAGCTGCAATAGGAAACTAATTCAGGAAAACAGGAGGAGGAGGAGTTAACTGAGCTTCAGTTGAGGGAAAGCTTCAGATGGAGAGAGTCTGTATGAAATTTGCTAGGCAGATAAGTTGGAAGACGTATCCATGTGGAGGGAAGAGCCTTTATAGTCACAGAGGAGTTAAACAATGTGTTCTGGGAACTTTTAATTTTTTAGAATTATTGAGTAATAAAATGTGAGGGTGAAATGGAAAGAGAAATAGCTTATGTTTATAGTTTCTTACTTTTTATTCCAAACAAATGGAAATAATTTTCATATACCTTCCTGACAGTTTTACCTGAAGCTCTTGCTAGCTAAGATTGTTATTTTTAAGAGTGGTTAAGGTCAACGAATTAGAAATAGAACAGTTTGGAAGATATCATCTGATGTTTAATTAGCTTTTACTAACCCATCTACTCCACAGATTACTCTGGGTAGTTAATAAAGAGTGTGTTCATCTCAAATTTGCATTGCTTTCAATTGGACATTCTATAGGTGGTGGTTAGGCCGCTCACTCCTTTAAAGGAGTATCAATCTTACTATGTGTAACTTGGTTAAACAAAAATAAAAATCTGTTATTATTTCTAATTGATAATAGTAAGAATTAACAATTAATTAGTGCATTTTGTTTGCTGGATAGTCTATGTTGTATTTTTTGGATATTTGTTTCACTTTTTTTTTTTTTTTTTTAGATTGCACTTAATCTGAGAAAAAAATTCATTTGTTCCAGGTCTGCATTATAAAATATGGTGTCATATTTTCTTTAACATTGTTGCTTAAAATTTTGTACTGAGAGGGGGTTATGGATTCCTTAAAGAATATCAGTTCAGGGGCACCTGGGTGGCTCAGTCTGTTGGGCATCCGACTTCGGCTCAGGTCATGATCTCACGGTTCGTGGGTTCGAGCCCCGCATCAGGCTCCGTGCTGACAGCTCAGAGCCTGGAGCCTGCTTCAGATTCTGTGTCTCCCTCTCTCTCTCTGACCCTCCCTCATTCATGCTCTGTCTCTCTCTGTCTCAAAAATAAATAAACATTAAAAAAAATTAAAAAAAAAAAAGAAAACAAGAATATCAGTTCATTAATCTAGTTTTTCAGTAGCTTTTATATGAACTAAGCTAGATGTCAAGACTGAATTATTATTACATTCTTGAAGTTATCTTTGGCAAATTAAAAGCAGACATGAATTTGTGATTTAATGAAAAATATTTAACAGTGGCTCTAAAATCAAATTCAGATCACATCATTTATCTGCTGAAAAATGCTCCCTGGTTTCCTGTCTTTCAGCATAAAGGCCCAGATTCCTAGATTGGATTACAGACTATGCTCTGGTTCCAATCTCTGCTGACCTCACTGCCACACTGCCCTAGCGGTTCTTAAGACACGCCAGACAGGCCCTGCCTTCGGGCTCTTGTTCTTACTATTCCTTCTGGCTGGAATGTTCTTGTTCTGATATCCACAGGTTTTGCTACCTTATTGCCTCCAGGTCTTTGACAAAAGTCACATGTCTATTGACTCTACTTGTAAAAATTCAACTGGCTTTATGGGGTGTCTGGGTGACTCAGTTAAGTATCTATCTGACTCTGGATTTTGGCTCAGGTCATGATCTCTCTGTGAGTTTGAGCCCCACATCGGCAGTGCAGAGCCCGCTTGGGATTCATTCTCTTTCCCTCTGCCCCTCCCCTCCTCTTTCTTTCTGTCTCAAAATAAGTATGTAAACTAAAACAGCACATAAACTTTTTCCTTATCTAAGGAAATTAATGTGACCAAGATATTTCCTTACTAATTTCCAGATATATCAGATTGTGTCATCATTTACCCCTACATAGAATCAGTCTATTAATTTCTTTACTAATTTACATTCCCTCCTCAGGACCCGGAACATATGCCACCTACTCAGTGTAGGATTCCCTGCCATTCCAAAGCAAAACTGGTGGCTACCTTTCTCTAGTCCCATGATGCCTGACTTACTCACAATGTTGTTATGAGGCAGAAGAGTCCAGTCAAAGTAGTTCAAATATGATAGGGTATTATTGATGAGACACAGGGGAATCTGGCAGCTTTCCATGGACAAAAGAGACATTTTTCATCCAAGCCATGAAGAGTTTTGTAGTTGACAGAAAATGAAAAGCCATGAGTCAAGGCTATTCTCTCTTTAGTTCATGGGCCCTCAGAAGCATATAGCTCTGCTTACCTCAGATCTCCAACTTTTCTCTGCAGAGCACTTCTGTCTCCTCCTTTGACTTCATTGTATTCCAGGGCTTTGAACTGTATGTGACATTGTATGGACCTAGTTTTATAACATCTTTCATTTCTACTGATAATGAATCTAAACAGTCTCTCCATTTTCCAATCCAAAATTTCTGAAAGGAAGAGTGTATTTGGATGAGCTTACACTAATGAATTGAATTCCCCTAAAACAAGTGCCCTGAGCCAGATATCCATATGTGCATACAGCTATGACCAGCAAACAGAGTTATTTGGGAGCAACGAGACCACGTAGGCTCACCCATTCAGAAAAGGTTCCGGTGAGAAAACATTTTCAAGAAAGGAGAATGGGACAGATATACAATGAATACTGTGGACAGTTGTGTACATCTGGTGTTTTTCTGAGGTGTGGTGCCCCACTGTTGGGCTGTCATGTATCGATACAAGGATTGTGACTTTTTCATCCTTGTAACTCTAATAGTGAAAATTTTAAACATTAATGCAGGGGAATTGGGACAATGTTTCCCAGTAAAATATATTTGTGTTGGTGAAAAAGGAGAACTTAATAAAAATGCGTAGGTCGGGTTTTGTTTAAAAAGATACACTTGACTTGGAGCGCCTGGGTAGCTCAGTCAGTTGAACGTCCAACTTCGGTTCAGGTCATAATCTCGCGGTCTGTGAGTTCCAGCCGGGCGTCAGGCTCTGTGCTGACAGCTCAGAGCCTGGATCCTGCTTCAGATTCTGTGTCTCCCTCTCTCCCTGACACTCCCCCGTTCATGGTCTGTCTCTCTCTGTCTCAAAAATAAATAAACGCTAAAAAAAATTTTTTTTAAAGATACACTTGACAATACAAAAACGGGGTCGAGAATACATGCTCATTAACGAACACTAGTACTGTTGTATCTAGTTATGGTCTCCATGGTTTTGATATGCCCTAGGTACTTAAGATTTGAACAGAAGACTGAGTAGGATGTTGAGACATCTAGACATCATCATGTAGCAAAATATTTGAAAAATGTATAAATACACAAAAATTAAAATCATACCATGGGAGATAGGATAGCTACTTTTAGCTAGTTGAGGAACCCTAATTTTTTGAGATACAATTGACATAAAAGATTAGTGTTAGGTGTACAACATAATGCTTTGACACATGCAAACATTGAGAAATGATGACCACAATATCTAGCTAACATCCATCAAACAGAAATTCTTTTTCTTATGTTGAGAACTTTCAAGATCCACTCTTCTAGCAACTCCCAAATACATAACATAGCAACACTAACTATAGTCCCCATGCTGTGCAAAACTTACTTATGACCTATTTATTTTATAACTGAAAGTTGGCATCCCTAGCCACCTTTACCCGTTTCACGCATCCCGCACTCCCTGTCTCTGGAAACTACCAATTTGCTGTCTGTATCCATAAATTAGTTTTCTTATTTTCCTTAGATTCCATATGTGAGTGAGATCATATGCTATTTGCCTTTCTGTGTCTGATTTGTTGCACTTAGCATAAATGCCCTTAAGATCTATCAATGTTGCTGCAAATGGTGGGATTTCCTTCTTCAATTTTTTTTAACAGCTGAATAATAATCCATTGTGCCTATGTGTGTGCTTGTATATTTATATCTTCTTTTCTCATCTATCAAAGATTATTTTGGTTGTTTCCATTGCCTTGACTACTATAAATAATGTTGCAATGAATATGGGAGTGCATATATATATCTTCCAGTTAGTATGTTTTCTCTTCCTTTCTATAAATAGCCATAAATGGAATTGCTATTCCTATTTCTGAATTTTTTGAGGGACCTCTCTATGTTTTCTATACTTGCTGAACCAATTTGCATATCTAGCAACAGTGCATAAATAAGGATTCCCTTTGCCCCACATCAACATTTGTTATATCTTGTCTTTTTGTTAAAAACCATTCTGACAAATGTAAGGTGATATCTCATTGTGGTTGTGATTTGTGTTTCCCTGGTAATTGGTGATATTGAGCTTCTTTGTGTCTTGGCCAGTTTTATGTCTTTTGGAAAAATGTCATTTTGAATACTCTGTTTTTCAATCAGGTTGTTTTTTGGTGTTAGTTGTAGGAGTTGCTTATATATTTTGGATATTACCCCTTATTTTATATATGGTTTGCAAATATTTTCTCCCATTCTGTAGGTTGCCTTTTAATTTTATTGATGGTTTCCTTTGTTGGTTAGAAGCTTTTTAGTTTGATGTAGTCTCACTTGTTTAATTTTGCTTTTCTTTCCTTTGCTTTTGTCAATCCAAACTGACATTTTGTCAATTTGTCGATCCAAAAAATGATTACCAAGACTGGTGTCAGGGAGTTTGCTGCCTATGTTTTCTTCTAGGAGTTTAATGGTTTTGGTCTTACTGTTAATTTTTGCGTATAATGTAAGATAGAGGTCTAGTTTCACTATTTTACATGTGGCTGTCCAGTTTCCCCAACATTTGTTGAAGAGACTGTCCTTTCCCCATTGTAGATTCTTGGCTCCTGGATTGTGAATTTATTGACCATATATGGATGGGTTTATTTCTGGTCTTCTATTCTGTTCCATTGATCTATGTGTCTAGTTTTTCTTTTTTTGTTTTTGTTCTTTGTTTTTGTTTTTTGTTTTAAATGTTTTATTAATGTACATTATTCCTCTAACTAAAATATGGAAATGTTCTAAGAGGACTATAATTAAACACACCTCATTAAAAACATAATAGACTTATTTTGGGGGAGCAGTTTTAGGTTTATAGAAAAATTGAGCAGGAAGTACAAAGAGTTCTAATGTACCTGCTCAATGCCTTCCCCTCCCCAATTGTTTCTGTTAATATCTCATATTAGTGAAGTGCATTTCTTACAAAATGATGAGCCAATGTTGAAATACTATTATTAACTACAGTCCACGGATTATGTTATCGTTTACTCTTGTGTTGCACATTTTCACTTTTAAGACAATGAAATTCTATATGATACTGTAATGTTGGATACTATTGTTACACATTTGTGTGTCTGTTTTAAGCCAATACCATACTGTTTTGATTTCTGTAGCTTTGTAATATAGTTTGAAATCAGGATGTATGATAGCTACTGCTTTGTTCTTTTTTCTCAAGATTGATTTGGCTATTCAGGGTTTTATGATTTTATAGAAATCTAAAGAGTGTTCTGATGAACACAAATATGAAAGAGAAATAGAAGTACATCTAGACTACAAGAGAATAAATAAAATGCTCCTCAGGAACTTGGGACCAATGTGAATTAGAGACCTACTTGAAACTATAAAAATAATACCTAACCCTGTAAAATGGATAAATTGAGTTTTTTGGCAAAATGGTGACCTAGTTAGTGAGATTTACCAGTACCTGAGTGAACCATGACCCTACATGGACAGCACTGTTTATTTCCAACCATTTCCCCCTTTGGCTGCATTTACTATTGAGTCCTGTAACCCACTGTTTATCCGGATTTCCCACAGTTACCCATAGCTTATCACGTTCTTATTGGATGCGAAATATCTATAAGAAAATGTGTGTCCATTAGAAGTGGGGCTGCTATAAAACAGAACTATACAAATGTGAGAGTAAAAAAGGTAAATTTGTCAATAGGCCTCCAAGAATGTCCATGGGAGACTACAGCCTGGCATGGGGAATTTATCTGTCCAAGGCAAGTGGTTTGTGAATCTCCTTTGAATAGTTGGATCAATTGCATCATTAAATGTTTGAATTAAATAATGGACTTCCTTTGTTCTTATTTCATGCTCAATCAACTTTTTGATTATAATTTGTGTTACCCTGTAGCTTGTTACATTGAGAAAATATGATATGTAGAAGACATAAGGACTTAACTCACTCAATTATCCTGTTCATTGTAAGTTTAAAGTATTAGCATATTATGGTTTATTTGAGTTGCCCGTGAGTAAGCCTCTGCCAGCCCAGTGAGTACTCTCATTAGAGGATATTATCTCAGAACTAGAGAGCAGAATTATGGCATCTTGTAAGGTATTTCAATTTCTGTTATCCAGCTTTCTTGAGACTGTTAGACACTCTGCAAAATCTTCTCACTGGGGGAAAAAATATATATATATTATACATATGGTCAATATATGTGTATATATTATACATACATTATATATGATATATATTTTTATTTTTTAATTTTACATATACTATTATATATATGTATAATATATGTATATATTTTAAATGTAATACCAATGAATGTCCCAAATGATATTTTTTGAAAAATGACCAACTGACTTCATAATGCATATGGTTGAGAAAATGTGAAGGTATAACCATGACAGCTTTTAAAAAGAAGTACAGTGACTTGGTTTTCCTTTACTACATGCCCCCAAATTTATTAACTTATAATAAAAGAGACACTATAATATATACATGAATCGAAAAATAAAATAGATGTATGGAATACATATTAGATTCCAAATCAGCCTCCAGAAATGTAGAGCTGTCTTTTTTAAAAAAGATTTATTCAATAAATAATGCTTTGATTATAGTCTATCCATTGGTAAATAAACACCTTCTATAAATCAAACACAGTCATACAATACACACTGACATCTGCATTTTAGATGAAGCCAAGAGCTAATATTTAACTATACATGTTTAGAACTAACAAATAGTGGAAAAATGTGATGATAATGGAGAAAGATATTCCCAAGTCAGAATCAAAACCCAGACACCATGATGCAAATATTTACATATTTGGCAAATCAAAATTAAATATTCCTCAATACTAAAATTTAACATTAAAGATACAAATGACAATTAGAAAAGATATTTTTAACAAATATAACAGGCATAGGAACATCGCCTATATAACAATGAGAGAAAGATGTCCAATAACAAATAAAGAATAAGAACACAGAGATCAGAGAGAAAGAATTATAAATATTTCCAAAAAGTATATGAAAAGTGCTTGGTCTAACAGTATTTTAAGAAATATAATTAAACAATAATGGTTCTTCTAATCCATATACTTGACCATCATCAGAAAGACAGAATATCTGTTATAAATGAGGGTACAAAAAACAGATCCAATCGTAGACTGCATGAGTCAAGCTGTTTTGAGGGAAAATTTAGCTCTATTTTCAAGTTTGATGTCTGCATCCCCCTTGACTTAGGATTTTCTCTTCAGGAATCTATCCTAGAGTAATAGTCACACATTACTACCAGGATATATGCCCAGAATATTCACTGCAGAATTCTATATCCTACTGGAAATGGAAAGGGAAAACTTAAGTGTCCATAAATAAGATTGTAATTGAATAAATTATTATATATGTACACTCAGCCTTTAAAATGAATGACACAGAGCTATAAATACTGGTGTAGATCACTTTCCAATAGATGAGGGTCAAGGAGGAAAAAAAGAAAGACGAGATCATCCATAAATTACGCTCCTATTTATATAGAAGTAAGATGTATGTGTGTATGTAAGTGTACATTTTACAGAGCCTTTTCTAACTTAATCAATATATTTCATTTTATTTGAATATACTGCAGTAAATATTTGTTCATGTATTACTTGATTAAACACAATTTTTCTTTCATGATGTTTTTACGGAAGGTTTTAGTATATCACTCATGCCAAACTAGGCACCAATGAATCAAAGTTATAGAGCATATTTTTTTGTTTTTTGTTTTGTTTTTTAGCATATGCTTGACACCTGCCATGTTCACATTGAGGGCTATATGACAATCTATTAATGACCCCTCAAGTGCAGCGTCTGAGAAAATGGATGATAGCTGCTATACTTAGATTCTATGATTCAAAATCTGGAATAATTACGCAAATTACTTTAGTCCCTTATCTGCTATACAGGGGCTGTTTACTCTGCCAGGTGTGACTCAGGCCTTCGTGCCTTTTCACTCCTTGGTGATGAAATTTACTACTGGTGTGGAAACTGCTTGACGTGTTTAAATATGTTGAAACAAAGCCTTGTACAAAGACAGTGACTGAGAATAGTTGTGATGCAGAAATGCCCAGATGATAGCGAGACTTTTGTTGAAAATAACATAAAAAAATGGTTTTAATTAACTCGAGTTTACAAGTGGGTGAAATGGTTCTCCTCAAGCATTCAACCTTGACAATAAATTTGCAACTTCTAAATTATGATTTTGGCTAATACTATTTAAATAAATCTCACAGCTGTAACTCCATTGTAAAACAATTTTAAGAGCTTTTTTTTCTAGTTCTCATTTTATTAAAGATGTGATCAAATTCTAACAAGGAAATATAGTCCACTCTGGCCTCCTAAAAAAAATTACGTGAGTTAGGGAAACTATACTGTTTTCTATAGAATTATATATGACTAATTGATCTACAGTATAAAATATCCATTCTAGAAAGTTTAAAGATAGTCTTATATGTAAAAGTTTAAAGGTTAACTATACAGATTTATTTTAGATTATTTTTTCTGAAAAATTATGCTATGTAAATGTTGTGTAAAAACACTGTCTTTTCTCTTTCATTACTAAGGTGGACTGTGATTTATGGTAAATGGTTTGGACTTCATGTTTACTGAGTACAAACATAGATGCAACAGAACATTTGACCTTGTCCTAAGATAATTATGTTACAATGTGTTGTTTTTTTTTTTCAAAAAGCCAATTAATCTCTTAGAGTTTAATAGTGTTGGTTTTTCTAAGGTGAATGTGTTTTCATTTTGTGATTAATTAGTGTCATTACCACTTAGCTGCCCTAATTAAACATCTGCTTAAGTACCATGCTCAAAGAAATAATTTATATGTGTATAACAACTTATATAAACCCATATGTAAGATAATTCTGTAAAGTTTTGCTGTCAAGATCGAACTTGTATATGCTCAGAAAATAGTTGTGTGTGTACACATATATATTTCTGTATATAGCTAGAACTGTTCATTTTCTACACATATCCATGAAAAGGTTATTAACCTTTAATGTATACTTCTTTTGACACCATGGTTTAAATTATAATATTACTTTGGAGTAAGAGATATGAAGTCAAAATTCACCTTTTTTAAATCTTCAATCCTCTGTGCCTGTGGCAGTGTGCCAAAGAACATGTAAAAAACTCTTATATTGCTAGAAATTCCTATGATAAAGAGCTTGAGAGGAAAAAGAACTTTCCATTTATTTAACAAATATTTATTATCTAACTTCTGGTCACTGTTCAGGCATTTGGAATACATCAGAAGATACAGTTCTTTGTGTTTAGAACTTGTGTTTTTTGTGGGCTACAAGATCAATGAAAAGTGATCATAATAATTCAGCAAGTAATACAGCAGGCAAATATCACCTATGGGGGCTTCAGGTCTGCCACCTGTGTTTAGACGGCCTGTGAGCCAAGTTGTGCATTTCTGTGTTTGTTTTTATTTTATTTTTTTAGATGTTATTGTTTTATTTATTTTTTTATTTTTTTATATGAAATTTATTGACAAATTGGTTTCCATACAACACCCAGTGCTCATCCCAAAAGGTGCCCTCCTCAATACCCATCACCCACCCTCTCCTCCCTCCCACCCCCCATCAACCCTCAGTTTGTTCTCAGTTTTTAACAGTCTCTTATGCTTTGGCTCTCTCCCACTCTAACCTGTTTTTTTTTTTTTTTCCTTCCCCTCTCCCATGGGTTCCTGTTAAGTTTCTCAGGATCCACATAAGAGTGAAACCATATGGTATCTGTCTTTCTCTGTATGGCTTATTTCACTTAGCATCACACTCTCCAGTTCCATCCACGTTGCTACAAAGGGCCATATTTCATTTTTTCTCATTGCCACGTAGTACTCCATTGTGTATATAAACCACAATTTCTTTATCCATTCATCAGTGGATGGACATTTAGGCTCTTTCCATAATTTAGCTATTGTTGAGAGTGCTGCTATGAACATTGGGGTACAAGTGGCCCTATGCATCAGTACTCCTGTATCCCTTAGATAAATTCCTAGCAGTGCTATTGCTGGGTCACAGGGTAGGTTTATTTTTAATTTTCTGAGGAACCTCCACACTGCTTTCCAGAGCGGCTGCACCAATTTGCATTCCCACCAACAGTGCAAGAGGGTTCCCGTTTCTCCACGTCCTCTCCAGGATCTATAGTCTCCTGATTTGTTCATTTTGGCCGCTCTGACTGGTGTGAGGTGATACCTGAGTGTGGTTTTGATTTGTATTTCCTTGATAAGGAGCGACGCTGAACATCTTTTCATGTGCCTGTTGGCCATCCGGATGTCTTCTTTAGACAAGTGTCTATTCATGTTTTCTGCCCATTTCTTCACTGGGTTATTTGTTTTTCGGGTGTGGAGTTTGGTGAGCTCTTTATAGATTTTGGATACTAGCCCTTTGTCCGATATGTCATTTGCGAATATCTTTTCCTATTCCGTTGGTTGCCTTTTAGTTTTGTTGGTTGTTTCCTTTGCTTTGCAGAAGCTTTTTATCTTCATAAGGTCCCAGTAATTCACTTTTGCTTTTAATTCCCTTGCCTTTGGGGATGTGTCGAGTAAGAGATTGCTACGGCTGAGGTCAGAGAGGTCTTTTCCTGCTTTCTCCTCTAAGGTTTTGATGGTTTCCTGTCTCACATTTAGGTCCTTTATCCATTTTGAGTTTATTTTTGTGACTGGTGTGAGAAAGTGGTCTAGTTTCAACCTTCTGCATGTTGCTGTCCAGTTCTCCCAGCACCATTTGTTAAAGAGGCTGTCTTTTTTCCATTGGATGTTCTTTCCTGCTTTGTCAAAGATGAGTTGGCCATACGTTTGTGGGTCTAGTTCTGGGGTTTCTATTCTATTCCATTGGTCTATGTGTCTGTTTTTGTGCCAATACCATGCTGTCTTGATGATGACAGCTTTGTAGTAGAGGCTAAAGTCTGGGATTGTGATGCCTCCTGCTTTGGTCTTCTTCAAAATTCCTTTGGCTATTCGGGGCCTTTTGTGGTTCTATATGAATTTTAGGATTGCTTGTTCTAGTTTCGAGAAGAATGCTGGTGCAATTTTGATTGGGATTGCATTGAATGTGTAGATAGCTTTGGGTAGTATTGACATTTTGACAATATTTATTTTTCCAATCCATGAGCAGGGAATGTCTTTCAATTTCTTTAAATCTTCTTCAATTTCCTTCATAAGCTTTCTATAGTTTTCAGCATACAGATCCTTTACATCTTTGGTTAGATTTATTCCTAGGTATTTTATGCTTCTTGGTGCAATTGTGAATGGGATCAGTTTCTTTATTTGTCTTTCTGTTGCTTCATTGTTAGTGTATAAGAATGCAACTGATTTCTGTACATTGGTTTTGTATCCTGCAACTTTGCTGAATTGCTGTATCAGTTCTAGCAGACTTTTGGTGGAGTCTATTGGATTTTCCATGTATAATATCATGTCATCTGCAAAAAGCGAAAGCTTGACTTCATCTTTGCCAATTTTGATGCCTTTGATTTCCTTTTGTTGTCTGATTGCTGATGCTAGAACTTCCAGCACTATGTTAAACAACCGCAGTGAGAGTGGGCATCCCTGTCGTGTTCCTGATCTCAGGGAAAAAGCTCTCAGTTTTTCCCCATTGAGGATGATGTTAGCTGTGGGCTTTTCATAAATGGCTTTTATGATCTTTAAGTATGTTCCTTCTATCCCGACTTTCTCAAGGGTTTTTATTAAGAAAGGGTGCTGGATTTTGTCAAAGGCCTTTTCTGCATCGATTGACAGGATCATATGGTTCTTCTCTTTTTTTTTTGTTAATGTGATGTATCACGCTGATTGATTTGCGAATGTTGAACCAGCCCTGCATCCCAGGAATGAATCCCACTTGATCATGGTGAATAATTCTTTTTATATGCCGTTGAATTCGATTTGCTAGTATCTTATTGAGAATTTTTGCATCCATATTCATCAGGGATATTGGCCTGTAGTTCTCTTTTTTTACTGGGTCTCTGTCTGGTTTAGGAATCAAAGTAATACTGGCTTCATAGAATGAGTCTGGAAGTTTTCCTTCCCTTTCTATTTCTTGGAATAGCTTGAGAAGGATAGGTATTATCTCTGCTTTAACCGTCTGGTAGAACTCCCCTGGGAAGCCATCTGGTCCTGGACTCTTATTTGTTGGGAGATTTTTGATAACCGATTCAATTTCTTCGCTGGTTATGGGTCTGTTCAAGCTTTCTATTTCCTCCTGATTGAATTTTGGAAGTGTGTGGGTGTTCAGGAATTTGTCCATTTCTTCCAGGTTGTCCAATTTGTTGGCATATAATTTTTCATAGTATTCCCTGATAATTGTTTGTATCTCTGAGGGATTGGTTGTAATAATTCCATTTTCATTCATGATTTTATCTATTTGGGTCATCTCCCTTTTCTTTTTGAGAAGCCTGGCTAGAGGTTTGTCAATTTTGTTTATTTTTTCAAAAAACCAACTCTTGGTTTCGTTGATCTGCTCTACAGTTTTTTTAGATTCTATATTGTTTATTTCTGCTCTGATCTTTATTATTTCTCTTCTTCTGCTGGGTTTAGGCTGCCTTTGCTGTTCTGCTTCTAGTTCCTTTAGGTGTGCTGTTAGATTTTGTATTTGGGATTTTTCTTGTTTCTTGAGATAGGCCTGGATTACAATGTATTTTCCTCTCAGGACTGCCTTCGCTGCATCCCAAAGCATTTGGATTGTTGTATTTTCATTTTCGTTTGTTTCCATATATTTTTTAATTTCTTCTCTAATTGCCTGGTTGACCCACTCATTCGTTAGTAGGGTGTTCTTTAACCTCCATGCTTTTGGAGGTTTTCCAGACTTTTTTCTGTGGTTGATTTCAAGCTTCATAGCATTGTGGTCTGAAAGTATGCATGGTATAATTTCAATTCTTGTAAACTTATGAAGGGCTGTTTTGTGACCCAGTATATGATCTATCTTGGAGAATGTTCCATGTGCACTCGAGAAGAAAGTATATTCTGTTGCTTTGGGATGCAGAGTTCTAAATATATCTGTCAAGTCCATCTGATTCAATGTCTCATTCAGGGCCCTTGTTTCTTTATTGACCGTGTGTCTAGATGATCTATCCATTTCTGTAAGTGGGCTGTTAAAGTCCCCTGCAATTACCACATTCTTATCAATAAGGTTGCTTTTGTTTATGAGTAATTGTTTTATATATTTGGGGGCTCCGGTATTCGGCGCATAGACATTTATAATTGTTAGCTCTTCCTGATGGATAGACCCTGTAACTATTATATAATGTCCTTCTTCATCTCTTGTTACAGCCTTTAATTTAAAGTCTAGTTTGTCTGATATAAGTATGGCTACTCCAGCTTTCTTTTGGCTTCCAGTCGCATGATAAATAGTTCTCCATCCCCTCACTCTCAATATAAAGGTGTCCTCAGGTCTAAAATGAGTCTCTTGTAGACAGCAAATAGATGGGTCTTGTTTTTTTATCCATTCTGATACCCTATGTCTTTTGGTTGGCACATTTAATCCATTTACATTCAGTGTTATTATAGAAAGATATGGGTTTAGAATCATTGTGATGTCTGTATGTTTTATGCTTGTAGTGATGCCTCTGGTACTTTGTCTCACAGGGTCCCCCTTAGGATCTCTTGTAAGGCTGGTTTAGTGGTGACAAATTCCTTCAGTTTTTGTTTGTTTGGGAAGACCTTTATCTCTCCTTCTATTCTAAATGACAGACTTGCTGGGTAAAGGATTCTCAGCTGCATATTTTTTCTGTCTAGCACCCTGAAAATCTCGTGCCAATTCTTTCTGGCCTGCCAAGTTTCAAAAGAGAGATCAGTCACGAGTCTTATAGGTCTCCCTTTATATGTGAGGGCACGTTTACCCCTTGCTGCTTTCAGAATTTTCTCTTTATCCTTGTATTTTGCCAGTTTCACTATGATATGTCGTGCAGAAGATCAATTCAAGTTACGTCTGAAGGGAGTTCTCTGTGCCTCTTGGATTTCAATGCCTTTTTCCTTCCCCAGTTCAGGGAAGTTCTCAGCTATTATTTCTTCAAGTACACCTTCAGCACCTTTCCCTCTCTCTTCCTCCTCTGGGATACCAATGATGCGTATATTATTTCTTTTTAGTGTATCACTTAATCCTCTAATTTTCCCCTCATACTCCTGGATTTTTTTATCTCTCTTTTTCTCAGCTTCCTCTTTTTCCATAACTTTATCTTCTAGTTCACCTATTCTCTCCTCTGCCTCTTCAATCCGAGCCATGGTGGTTTCCATTTTGTTATGCATTTCGTTTAAAGCGTTTTTCAGCTCCTCGTGACTGTTCCTTAGTCCCTTGATCTCTGTAGCAAGAGATTCTCTGCTGTCCTGTATACTGTTTTCAAGCCCAGCGATTAATTTTATGACTATTATTCTAAATTCACTTTCTGTTATATTATTTAAATCCTTTTTGATCAGCTCATTAGCTATTGTTATTTCCTGGAGATTCTTCTGAGGGGAATTCTTCCGCTTGGTCATTTTGGATAGTCCCTGGCTTGGTGAGGACCTGCAGGGCACTTCCCCTGTGCTGTGGTGTATAACTGGAGTTGGTGGGCGGGGCCACAGTCAAACCTGATGTCTGCCCCCAGCCCACCGCTGGGGCCACAATCAGACTGGTGTGTGCCTTCTCTTCCCCTCTCCTAGGGGCGGGAGTCACTGTGGGGTGGTGTGGCCCGCCTGGGCTACTTGCACTCTGCCAGGCTTGTGATGCTGGGGATCTGGCGTATTAGCTGGGGTGGGTAGGCAAGGTGCACGGGGGCAGGAGGGGCAGGCTTAGCTCGCTTCTCCTTAGGTGATCCTTTTCAGGAGGGGCCCTGTGGCAGCGGGAGGAAGTCAGATCTGCTGCCAGAGGTTTGGCTCCGCAGCAGCACAGAGTTGGGTGTTTGCGTGGAGCGAGCAAGTTCCCTGGCAGGAACTGGTTCCCTTTGGGATTTTGGCTGGGGGATGGGCAGGGGAGATGGCGCTGGCGAGCGCCTTTGTTCCCCGCCAAACTGAGCTCTGTCGTCTGGGGGCTCAGCAGCTCTCCCTCCCTTTGTCCTCCAGCCTTCCCGCTTTCTGAGCAGAGCTGCTAACTTATGACCTCCCAGACGCTAAGTCGTGCTTGCTGTTGTCGGAACACAGTCCGCCCGGCCCCTCCGCTTTTGCAAGCCAGACTCGGGGGCTCTGCTTGGCCGGCGAGCCGCCCCTCCGCCCCGGCTCCCTCCCGCCAGTCCGTGGAGCGCGCACCTCCTCGCCGCCCTTCCTACCCTCTTCCTTGGGCCTCTCGTCTGCGCTTGGCTCCGGTGACTCCATTCTGCTAATCCTCTGGCAGTATTCTGGGTTATTTAGGCAGGTGTAGGTGGAATCTAAGTGATCAGCAGGTCGTGCGGTGAGCCCAGCGTCCTCCTACGCCGCCATCTTGACTAGAATCTCTCTGTGTTTGTTTTTAACATTTTTTTATGTTTGAAAAAACTCAGCGTTCATGACATGTGAACTTACAATTCCTGTCTACAAGTAAAGTTTTATTGGAACATATCCATGCTTATTGATTTAAGTAATTTTTATAGCTGCTATTGCACTATAAGAGTTGACTAGTTGAAAGGAGACCATATGGTCTACGAAACCTAAAATATTTACTACCTGCCCTTTTACAGAAAAAGTTTGCTGACACTTGCATTTAAATAACTTAGTAATACTAAACTTGCCTACAAAAAGTCACAGTTAACGTATATAGATAAATACATGTCAGTGTGTAAATGAGATAAATGTCTAGGAGAAATACATTTCAATATATAGACTTCAACTTATTAATACCTAATTTCACTAAAAGCTTTATCATTGGGGTGTTTGCTGGTAAAACAATGTATAAGGAAAGACTGTTAAGTCGACCGAGTGTCTCCATTAGTGAATACCCTATTGTCAGATAAATGTAGAATTCGAATATGACTTACATTAAACTGACAAGTGTGGAGAACTTATTATGTGCCAAATACTTCAGCTGTATTATCAAATTAACTTCTCCACGCTACCAACTGAAATAAATATTTCTTTTGTCATTTTATAAACTGAGACACCTGAGACACAGAAAATTTGAGTGACTTGTCCAGAGTCAGTTCGGACCTGGTGGGGGTTCAGCCTTGATTAAATTCGAATCTCTTGATTCTAAATTTAGTTGTTCCCTGTGACCTAGAGTTACCTCAAAGTCATGCATTATACCGAGTATTGGCTTTACAGCTTCTTAGCACTACTTAGCAATCAAGCAACACTGCAATTTAAGTATTATCAGCAATTTGGGTTGAAATAGTTCAGATTGCTATCTAAGTCTAGAATACAGTGAATAAATCAAACTTATTTTATTGGTCAAACAGGCATGCTTCCTACTTCATGATTTCAGCTCTGCTTTTATCACAGAAACAATATGTATATTTGATAAAGCTGAAATCCCATCTTAGCTCTTTTAAAAGTGTACTTGGAGGGCTCCTGGGTGACTGAGTTGGTTAAGCGACCGAATTAGGCTCAGCTTACGATCTCACGGTTTGTGAGTTCGAGCCCTGCCAGGCTGTGTGCTGACAATGTAGAGCCTGGAGCCTGCTTTGAGTTCTGTGTCTCCCTCTCTCTTTGCTCCTCACCTGCTCATGCTCTGTCTCTGTCTCTCTCAAAAATGAATAAACATTAAAAAAATGTTTACAAAGTTTACTTGGGAACATTAGTTACTTAGTAGTCATTTTTGAAAACAAGATTTTTGCATGAGTTGGTGTAATGGATGAGGAAAAGGTGGGATGGATAAGAGAGGTAATATTAAATCAAAAGCAAAGATCAAGTGTAGAGGGAACAGCACTGATGTCATCAAGGGCCATAACAATGATTAGCATAGACAGGAGCACTCTGTGGGCTCAGATGAAAACGTAGAATTCAGGTAAAAAGGCTGTGCCATGATGAAAGGTATGAAGCAAATCTTCCAAAGACCATCAGGGTTTACCTGTGCAAGGGCACCTATAGAAGGGAGGCTGTGGTGAGCTTTATTTGAGAGTTTAAATAGGAGGAAGAGGACTTTGGGGTCCTTGTTTCTTACAAAACATTAAATATACTTCCTATTGTGTGTATTCTGACACACGGTCATCATCTAAGGTTTTCCATTTTATTGCTTTTTCTGGTCCTGTCTAACTATTTCTAATTTGTCTCTGTTATGTAGTTTGGGATTATAAGCCAAATCAAATTATGAGTAAGTGGATTGGAGGGTCACTGACTCATTAATTCAAAAATATTTCTTGAGTTCCCTTCATCAGATCAGATACCATACTAGTCCTAAGAACGCAGTGATCCAGCCCTACTGTGGTGCCTTTCCTGTTTAAGGGCACATTTTACTGCAGAGAGAGATAGTAAACTACTTACTATCTCGTTAAAAGTCTTAAATGTTATGAAGGAAACTACTGGGTACATTGAAAGCTTATAAGACAGAATTGATGTAGTTAGGGCTAGAGTTTTAAAGATGTAATTTTAGGTTAAGAAATTAAACATAAGTAGGGTTTCTCTCTAAATGAGGCTAGAGTATGGCAGGAGAAAGAATATTTGAACAAGCCCTACAGCTGGGAAAGGAGTGAGCTTGTTGAAAGATGTGGAAACAAGAAAAGGAAGGTGTCTGTAGTCTCTGGAAGGGGTTCAAGAGGAAGCCGGCGCTGAGGAGTTAGCAGGGTGAGGTCATATATGCACTTTAATAACATGCTCATGATTTTAAAATTTGTATCCTACCAACAACTTGAATGAAATAATTTTTCAAAGAAGAAGGATTTTTTAAAGGAGCATTCCAGAGGATGGAGTGAATTTGGATGAAGTCTCAAATAAAGGTGAAAGACTATTTGGACCACAATTAACATGATCCAAGTGAAGTCCCAAAGAAAGGAGCTGTGGTAGAAGCAGGAAGAAGTAGATACATGTGGAATAAATTTAGAAAATGTAATTATATGTATCTGGTTATTAATTGGACTCAGGAAGGAGTTTAGGAATGATTCTAGGTTCTATGACCAGAAGAATGAATGTACTACTTACTGAGAAAGAGCACTGGCCCAAGACCAAGGTTTTGTGGAAAACATCCTAAGTTGGTTTTATGACACTGAGTTTGAAGTGTCTGTGTGATCTCTAAGTGAAGATGTTAAGGATTTAATTAGATATGAGTCTAATTCTCAGTGGAAGGTCCCAAGTGAAGGTGGAATTTGCAAAGTACTAACAGAGTCCTGGGACTATAAACATGATAATGGGGGTGCTCAAATGAAACTGAATGATGAGAACATATCTGGAAGCAATTCCACTCCCAGGAATATACCTGAAAGAAGTGAAAACATAGGTTTAAACAAAATCTTGTACCAGATGTGCACGGCAATATTATCCATAATAGCCAAAAAGTTGAAACAAACCAAATGTTCATCAAATGATGAGTGAATAAGCACAATGCAGTGTATACATACTATGGAATATTATTGAGCTATAAGAATGAGTGAGGTATTGATATGTATTACAACATGGATGAATCTTGAAAACATACTAGGTAAAGGAAGCCAGACACAAAAAACTCAAATGGTACCATTCCATTTATTTGAAATATCCAGAACAGACAGATCTGTAGAACAGGCAGAACAAGGGATTGCCAGGGGACAGGGGTGGGTGGCTAGGTGTGGGGGAGGGGGGAATGGGAAATGACTGCTAATGCTGCTAATGAGTATGGGGTTTCTTTCTGTAGTGATGGAAAGGTTCTAAAATTGATTACGGTAATATTGCACAACTCTGTGAGTCCACTAGAAACCACTGAACTGGATATTTTAAATGGATGAATTATATGATATGTGAATTATAATCTCAGTAGAGCTACTATATTAAAAACAACAACAACCATACAACAACTCACTGATAGCACAGCAATGGGAGATCAGAAGATTGAATAGTAGAGAAAAGTAGGGAGAATATTTGGAAAAAAGTAGTTTAGGGAAAAGAAGGGGTTGATTTCAAAAGAAGCTACATGGGAAAGAGAAGGAAGTAATATTAATGGTAAGCTTAAAGTGAGTAAAGGGGCAAAGACTCAAGGTTCTGAGATGATTAATATGTTCAAGTTCCAAATAGTATAAAATATACACTAGTTAAGGCAAGACTTGTAATATATGATGATCACTTTTCATTCTTAAAGTCTCATCTGATGGCATGATGCAAGAATTTAGGTAAGTGCAACCAATTGTACATCAGTCTGATTTTTTTTTGGTTATTATTTTGTGTCTTTCAATCATTTTGCTTCATGTTCAGATTTTGTGTATTGGACCAGATGAAAGGCAAGTTCTATTTAGAGAAATCGGTAGACACATAGGAGATAGAGGAGAGGAATAGATTTTTATCTATAGGGCCCTTGCCTAAAGAAAGCATGACGTTACTGCTAAGAGAACACTAACCCACCCTCCCACCCCTTCTTTGGCTCCCATCCCCAGCCCTGGAGCGTAAACACTGCTGGTCCAATGTAAATAGTAGAAAATCAACTTCTTCTCACATTGCTTATAAGATGTGTAAAGCAAAGGACAATTCTGTGCAAACCAAATAAAATGAACTGTCAATTTCACTCAGGGAAGCACTTAAGAGTAGTTATGCATATAAGCTGCAGCAACTCATTTAGTCATAAAAATCAATAAGACTGCCACCTGGGTCATCAGGGGAAACATCACCACGGCAGAAAAACAAATCTGAGCTTTCATAACAATGAGACAGAAGTCTCATCCTTCATTAAACCACAGCCTGTATTTTTTTTCTTCCAGCTGAGAAACCGTTAAGCATTGTTATTGCTTATTCTAGCTGTAACAAGTGACTTTTTCTCCCTTTCATAACACATCACTCTCTCTTAAGTGGTGCCTCCTTGCTAAAATACATTGTACACTGCAAGGAGGTGAATTTCTAGAATAAGAATTTCAGAACCCTGATTCTACCTTACATCATAGGTGAAACAGCCAGTGTCAAATATTATTAAATGCCAACACTGGACCCCAGTATCCTCAATAAGGAATGAATTTAATACTGTCAAACTCCTGTTTGTTTTGAAATTTCATGCATATTAATTTTTTTGACCCACAGGTGATATCTAATGTTAGATTCTGTCCTTATATACATTGTTTACATCTGGAACTCAAAAGGCAAGTTTATCATGTTTCTTCAAAAAAGAATTAATGATCCCACCTGTCAATTACCCCTCCATCTCCCATTCTTCTTTCTTGGCATCGTCTGCACATTCTCCCCTTCGAGAAGGACATGGCTCCTTCCGAAGCATCCAAGGCCTTAGATCATTTTCCAAGCACATATGAATAAGGCACAAATCCTACCTTTGACCTACTGCCAAAGCTCAAACCATTTTATAGGTATTTTTTTTCAGTTCACCTCCTCTATATAGATCCTTTTCATATGAGTACCAGATCTATCCAATTTATCCCTAATCCTCGAAGCTGTAATCTTTATTGATGTAATCCCTCCATTCCTTTCAAAGGTATAGAGGTCAAATCTCTATTGGCTAAACTCTTTTATTTTTTTCTAGAGAGATACTCTATAGAAGATATTACAAATCAAAATAGTGTTTTCTAGTAAAGACAAAATTAGTTTTGATTAATTTCAAGGCACAATATACTTACTATACCTAACCATAGTATTATTTCCATTATTCTGACGGAAAGTCTCATAATGATATTCTGTTGGAAATTTTCCTTTCACCTATGGACATGAGTTTTCATATCCTTTTTGATGAAGTATGTAAGTAGCCACAAATAGAATAGAATGGGTTTCGTGAGAAGTCCCAAAATACCAGGGTATAAACATAAAATGTCTTGATAGTGTCCCCAACCATTCCTTTCATCTGAACACTGTCAAATCTGCATAGTAGGTACTTTAATGACATCTTTTTCAAATTCCAAAAATTTCCCTTTAACTTTGAGTTTAGAGCACAATCTCTTTTCTAAACAGAAGACACAAGACACAACCCTTGTTAGTATTATAGACTTGGAAGCTAACTTAATTTAAAAAATAAGTCTTGCTCTTCCTGAACGGTGATGCTGACTGCTTGGAGTGGGGGGTGGGGAAAGTGGTCTGTCTATCCCCCCTCCCTCAGTAGCTAGCTCCCCCTGTGTTTGGATCAGGCAGGAGGAAGAGGAAGAATAAGGCTCCCTATGCCAGTAGTAGGTGTTCTTTGTTGCACTGGGTGAGGTTCTGTTTCTACTGGGGTGGTTTATAGTAGTGATGTGAGTATCCCCTTCACTCCAAGTACAACATCACTCAATACCTCCCTTCATCTAGTGCAAGGGGCTCCTGTCTCCATTTGGCCCTTCTCAGGGTCTGACACAATAGAAGACTCACAGCTCTTGCCCCTCTAATAACCAGTGCCCCTTAACATATCATTCCCTAGAACTGTAAAACCACATAAGGAAATCTTTATTTGCCCCTTTCAAGTGCTGTGACGAAATGGAACATAAACCGGAGGTTGCTCCATATTGTTTCTGACAAAAACTTGCCATCATTTCTTCAAGCCCTACTTCCAAACACAACTCCACAGACTCTTTCAGAATTCATTAGAACTGTAAAGAGCTCTAGTCTCTGTTTAAACAATCTCCTTAATCTGCAGGGGATACATGTAAAGTGTTTCCCTGTTCCCTGCCTTAATGGCAGATGGGGTCTAAACAAAGGTGACAGTTTAGACAGATGCTCCCAGAATATTCTTCCAAGAACTCTGCACCTGGGTGAATCTGTGGTTCTAAGGTAAGCAGCTAGCCCAAATAAAGAGGTCAATTTTCCATAGTAACCTGAAAACCCCAACTTCATGAGATATTCCTTTAAATACCCTGTGCTACCCCAACCCCCCCCCCCCCCCACACACACACACAAACGCACTCTTGGAAAGGAAAGCATTCCCTCCACCACGGCATCCTCCCTTTAGGAGAGGTGAGATTAGTTCCATTCTGCATTTATCTTCTCACTGCTCCCTTTATTCTTTTTACATTAGATGAAGGTGGGTTGTACATAAGGCTGGTTCTCACCAACAGTGAACCCTACAGAAAGGTGATGGTCCCAGTTGCGTAGGCTCTGTGACAAAGAATGTGGCCATTTTTTTTACAGTTCTATCACCCAAGGATGGATTCTGTAAGTGATTTGGCTATATTTCCCATCAGATTTCCCACACAGCAGCAGTATAAGAGATTCACTAGTTCGTCTAGTTAGGCAACCTGAGCTACCCATTCTTATTCGTGAATTGTGTATTTTGTGTTAATGCCAAATGAAACATAAAATCAAGAAAAATAACAAAATATTTTAAGGATTTCTCGTGAATTGAGTACTTACATAAGTTTGCAATATTTAAAGCAGAACTAAAGATGCTGTCTTGCTAATACGAAAATATTTTAGTGTTTTTACTCTTCCTCTTAATTTACCTAGTTTCTTATTTTCCCATCAAATCACATTACTTGCTTATTATTTTGCTAATAGTGAAATGGGAATAATAACCACTCCACAATAGTGTGCTATATTAATTTGTTAATTTTGTTGAGCCATTGAAAGACCAAAACACTAACTTGCTGTTTGGAGAATGAAGATGTCTCCAACAAAGCATAGAAAAAGAGCTTGCAGAGTTGCAGTAAATTCAGTCTGATGCTACCATTAGCTTAAATGCCTTTACTAAATGGTACCAACTGAGATCATTAGCTTTGCTTTCATAGCAATTTTCTTGATGTTACTTAGCAACTTCACTTTGAAAATGCCCATTTCACATCCCTATAGCCTAAGGAGCACCATTAGTAGTAAAACTACATGTTTGATTGCACAGCCAGAGAAGAGTTAATGATAAGTCCTGAAGACCTATCACTTGCTACCATGAGACTGTTCAGACAGTGACCACTTACTACGCATGAACTAATAACAAAGCCACATTAAAAGCATAAAAATTTATACACCATAAATTAAGAATAATAAATTAAGAATATTGAATCACTTTTACATGCAGCATGCTGCAAAATATCAAATTAATATCTATACATTATTGTGTAAAATGTGCGTCAATAAGAAGTTTTGTGTAAGGTCAAGATTATTTGAGAGAAGAAAACTGAAATGTACTGAATACTCCTTCCCCATAAGAAATGTATAAATATTTCCTAATATAACCTAGACATGATCATGCACTTAATAAACAAAAATGCCTTTGATGATATGAAAATTCCTTGAGGACAATGACTTTTTCAAAAATCAATGTGGTATAACAACTCTAGAAACTTTAAGTCATCAAAATGTTAGAGTTAAATCATCTATTCTTCCTTCCATTTTTCTGTATGTTTTTCAATTGCTTATAAATTAGCATGTGTAGTTTTTTTTGAGTGATATGATATTACTTTCAAGCAAAGGTATTTAATGTAATCCAATTCATATCTATTGACTAGCTACATACAAATAAGCACTCAATACGACAGGCCTATTTGGTTATTTTTAAATTACTAAAACAGAAATTTAACTATTCTCATCTTTATTCTAGAAACAGTATACCTTGTATTTTTCAATACATAGGCATTTTTTTCTTACCAATGGGAGGGCTCATCCATTTTTTCCTAACTGAAAAAAAAAGCAAAAACACTTAAATATTATTAATAAGTCAAAACTCTTCTTCAGTGGCTTGATGCCATAATCACTGGTTTTGTTTCTAATCTTCTGGTGTCCCTCAGTGGTCCTTTTTTAAATAAACATATTTATTTATTTTGAGAGTGTGAGAGAGTGTGCTTGCACAATCAGGGGAGGGGCAGAGAGAGAGAGAGAGAGAGAGAGAGAGAGAGAGAGAGAGAGGTAGACAGAGAATCCCAAACAAGCTCACACAGACAACGCAGAGCCCAATGGGGGCTCCATATCACGAAGCATGAGATCCTGATCTGAGCCAGAATCAAAAGTCCAAAGTTTAACCTACTGAGCTACCCAGGCACCCCCAGTGGTTTCCTTTTTTGCTTATTTTCCCTTAAATATAGATAGTCCTTAAGACTTTGTTTTTGCTTATACACTCTGATGGTTTTACTGACACATTTCATGAGTGACAGTTAAATCAGCATTCATCTATCCATCCATCCACCCAAACATTAACTCATTCAACATGTATTGAATGCTACTGTATTTCACCAAGTGCACTAGGTGATGGGGATTCAAGGATGAATAAGACATGGTTCCTGCTTTAAAAAGAAAGTGTTGGATTTTTCTATCTAGATAGACTGACATCCCTTCAAGTTCAACATATCTAAAATTAAATTTTTGATTATCCCAGGTTGGATCTCCAGTTAACATTTTCTAGTTCTGTTCATGGTTATGTCATGTTTCCCTCTTAGGTTACTTTGCTGATCCTGTCTTCCTCACGATCCTTATCCAGTCAATCTCCATTGCTGCCTTGTTGTTGAGTTCCTTATTACTTCATATCAGGATCACTCGGTTTTCAAAACATCCTTATTTACAAAAGACGGATTTTAAAATCTTATTTCAGTAAATCATGAGAGGAAAACATGTGAATTAAATATATAATAAGAATAGTGAGAAGTCACCATCTCCTACTTCTACACACTCATAGACATACCTCTCAGGAATAATGATATTAGCTAGCATTTCTAAAGCTTATTGATTGGTTTCTACTTATGTCAAGTATTGGACTAAGGTCTTTTCATTCCTTGTAAAAAAAAAAATTACCACAGCAGATCCATGTCAAAAATTCTATTTTTATCACCCATTTAGAGGAGAGGAAATGAGTAATTTGACTAAAGCCATTTAACTAAAGTGTGACTATGGAGATTCAAACCCAGTAGGTCAGATTTCAGAACCTATTTTTTGTAGTCTTTGTAACTTACCTTTGGCTTATTCTTTTTCTTTCTTTCTTTCTTTTTTTGTAGTTATGCCAATAATTCTAAACAACTTTAGATAATGCCTATTGGCTCTTCATTAGGAAAGAAAAGAGTTGAGTTCACTTTGCTTCAATCTACTTCCATTGCTTCTCTCTTAAAAATATGTAAATATTTTAAAATATCTTGTAGCTTATATCTTTATTTTAACTTTTTTTGTTCAAACAATAGCATATTATACAGTGTTATTAGATGCCTTTCTTTTTCCCTTAAAAGAAAAAAACCTCGCTCATATTATGTTTGCACATTTACAATTATATTATTATTATTATTATTATTATTATTTAATGTTTGTTTATTTTTGAGAGAGAACAAGAAGGGGAGGGGAAAAGAGAGAGGGAGACAGAGGATCCAAAGCAGGCTCCACTTTGTCAGCACAGAGCCCGATGCAGAACTCAAACACACAAAGAGTGAGATCATGACCTGAGCCAAAGTCAGACACTTAGCCTACTGAGCCACCTGGGCACCCCTACAATTGTAATTTTTTAAAGGCTATCTAAAATTCTATGCTACCTTGTGATATATGTATATTCATTCACTCAGCCTTCATTAATAGATTTAGGTACTTACACTCTTCTATTACAAACAGTACAGCCCTGCATACAGAAGAACACTTCTGTGATTCCAGATTTAGGAAAGTTTTCTTTAAGATACTCCAGATTTACAGTGGAAGCTTCAGTTCTTCTACGAGTTTGTTTAGCCTCTTCCCTGTCCTCTCTCCCTACCTGCAGCATATACCAGGCTGTCAGTCCTGTGAACAAAGGTGGGGCCAGATGCTGGAAGTCTCAGTGTTAGACCTGCAGTGAATACCATTAACCCTGAGTTCGTGCCTACCTTCTATATACCACTGACTCTGAGCTTGTTCTTTGCATGTCCTACAAAAAAGATCAGCCACCACTTCTGCCACAGTGGCCTTGTTTTCTCATGTTTCAACCTGCTTCTGTATTCAATTTTTTTTTTTATATTTCTCATGCAGTGACAATCTTTTTCAACTTCTGCTTTAGTTCCATTTACTATTAGTTGGAAGACCATATAAAAAGTCTTTTGTAACTTTTATAATGAAAAATTATATTTATTTGTAAATAGCTTTTATCACAGTGTTCACTGAGGAAAAAATACCTTCTTTAGTATCCTTCTGCATTAATTTTATGTATTTGCTTTCCTGGTAAACTTTACTCTGTGTATTTTTCCCTGTGTACTTTGACCCAGGCATTGATCATATATGATATATGCAATTCAGAAAATAAATGAAAATCAGAAACTCAAGAACTATAAATGCTGGCTAGAGACCAAAGACTGGAAAACTGGACTATGAATATGCATGCAGACCATATTTATACACAAGTCACAGTGCTTTTGACTCCTCTCTCTACCTAATTGTAGTGAATGAAACTATAGGAGAACCATGTAAATGAGGAGAGAAAGAGAGAACTAGTTGAATCCTATGAGAAATTGGTCTACTAATCCTTCTAATGAGCTTGGATGAAATATGCGAGTCTGCTGTCCTGGCTATTTGCCTGGGCTCACTCACTTCTGGTTGCTTCTCATAGGGAGGACATCTTATTGAACAGTATGTATTTAGAATCTGATGTATATGAAAAACACTTGACCTAGTATTTGTAGAATAGCAACCATTTTCAACATTGGAGAAGAGACTGGTTGGGTCAGGTTTGAATTTTGAAACACGGTAAGTTGGTTTCTCAAGTGGAACCTAGCAAGGAGATTTTTAGGGATGAATTTGTCTGTATATTATTTTGCCCGATGTGCTAATTTAAAAACCTAACTCCTGTATAAGATAGATCGCTACTGCTTTGTAGTTGAGTGGTGAATAACATATAAGGTATTCCAGATAAGTGAGCCAGCTTTGATACATGAACCAATATGATTCATTATATGATTATTATATTTTATAAAGGAAAATCTACAAATTCCTCGGGGGGAGCAAACTCTTTTGGAACTTAGCTCTGCCGTACATTTGTGAATGGCTCTGCAATGAGTGAGCAGGGAGTGAGACCATGAACAAGGCATTTGACAACATTATGAATGAATACCTACCAGGTAACTCTGACAGTGATAGGAAGTAAGTGGCTAACAATAGGAGTATACTGGAAGTAAGCCCAGAGAAGCCTCAGGAGGTATTCATTAAGGAAATCAATGCTGGATGTCACTAGGAGTATTTTTTTTTAAACTAATTCCATGGGGATCACGTCATCTTGCAAGACAGATCCTTGAAGTTGATTAACCTGAAAATACAAGCCTAGGCCATCTACGTGTAAAAGCTTGTGTTAAATAGAACCAAAAATTTCAGCTAGTGATAAAAATTCTCTTTGCTCTAGCTCCTTGGTTGCTAACAAATATTGCTTATGAAAAATGAAGTGAAGAAGATGTTTTCCAAAAGGTATCTAGAATATGATTGTATAACTTCAGAAAAAGATGATTAAAATATTTAAGTCAATTACCAAGATAGAATAATGGACTAATTTACAGATAGTCTGTATCAATTTTGTTCTCACCTCCATGTTTTATTGAGTATTGTCAATAGGTTTATTGAGCATTAGTCAACAACAACAACAAAATGAAGTTTTGTTACTGCCAATGTAAAAATAATACTGCCAATGTAAAATAATAATAATAATAATAATAATAATAATAATAATACATAGCCTTGCTTCCAGATATCATTTCCTGGTTTTCTAGTGCCTGGCTCAACTTAATTAGTCTCATAATTACTATTAGAATGGATATGGTTGTTGCTATTCTAATTATAACAATCTCCTGTTTTAGACCATATCTTGGCTCAGTTCAGCCACATTTTGATTTGTCTTGTTTTGACGGAGAAAATAATTCTCATTAAACCAACTCTCAAAACATTACTTGAACAAGGAAGATATATTCTGAACCATCATTACTCCTTCCCAGAGCCTTTTTTTACAGAATTCCCCCACAGGTCCTGCTTCTCCTGATACCATCTTGCTTCTGATTGGTTTATAATTCCCAGGAGTGAATTCTCTCACTGGCTTCCTTTCTGCAAGTACTCAATTAGGGCGTGGATACCTGATCATTATTGGCTCTTATTATATCACAAAAACTGAGTTTTTAAAAAAAGAAACATCAAAATATTCCAGTGATCGGTTGGTAGTGACAAGTTAGAGTTATCTCTGGTCACATTATATTTTATACTAAGTTTACGTAAAGGCTTGAAACTTTATGTAGGAAAATTTATACACAAGGCTTGACATTGACTATTCATTCCAGCCCTGAGGGTAGAGTTTAAGTGCTCCTCTACAGCTATTCATTAGTAACTGATCCTATTGATTCATGCTTTTGAAAGTGAAATTACAAGTCTAAACAAACAAATATATATCTTTGGCTAGAACAAAAGTGTAACAAATCTTTGACTTCAAAAAATTTTTAGAGGGGCACCTGGGTGGCTCCATCAGTTGAGCATCTGACTTGGGCTCAGGTCATGATCTTTTGGTTCAGCAGTTGGAGCCCCAGCTTAGGGCTCTGTGCTGACAGCTCAAAACCTGAAGCCTGCTTAGGGTTCTGTGTCTCTCTCTCTCTCTCTCTCTCTGCCCCTCCCCCACTTGTGCTGTGTCTCGCTGAAGAGTAAATAAACATTAAAAATTTTTAAAAAATATTTCTAGTAAACAATTTCCCTGTACATGTTAAGGTTACTATATAATATGTCTATGAGGAAAGAATAAATTAGGATTGCTAGTTAGCATTGGGGGTAAGCTAATGTAGATTTTAACTTCACACATAACAATAAATAAATTCTTTGCATATTAAAGGTTAAGAGTTGAAAAATTAAAAAACAGCAAAAGTATATTGTTTATAAAAGAAAGCACTGTCTATAATATCAGTGGGATAAGATTAAAATGAAAAGAAAGATTAAAAGAATAATTCATACACAGATCTGTCATAAAGCCATTCAAAATTAAAGAAAATAGTAAGTGTGAAAATACTTTCATGGGATTGAGAAAATCATTAAGATTCGCCCACAAATGAAAAATGAGTGCATTGGAGCTGCTGTGCGTCACAACTCCATGGGGTATCATTGACCAGGTGGAATAATAATACATATACTAAATATTAATGTTTAAATTATTAAAAATAACTTTTAAAAGAAATATAAAATACTTCATGTGTTAAAATTGATTTTTATAAAGTCTAAATTTTATAATAATAAAACAGATTTGGAAAAATTAAAATACTTTTCCCCAGAGGAAAATGAGACCTGAAAGATTATTGCCTCTGAGAGTGAAAATTGGCAGCACATTTTTATAAACCATTTGTTGTGTGTTTCCTATCCACTGTTCTGTAAATTGCACTTTTTTTTTTTAATTTTTTTCAACATTTATTTATTTTTGGGACAGAGAGAGACACAGCATGAACGGGGGAGGGGCAGAGAGAGAGGGAGACACAGAATCGGAAACAGGCTCCAGGCTCTGAGCCATCAGCCCAGAGCCCGACGCCGGGCTCGAACTCACGGACCACGAGATCGTGACCTGGCTGAAGTCGGACGCTTAACCGACTGCGCCACCCAGGCGCCCCTGTAAATTGCACTTTTAAGAGGTTGACATATAAAAATAATCCAGAATTTAGATGAATATTATACAGAAATGTGTCTTTTATGCATTCTAAATATTGAACACTAGAAAAATAGTTTTAAAGGTATAGTCCATACAATGAAATATTTTGTAACCATTAACACTGGTGATGATTAAAAGAATTGGTGCTAACACCAATTAAATATATATAATATATAGTATATATTTTTTTCATGAGAACAGAAACATTTTCATCCTGCATATATATTATATATACAGGGAGGTAATAAAATTATATATATATATATATATATATATATATATATATATATATATATAATATTTTCATGAGAACGGAAACATTTTCATCCTGCTTACATACTATGTTCAGTGCCTGGCATATTATATGTACTTATAAAAATAGAAAACCATTTATACTAAGAAATGTGTTATGTGCTGAAGTTAACAGTGGTTACTTGTAACCATAGGATTGTAAGTGATGTTTGCCATCTACAAATTATTCAGTTCTTTCCAAATTTTCTAAAACAACATATATTCCTTATATTGGGAAAAGGATGTTTAAAATGATGTGTTGAAGAAACTAGCTACCAATAAGTTGTTGCTCTACAGTCATCCACCAAGAAAAGATAACTCCTGAAAGAATCAATCTCATTGATTTTATTTGAGAATTAAATGCAGCATTACCTGCATTGGAATCATCTGGTATATTTACTTAAAATGTAGATTTCTGAGCCAGCGAGGGGATGAGGCAGAATCTACATTTTTATCACTTTTTTGCGCCCCTTCTCTTGACTACCCAGATGGTTCTTATCCACATTAAAACAAGAGAATAACTGAATTAGGAAGATAATCAAAACTCAGAAAAAATCCAAACAGTAGGAATGGTAGCTTTTTAGAGTCTCTTTAAACGCTGCTGGAAAATGACTGGTAAATTGGTGTAGCAAACTTCATGTGAGGGTATTAGGCCATAATACTAAAGGAGTCATGAGCAATAGGTAGCATTAAGTATATACAGAAAAAAAATTATCAAGAAAAATCATTTTAGATAAACTATATGGCTTGGGGTTTGTTATTTTAAACATAGGAGTACAAAAATTAGTTCTCAAAGTAAATGGTGACTTTTCCTAACATGGAGAGCAAAATATCAGAGATACCATATAAAATATTTCTAAATTAGTTGTGTTTGCTGACCAGCATTATGCATCAGGTGTCTGGTAGATGTATAATTTAGATTTGTTTTCCCCTCTCTCTCCCAAACCAATTAAACTCTACAGATAGTCTGAGACTCTGCATTTCAGAGGATCCTAATTTATGTAAACCACAAAATATCAAGCAGTCAGCAATTAGTTAGTAGTGGCTTCCTATCTGCAAGCACAGTTCTAAATGTTATGTTGAGATGTTGAGAAAGGCCACATGCCTGCTCTCAAGGAGGTTCCATTTTAATGGATGAGCCCAAACAGTAACACAGAAACATACACAGAAGAAAAGACCATTCAGGATAGTGACTGCAATAGGAAAACAGAACAACATGATCGATTGTGAGGCGTTAAAGATGCAGCAGCTTCTTTAGCTTAAGGTGTTCATCAGAGAAGCTTCTGTGAAGGGATGACCCGTGTGCTAAATGACGAGGCAGCCATACAACGGTCTGCCAGAAAACCGCTTCCAGAATATTAACAAATGGAAAGCCTCTGGAATATGAAGAAATTAATATAGCCAAAGTTTGGAAAAGGCCAGTGTAGAGAAGATGGAGATAAGGTAAAATAGATGGTCAACCAAGATGAGTGAGGCCATGGGAAGGAGAGTTGCCAGGGAAGCTACTGAAGGATTTTAGCAGAGGAATAACATGCGTGGATCTAAAAAGATTATTGCAATGAACTGATGTTTGTGTCTCCCCCCCTCCACCCAAATTCATATACTGAAATTGTAAGCTCTGGTATAAGGAGATGGGGCCTGTGGGAGGTGATTAGGTTCTTCAGTGTCCAGTTCTCATGAGTGAATTAATGTCCTTATGAAAGGACCTCAAACAGCTCTCTGCTCTTTGCCATGTGGGGATACAAAAGAAGTTGGCAGTCTGCAGGTTGGAAGCAGGTTCTCAGCAGAATCTGACCATGGCACCTTGATATTGGACTTCCAGCCTCCTGAACTATGAGAGACGAGTGTGTTGTTTATAAGCTACCCAATCTGTGGTACTTTGTCATAGCAGCCAAAACTAAGACAGTGACCTCTGAGTTTACAAAGAAGACAGAAAAGAGACTATTTAGAAGGCTATTGCTGTGTCAGAGATAAAGTAGGTGGCCTGAACTTGTGTCAAAGCAGCAGATGGTGACAGGTGATTGGATCTGTGGATAAATTGACTATAGAAAGTATCAGCAAAGGAGGAAGTGAGAATACATACTTAGGTGCTATGGACTGAGTTACGTCCTCCAAAATTCAGGTTAAAGCCTTAATGGCCAATGTGGTGGTATATGGCAAAAGTTCTTTGAATAGTAATTGGATTTAGATGAGATCTTGAGGATGGAGCCCTTGTGATGTGATTAGTACCCTATAGGAAGAGACACCAGATAGTTCTCTTTCCCTCCCTTCTGCATGTAAGAAAACAGTGAAAAAGTGACTATCTACGACCCAAGGAGCTTATACATCCAGCCTTCAGAAATGTGAGAAAAATAGTGTCTGTTGTTTAAGCCACTGAGTATATGGATATTTTCTATGGTGACCTGAGCTGAATTATATACACTAGATTTTTAGGCTGAGAAAGCTTGTGGTACCTCTTATAAATTTAGAGAAGATTGGAGAAGACTAGGTTTAATATGAAGAAAAATCAAGAGTTTGGTTAAGTAGAAGATGTCAACCTGTAAGTTATTAAATAGAGAGGTTTTGTTGGTTGTTTTAGTCTAGGGCTTAGGATATTCTGACAAGCACAGATATTTGGTAGTTATTATTATAAAGATGAGATTTAAAATTTTGGATCAGGTAAGATTATTAGAGAAAGTACTGACAGAATAGGGAAAATATCAAGAACTGTTACTTGGAGAAATGTGTTTTAATAGTCAAAGGAGTCAGGAGTAGCTGGAAGGGAATAAGTCCAAGAAAAATGTTTTAAGATGGCTAATACTAAGACATGTTTATGTGTTGATGGTTATTGACCACAGAATGAGAGAAAAGTATGATGCAGGAGGAAAAAGGAGGATATTCCCCTTGGTAAAAACACTGAGAAAGTGAGAAGACACGGGTTTCAGAACAGAGATGAAAATTGGGACACATTTTCCATTATAACCTGAGGAGACCGGGGGCTATGTGGACACACAGTCAGCCAGATGGATGAATTTGGTGGACAAAAGAGGAGGCTGTCATATATGATTGCATTTATTGTCTCTATGAATTGGGAGGTAAGGTTATCATCTGAGAGTAGAACAAAGGGTAGCGTTAATGGATTGAAGGTTCTGATAAGATATGAGACCTGAGTGAATGGGAATATTCTATAGGATGTAAGATGGAAAACAGAAAATATTGAACTGAAGGTGGAATGTTTGAGATCATGATGACAGAGTGAGTGTCACTGTTGGGGATGACAATTCATGACTGATGAGGTGTGGAGGAAGACAGTTGAAGTTGAGGGTATCAAGAATGGAGAGATCAAGGTCTGATGGATTCTCTCTGAATGCTGGTGTCTTCAATAATTAATACAGGCATAGAGTTGAATAAAACAAAACTAGATACAATCAATAAGTGAATTATAAATAAGTGAATGAGAGATTAATAGTTTATATCCAGAAGACATGCCTGATGCCTTGTGTCCTTAAACGAGCAGGGAGTTTGGGAAGAGCAGGGGAAGGAATTGGTTTAGAAAGCAGCAAAGAATGATACCTACCTCTAGGCAGTAATGAACATAAGACATGCCTCCAAAAACAAGCTGCACATGAATAAAGTTCTCAAGGATCAGCCAGATACAGATTTGAGGAGAGAGGTGAAGTTATGAAATGTACATCTTGGAAAATTGAAGTGTGAAAATAAAAGGAATGTGTAGTCATTCTGTCTAGTGATGCTGAGTGCAATTTTGAAAAAATGTGATTAAAAATGATATGTAGTGTGGCTATAAGATTTTTTCTGGGGACTTCAGGAATTGAGATGCAGATATTAAATAGGTATTTTAAAATATAGCTTAGAATTACCTTTTACTGATAATATATTGTCTGAGTACTGGCTACGTAAAAGGCTCTGTAGGTGAGTGACTAAACGTACAGTAGGCACTGAAAACACACACACATGCATGCTTAAATAAAAAAGAAGTAGGAATCATGCCATACCATATCATACCATCGAACTGATGCTATTGTTAGATCCTTGGTTAAGCACATAGTACTCCTGTCAGTTCACTTTCCAGCAATTATATCTCAGCAAACTCGAAGAACAGTAGCTTTAAAAATGCTATGATCCTGAAAAAAGAAAGAAATGGGATTGTTTGTGACTATACTTAGCTGGAGAAGAGAAAATCTATTGAAGTGACAGGAACAGTGAACACTGAGTTAAATATGAATGAATATACTAATCTTTTGATCTTAAATACTACTTTAATGTTTTTAGGCCCCATTCTTCTTAGCTATAAAATTAGGATTTTGATATCTATACTGTACCATTGTTATAAGCACTAAAAATAATGAAGATGTAATACCTAATCAAAAGTCTAAAATGTAACAAGCCCTAAATAATTAATAGTTGCTGATGGCACTCTATTTTTCTGATAAGGGCTGAAGTTACATAAATAAACACATAAATACTAAAGTTAAAACCTGTATTTTTATTCATTAGTGATAAGGCTGCTGTTTTGCTATTCTACCCTTTCTTAATGATATTAGAGGGTTGGAGTCCACTTCTAAAATAAATTCTGTTAACTCTTAAAAGTCAGCTTCACCTACACATTATTTTTTAATATTTCATCTGGGGAAGAAAACCTATATTTGCACATTGCTGATTCATTTCTATTCTACCACCTCAGAGAGCCCTTCGTTAATGACATTTTGATGTTCATGAAGCTGTAGAAACTTCTCCTCAATGAACCATGAATTCTCAGAGCAAAGGGGAGAAGGAAGAATTCACGAATGGGACAACAGAATGATAAGATGGGCAGACACTTGATCCAACACTACAGTGAAGAGGGAATTAGCTCCACTGTGTGAAATTGTGAGACATGGGAGAATTTAGGAACTGAAATTCAAGATGAAGCAGGAAGAAAAATACCAGGGATGTGACTTAGAAACGTAGAACAGAATATTTTCCTGTGAGTTTTGAGGGGCAGTTGGTAATATAAATGAATTGGAGATAAAGTGAAAAAGTAAAGCCAGAATGAAGGAGTCTTTATTGCTTATTACTGATACAGCCTTTGGTCCATGACAGGATTAAGTTTGAGAAAGCAACTCAATTTAATATTAATGAGTTTTGATAAATAATTAATAATTTATATACAATGATACTTTAATGAATACAATTTGCACTTCAGTGAATAGGCAGAAAGCATTTTACTGCGGTAAAATCAGCAGTATTACTTGGAAATTCCTTTATTCTGAGAAGTAAAGCTGTTTCTTATGACTCCCCTATAATAGAATGATCACAAATCCATACCCCATTTGCTACATATAAAAGAAAAAAAAAACATTTGGCTACTATAGTGTGCTATTGCTGTATAACAAAACACCCCAATGTACTGGCACAGAACAATGAATATTATGCTCAGATTCTGTGAGTTAAAATTTGTATGGACTATTGGAAACAATATGATGTTTCACGATGTCTGGAACCTCCGCTGAGAAGATTTGAAGGCTGAAAGTGAGTTGGTGGATGCAGACAAGACATTTGAAGGCATGCTCACTCACAAACCTGAAGGTTGAGTACTAGCCTTGGTTGTGGTTTCTAGCTCAAACACTGCCATATGCTCTTGTCCTGTAGTCCCTCTGCTTCTTCACAGTTTGGTGTCTGGCTTTGAAGAAGAACGCTGTAGAGCTCCAGGCTAAATCTGAACCAACTTTTATAACCATGTCTTGAAAATCACAGTGTCTTTTATGCTGTACTCAGGCAAAGCCAAATTCAAGAGGAGGGAACCTATACCTCATTCTCTTGGGAGAAATGTTGATATCCAATTCTAAGAAGCACATCGTGCCATTTTTTGAAAATAGAGTCTGCTAAATATGGGGACAGG
This sequence comes from Felis catus, assembly GCF_018350175.1. Classification (NCBI taxonomy): domain Eukaryota; kingdom Metazoa; phylum Chordata; class Mammalia; order Carnivora; family Felidae; genus Felis; species Felis catus. The sequence goes on from NC_058368.1 coordinate 64,550,216, forward strand.
TACTATCAATTTTGCTGAGCATTGGTTTCTGGGATCTATTCCTACCTCCTGTATCTTTCTTAATATTTTTTATGATGTGTTGTATATTATAGATTTAAATTTTTAGTTAATTTGAAAAAGAGAGTGCTAACATGTGTGAGCAAGTAGGGGAGGGGCAGAGAGGGAGAGGGAGAATCCCAATCAGTCTCCATGCTGTCAGAGTGCAGAGCCTGACATGAGGCTTGATCTCAGGACCCTGAGATCATGACCTGAGCTGACATCAAGAGTAGGACTCTTAATCGACTAAGCCACCTAGGAGCCCCCACATTACAGATTTAATATCTTGTTCGTTAGCTAGTTAAGGCTAATTCTTACCCTAAAAGGTAAGAGAAAGGCTCTTTTTCTTTTTTTCTTTTCTATTTTTTCGAATAGTCTTTAGGTAGGGAACAGATGATGTTACCAATTTTTTTGTAAGATTGGGTGTTGTTCCAGGATAAGTGTATCACAAAGGAAACTATAAAAAATATCTCAAGAGATACTGTATTTTAATTAGATTTTGAAACTCAGAATAATTTTTTCTTACTCTGTTAAGATGACCAGGATTAGTTAGTAGTTGGTGAAAATGCAGATGGAGTGAAATCAGATAATAATTTAAAGACAGGTTAGATTTATAATATAAAATATTTTCAAATCAAATTCAAGTTTAAGTTTTAAAATAGCTCTAGAGATCCTGCCTACCTTATCAGTGAGAATAAATAGTCGTCCTTAAGGGTGAAAATTAATGTAACGGTGACATGGTGATTTAACAGCAAAGGCAAGGTGATGATCCAAGTCTTCTAATTTCTATTTCCAGTCAACTAGAACTTCAGTATTTGTATCATATTTATGTTGCATATGATTATGCTTGAAGCTACACTTGCAGAAATCTTGAATGATTACCTTATGCATTTTTGATCATAGTTTTCTTTTCAAATTTTAATAAAATTATAGTAAGAAAGTGATATATGTGTTGCATAATATATATGACATCATTTCATGTCCAAATTCCTGATATTAAATGCTATAATTACTTAACATGCAGTTAAGATGTTTCTCTAAACCAATGCAGGCCATTATGTTCATAAAGCTTTATTGAGTTCCTTGTTAATTGAAACCAGTAGCATTTGGCTTTCATTTTTGAAAATCAATTGAATAATATCATCACATGAGGATTTTTTTTAAATGTTTATTTATTATGAGATGGAGTACAAGCAGGGGAGGGGCAGAGAGAGGGAGACAGAGAATCCCAAGCTGGCTCCACACTGTCAGCACGGAGCCTGACACACGGCTCAAACTCACAAACTGTGAGATCATGACCCGAGCTGAAATCAAGAATTGGATGCTTAACCAACTGAGCCACCCAGGCACCCCACATAAAGATTTTTTTAATTGAAGTATAGTTGACATACAATATTATATTAAGTTCAGGTATTCAACCTAATGATTTGACAATTCTATACATTACAAAATGCCCAGCACAATAACTGTAGTTATCATCTATTTCCATACAAAGTCATTAAAATATTGACTGTATTCCATACGCTATAGTTCTCATCTCTGTGACTTATTAATTTTAAAACTGGAAGTCTCTACTTCTTAATCCACTTCACCTACCAACCCCCCACTGCCTCCTCTACTCCTCTGGCAACCATCGGTTTGTTCTCTGTATTTTAGTCATATAAATTTTAGGATTATTTTTTCTAGTTCTGTGAAAAATACTGTTGGTATTTTCATATGTATTTTGCATTGAATCTGTAGATTGCTTGGATAGTCTAGACATTTTAACCTAACACTATTCTTTCATCCCATGAGCCTGATACATCTTTCCATTTCTTTGTGTCATCTTCAGTTTCTTTTATCAGCGTCTCACAGTTGTCAGAGTACTATAGTTGCTGTAGGCATTCTGGTGTGTGGGGCTCACTACTCCCCCCCGGCCCCCGCCCCATGGCAGAAGTTGCTTTGGAGGGTTGCCTGCTCGGTGGGGGTGTTGGGTGGTGTGGGTCAGCAGAGGAATTCTGGGGTGATCAAGCTGTGCCAGCAAGGTGGAGATATGCTACCAGAAGGAAAGTGTCAGAGGCAGCTCCCACAAAGAGCCAGCCAGGTAGGCTGAAGGAGAGCAAGAAAAATGGCCCCCATCAGAATGTCTATTCCTGGAGAAAGCTCCTCCAGATTCCTGATCCTCTAGCGCATGCCCTAAAGTTAGTCAATAATGTGATTTGTGTATATAACCCAGGTGCTCAAAAGCTGTTGCCTCTGTCCTGTGTCTTGAACTGAGTGACATAGTACAGTTCACTAAGAGCTGAGTCTAGGTTTCCCACAGCTCTCTGGCTCTCCTATATGCAACTGATTTTACAAGTCAGACTTAATGAGGGCTCATCTTTCTATTTCAGATTGTCTGTTGCTCGATCCCCCCATTCTCAGGGAGGATCTCCATGCATATAAGACTAATCCTACTTTTGAATCACCACTGATGGGGTTGTGGTTGGGGGGGTTGGTTCCCAGATGTATCTCTGCCCCTCCTGCTCTTCTCAATGTGACCTTCTCTTTCTGTTTTTAGCTGTGGAATATCTATTGTGCGAGTCTTCAGGTTATTTTCAGATTGAGTTGCATTGTATGTCATTGTTGCCTCAGTGTGTCCATGGGAGGTGAGATCATTATCCTCCTACTCTGTCATCTTCCCCAGACTCCTATCACATGAAGATGTAAAAAAATATTTCTAACAATTTTGTAATTAGTCACTGGGTCCACGGGTTAAAATTTGTATTTAATGAGTTTTCAATGCACTTCAGTACAGTACCACTGAATTTTTTACTTTTAATGTAGAACAATTGCAACAAGGTGAAAAGGTGACTCATACCAGACAACACATTTCTACTTTTTAACCATAAAGTTAGTACGGGATGATAAGAGGGATTTAGATTACAAAGACAACCTTTAGGAAATGACTCTCTTTCTTGACAGGCAGAACAGAAGATTGATAAAGTTTCCCAAGTTCCACTGCAGTGGAAGTCAACTTTCTTTAGAAAAAGTTTTTATCAATTAGTTATGGTCCTACACACTGGAAAAAGAAAGAGTTTTTTCTTGGTTACGAGAAGAATACATTTTTGGAGCCATAATGGAAAAATGTTGAGAAAATGGCCTATATGCAGGATGATCTTTTTTTCCCCACGCCTATTAATGTATTACAGCTCATGACATGAGGACAAAGGTTTCCTTAAATAATCCTGTTATTGTCTAAATTTGCTACTGTAGAGGTTGAAATACATTCAAAGTAATACCTTGAAAATAAAATGCTTTTATAGTATAGAAAAATTAAAGTTAAGATAAATCAAAGTCCTTCATTTAGAAACAATAAAACCGTAATACAGAAACATTAAATACTTTACTATAGTCACTTTTGGTCAATCTGAGTAGGATGAGAGCTGGGTCTTCACAGGGAGGGAGCTACTGAATTATCCTTCCAGGAGATCATATTAACTATATACAAACAGATAGAAAGAGTTTTGAGTATCAGTATTACCATTGAACTAAATTTATCCAATTAAATTTTGGAGACAAGAAAAGAATATACATTATAATCTCTCATATTTTTATTGTGACTTATTTTGCTTGAGAATACAGGCTATGAATCAAGACAAAAAGGGTATAACTTTACTAAACATAGAAATAATTGTATTTGAGCAATTTGGTAGGTGGAGGAGTCAAAGATAGGACTACTTTGGGAGGTTTCTCAAAAACTATGAAAAGTATTAAAAAGAGATTGAAAATATCAGAAACAAATTTTTTGTCAAAGAAAAAAGACAATTCTGTTCTGGGTAAGAAGAACAAAATGCACTCCACTGGAGAATTTTATTATTTATTTATTTTTGTAATGTTTATTCTTTTATTTATTTTTTTTTTGAGAGAGAGAGAGAGACAGAGTGTGAGTGGGGGAGGGGAAGAGAGAGAGAGAGAATGAGAATGAGAATCCAAAGCAGGCTCCAGGCTCTGAGCTGTCAGCACAGAGCCCAACATGGGGCTTGAACCCATGAACCGTGAGATCATGATCTGAGCCGAAGTCAGACACTTAACCGACTGAGCCACCAGGCACCCCTCCACTGGAGAATTTTAAAGGGACTGACATCCTTTCAGAAATATGAGGAGAAGAAATATTTTATAAGGGCAAAGGGAGAAATGTCTGCAAGGAGAACTAAGTCATGGGCACACTGTGGGGAGGGATATATATGTGTGAAAAGAAAAAATCATCACTGGGCATTGATTATAAAGAAATGGAAAAAGACCCAAATATCATTAGTTTGGTCAATCAGTCTTATTTATGACTAGATGTATGAGAGTTTGTGTCCACGAACACAGGTAAATCAGAGAAAATTATGCATGGTTTGATCAAAATACTGTTTGAACATCAAGTTTAAAAACAGGCTAACCTTGGCAGAACATATCCAGGGCATTTAAGGAAGACATGTAACAAGAAGTAACTTGGGATTCACCTTTAATACTTTTAAAATATAGCACTTTATTTTCTAAATGTAACGTCGGAAGCATCAATATCCTGAATGTAAGCGATCCACCTAACTAAATATGTACTTATTTAAATGAATCTTTTATTTTACAAAGGAGTAGCAACCAATTGATTAAGCTGATTCTAGTGAATAATTTTTCATTATTTTGGTATTACAGTGATTCTTACCAGCGCTGGGTCAGATAAGATTCTAACCACTATATCATCTCTCTACCCTGTTGGAAAAGTGGTCTAGATTTTACTTTTGTGTGAAAGACTTATTTCATTTGTGGTACCATTGAAATATGTAATCGTTGTATGGCTAAAACTCCTGGAGCTATTTGGAAAAATCTTTCTCAGATATGGCATAATCCATTATATGAATGTGTGTTTTGTATTTATAGATAAATATGCTACCTTTATAGCTGTAACAGGATTTGGTCATTCATATTGCATTCGTGAAAAGAAAAATTCCTTTTCTCATTGCATCTAACCCAACAGGAGTCTTGTATGTTTTACAGCATCCCTGAAACTCTGGCAGGGTTAACTTCCTAGCTCACAACAGTTAGACTCAGCTTCTTCACAGTTCTTGACATGACTTTTCCAATTTCGTCCTTTGCTCCTCCCTATATTCCAGTCTACATGACACTTAAGGTGCATTATTCATTCTTTGCAAATATAACTCACAATTCTATATCGTAATTTATAGATTGCTCTTCCATGAGTTTCCATTCAGGAGTATTCTATCCACATTCTTCCTGAAATATTTTTCTGCTCAAACCACTTATAAGGCAGAAATTTTGACATTTTTAGTATTTAGTGGTATGCCTAGGCTAATTCAATATCTGCTGCTTGATTTTGCCTTGAGATCAGTTTTGTATGAGATTATTCAATATATGATGTTCACTGTGATTAATATATCTTTTAATTAAAAAAATTTTTTTAACATTTATTCATTTTTGAGAGACAGAGACAGAGCATGAGCAGGGAAGGGGCAGAGAGAGGGAGACACAGAATCTGAAACAGGCTCCAGGCTCTGAGTTGTCAGCACAGAGCCTGACGCAGGGCTCGAACTCACAAACTGTGAGATGCTGACCTGAGCCGAAGTTGGACGCTCAACCGACTGAGCCACCCAGGCGCCCCAGTATATCCTTTAATTTCAAAAAAAATATTTATTTATTTTGAGAGGAAGAGAGAGAGCATGAGCAGGGGAGGGGCAAAAAGAGAGGGAGGAGAATCCCAAGCAGGCTCTGTGCTGTCAGCAAGAACCCAAAGCAGGACTCGATCAGTCTCACCATCTGTGAGATCATGACCTGAGCCGAAATCAAGAGGTGGATGCTTAACCGACTGAGCCACTCAGGTGCTGCACTAATATATCCTTTTATTCTAAGTGTCTAGCACTGTCCCTGACACAAAGTTTTCAACAAAAATGTAAAGAAATCAACACCAGTAATATTTCAAAGGATCCTCTAGGTGTTCTTTTAAAAGATTCTCTAAATAACCTCAACTACTTAAAGGGAAATTATGATCAAAAACAGGGAAGGATTTTATAGCTTTATTTTCCTTCTTATCATTGGAACTGTTTTCTTAATAGACGAAGACTCAAAGAGAAATAAGTGCTAGCAATCAAACAACAATCCCAGAACAGCAGGGGTTTGAATACTTGGTTTGAATAAGCAGACATCCTACATTGCTCTGGCATAGATTTAAGAGTTGCCTCTGGGAAAAATGGCAAGTCAACACACAAACACTAAGGCAGTCACCCAGGGATGTATGTGGGAGACAAAGACATCAATAGAATCAACCCTCTGAAACCGATGACAAGCTTTGACTGCTATATCTTTCATTGAATTACTAAAAATAGTGCTGAGAGTGGAGTCTTTATTTGCATTTTTGATGGATATATTATATCTCTCTTATAATAGACCCATTAAACGTAGTTTAGCATTGAGAAGCTCTTGGCCTAGAGATGCTGCTTAAATTACACAGACAACATCAAATGAATTACCTTAAAAAGGAATCCATTATTAACTGAAAAACAATATACATATTATACCTTCAAAAATAACAGTTGTTCTTCAAAGAACAGAATAGTTTAGAGCTATTTTATTATATTCTTAAAGTGGCATTAAAGTTGCATTCAATTATTCTATAATCATTTATTGAGTTCCAACTATGTTTCATTAAGTGTGCTATGTTAATTTTCTAATGCTGCTATAACAAATTACCACAAACTTTGTGGCATAAAACAATACCTGTGTATTATCTCATAGTTCTTTAGGTCAAAAGTCCAAGCAGTCTCAACTGGGTTCTATACTGAGGGTCTCAGAGGCTGAAATCAAGGTAACAGCTGGGCTGAGCACTTATTTGTAGGTTATGTGGAAAAATCCGCATCCAAGTTCCTTCAAGTTGTTGGCAGTATTGACTGGAATCCTTTTCATTCTTTGAACCTTTCTGACTCTCTCTTCTACAAATGAGAGAAAACTCTCTACTTCTAAAGGGTTCATAGGATTAGAGTGGACCCATATAGATAATCTTCCTTTTGATTAACCTGAAATCAACTAATTATCAACCTTAATTCTTCTTCCATATAGTGTAGTATAATCAAGAAAATGGCATTAGATCCTTTTTATAGATTCTACCCACCCTCAAGATGGTAGAGATCATACAAAGTGATCATCATAAAGTGTCACTTGGGCCATTCTTAGAATTTTGCCTACCACATGTGCTAAGTTCTGGGAATGAAATAAGTGAAACTGACTCAGTTCCCACTTATACAAATCTTAAACTTCAATAGAGGGGATATACAATAAAGGATGAGCTGTATAAGCAGGCAGAATATACATATTAGTATATAAATGGAACCCCCAACCCGATCTTGTAAGCTGTGTCCTGGAGGAAATACTAGGATTTATTCAGTAAAAGAAGACTGTGGAGTGGTGTTCAAAGCAAAAGGAATAATATGACAAAGCATGCCTCTAAAGAAATTCAACTTAAGCATGGATAACATAGTTTTCAATGTTTGCAGAAGAGAGGATGGTCACAGATGGCTAGCATTGGGAGAGAGGAGAGCAATGGGAAAGTATTTAAGTTTTAAATCAAAGGTATTACCTGATCAAATGTGTGTTTTAAAGGTCACCCTGGCTGCAGTATCCAAAACAGCTCTTAGAGGGCTGACATTTGAAGAAGTGGGACCAGTTTCAAAACCATGACATATAATCTGGGTGAGATGATTGTTACTGGGACCATGGTTGTGACATGAAGGTATATGTCTATAAATGGATATATTGAGGGTATTTGTCAGGTGGATCCAGAGTTGGTAGTTAAATAGATATAGGTGTGAAAGAGAAATGAAGTCAAGAATGATGACGGAGTTTCTTGCTCGAGCCACTGGGAGATGAAAAGCTGTGTCTGTAATAGGGAGGTTGGAAAACAAACAAACAAACAAACATCAGAAAGAGATGAGTAGCTCAATATTGAACATGAAAATTTTGAAATCCTTTTAAGACAGCAAAGTGTAAAAATTTATTATGCAGTTGGGTGTATTAGTCTAGGTTTCAGGTGAAAGATATAGGCTGGAGATACATAACTGACAAACTTGAGTACATAAGGTTAATTAGAGTCACTAGAGTGAAAGCTGTCTCTGAGAGAGGGTATGTGGTAGAGAAGAAGATCTAAGGCATTATCCCCAAGTCCACTAACACTTAAGAAGTGGCTCAAGGAAGAGAATAACATAAAGGATACAAAAAAGAACCAGGACACTTGCTGTTATGCAAGACAAGGACATGAAAATTTCAAAAGTTTTCAAGTTTGGAGGGAATAGCCAACTTTTTCAAGTTCTGTGGGGAAGTCATGGAAAAGAAGATTCATAAATGGAATGGGTGTAGTAACAAGGGACTCACTGGTGATTTTGTAAAAGTATGATGCAGTGGTGCAACGTAAGTGCAATCCACATGGAAGTAGGTTTAGGAATAACTATCAGCCTCAAGTGGTTGCTAAAGGCAATGCTAGAATCAAATGAATATATGTGTGTAGTCTTGATATATGCAAAGCACTAGCTCTCTACTGAAAGATTACTGATGACCATTCTTAAAACCCCAAGTTTATAAGATAATGTCCAATTCTCCCCCTTGGGTTACCTCACTCTTTCTTGCTCCATAGCAGATTCAGGTAGATATCCTGGGATTCATGGAATGGCAACCTTGAGAGGAATGTAAGACTAGAATGTAGACTCATTACACAAGCACTTTAAGGCAAACTGCAATCAGTTATGCCAAGGAAGACTGTATATTAGAGCCAACTGTGTATCTGTCCCCAGACCTATATTGTTCAGAAGTTCCCTAGGTTGTTAAAAAACAACAGCAAAAACAAACAAACAAAACAAGCCAGTTGTCTCTAGGTATAAATATTTTCCATGCCTTTTAGTAAGCAGTAACACCTGAATATAGGATTCTTCAAAAATGATGAGGATGAATCTAAGAAAAAAAGTAGTATTAAAATCTTCCTAAAGTCTTTTAAGGAAAAGGTAGCAGTCAATCATTGTCCCAGAATTTCTGGATTCAGTCATTAGCTGGAGAATGGAGGTGGTCCCTGAGAGAAAAAAAACAAGGAGAATGAGTAAGTTTTTGATGGGATGAAATAAAGGCAGAAATAATTTCATTTGTAGATATCCTACATACTTTAGATGGCTTTATCCAGTAAGCAGTTGGGTATACATACCTGGAATTTGTGGATTTTGTCACAGTTAGAGACAGATATTTGGAAGTTGTTAATTTATAGGTGGGAGATGACTTCACCTAATTAAAGCATCAGGTTTAGGAAAGAATGGAAACCTGGAAACATCCAGCATTCAAGGGCCAGGTGCAGTAGCAGATCTAGTAAGGGAGGCAGAGACTGAGGATGCAGAGTATAATTTACTCTAAGGGGAAAGAATCAGTAGAAAGGGACATATAAAGTCTCAGGAGAGACAAATCACTGGAAAGTAAAGTGCAGGCAAATTAATGAGTGAGCAGGATTGAGAGTATCATGGACAGGGTAGCATTGAACAGACTGTACTTTCAAAGACTGGAGGAAAGGAACCAGTGAAATATCAGCAAATAACAACTTGTGTCACAGAGCAGTTGGTGGCTTTCATGCCTGGTGGCTTCAGATTTCTAAAACAACGAGTAAATGTGACCGTCTCTGGAAAAGGGAAGAAGGGGGAAATGTGGAGAAAAGTAGCAGATCTGAACAATGAGAAAAATGCAGAGCCGACCAGTTGCAAGAGAAAACACTGCTGATCCATACATTAGAAACCATACATTCACAGATTCATACTGTTTTCCAGTGGTACTCAGCTGCTGGATATAGGAGCATACATGGGGCTATTTGCTGGGGAGGGTGTGAAAGTAAAGAGAAGAAGGCTTGAAGGTACTAATAGTCAAGTTGATCTGTTGTATGGTTCGAACTCTGTACGAAAGGAAATGAGGTACAAAGGTCTGACATATTGGGAAAATTGGAGGACTACTGAGATTGGAATTATGAATTTGAAATCTATACACAGGTATAGCAATAGTAAATACATACTAGGTATTGTCCAGAAGAGAAATATTAGTTATTGAGATGAATAGATTTTTGAGATGACACAGTTCTTATATAAACTAGAAGTCAGTGGAGTGAGTTGGATTTGAGAAGCAAGGGAGAGAAAAATTTATTTATTCAAGATATTAATTGTACAACCTCCATGCTTCATGCATTGTACCAGCTGCTGGAAATATAGAAATGAATAAGCCTCACTGCTTGCTCTCAGAACAGTCTACTAGAGTGATTGATGTTTCCAGGTTAAGAAACAATGTGGTTGAGAGAACAGCAATTTTAAAAGGCAGTACCAAAAATTAGAATTAGTGACCATTTAATATGAGTAGCTGATATAACAAGCTAAGTGGCAATATTAACTAGACAAGCCAGATAGATGAATCTCTAATTGTGAAGAAAAGTCAGTGTTGAATAAAAAAGACAGAGGCGGAATATAATGGAGAACATGTAGAGGGAGATGAGAGGAGAGTGGGTTCTATACTCTGACCGACTCCAGGATTGAAGGGTACATGGAAGAAGAAAGCTTTAAAAACAGTTGAGACAAGATCAGATACATCCCTTCTGAGAAAAATGAAGAAGAGGTTTCCAAGAGAAAAATAGTCAGTATAGTCTGATAAGTCAGAGATCTAGACGAGAGGCCAGAATTGCTTGAATAGATTTGGGAAATAGACAAGCATCAGTGATTTTAGCAGGTGCAATCTCAGGAGGTGAGGTGGCATACATTCCTATGGGTAGAGGAATACACAAAACACTTAGGAAACATGTACCATCAGTGACAACTAACAACTCTCAGGGCTGTGATTATAAGATATAGGCTGTATCATTGGTCTTTCAGGTGAAAAGGAAAGACATTTACTACATTTACTGGAGAAAGTTCTAATAAGTATAGGGTATATGTAAGATGTATAAAAAAAAACAAAAACTCAAGAAACTGGAATGTAGTAAGAATAGAAGCTACTGCCTCTTTCTGTGTGTATGTGTGTGGGGGGGGGGGGCAGAGAGGGGGAGTGAGGGATATATTACCCAGGGGAATAAGGAAAGCTAAAAAAATAATAGTTTCATCATATGGTAATGAAAAATCCTTAATATTTAAAGCTAAATCCAATTCTCGACAAACCTCAAAATGATATATGTGTGTATATGTGTCCTTAAGGAGTAAAATGATATGCTTTTGAAAATAAAGTAATAGATTATTCTGACATGGACAAGTAATTCGACATATCACTGCCTTCACATTTTAAAGATGTTATGGAATGTAAAGATCTTTTAAATTTAACAAATGACTTCTGATTTCCAGAAGAAAGGCCATCCTCCAGGGCTTGGGGAAGGGAACATATGTTTTAGAGTGCCATTGCATTTTCAACATAATTAGTTGTCTAAGTATGTTTCCAAATGAAGCTAATGGATTTCCATGTACAATTAACTATGATTTATGTAAGAGCATTTCAGTTTGAATTATTTTCTATCAATTTTCTTATAACCATTCCTTTCTATAAATTTGATAATTATTTATGGACAAGTTTCATTTTGAGTAAATTAAACTCAATTTCCCTGATATAGCATATATCAAACAGCAATTAAAAGAGGTGGCTGCAGATAATGCAGCTTTACTTATTTTTTTCCCAAAGGGAAAGAGTTGAGCAGTTAGTCATATAATTTCTTTCAGTTCTATTTTAAAGAAATTACAAATGAGTGAGATCTTTAAAAAATATTTTAAGATTTTAAAAAGTGAATCCATCTTGTCTTATTCTGTAACAACTTCATGTTTGATTGACCTTGGTTCTATTTATTTTGCTACTTAAAGGAGAACATATACATGTATTTTCTTTGAGTTTTTGTTGAAGCGAATGTGGAGATTAGAGAAAAATAAATATATAATTCACTTTAGGATTATTTGCTAAAAGAGAATGTGTTTATAAAATACATAAAAAATAAAACTTGGTTAAAAAATCAGCCAGCTCTATGTGATTTTAAAAACAGATTAGGTATCACATATATGACATACTAAACCAAAGCCATCTGAAGTACTATATGAAATAATTAAATGGTGTTCAAAGAATTTCAACTCTTAATGTGTGTTGGAAATGTTCCATAAATATTGTAGTGATATGTATCAATGTTATATAGAAAATATCTATATTTAAAAGTTATTCAATGATTTTTCAGAGAAAAAAATTGATGTGATCTTGACAGGCATAGAGTTGGTAAAATTGGCAAAATGAGCCTAAAGAAAATTACTTTACCGTTAGATTTTGTTGATTTTATCATTTTACTTTGATACAAGAATTGCTCACTCAAAATGCCTTTACAAATTATTTTTTAAATGGATAAGTCAGTATATAGAATTAATCTATATTAATGCTCATTTTATCCTGGTGATAGAACTTCAGTAGATTGTTATTTCATGGTATGAAAGAGAAGCACCTTTTAGTGATAGAGGCGATACGATTATATCCCAAGTAAGGCTAATACTATTGGATAATGCACGAGTGCCTCCTGGGATGGCTAATAACTTGTAAGAATCCAGAGCTGCAAAGTCAGATGATGTGTTGTGTAACTTACTTCATTCATCCAGATATTCTGAGGCAGTTCTGGTAAGTCTCAGGTAGAGTGCAGGCTCTGGACTCTTTCCAAACAATTTTATGGGAGCTCAGTTTTTCTACTAATAAATATCTTCCCAAAGATTCTCATCAATCCAAAGATATTAAAAAATGTGATGTTCAAGTCTTCTTAAAGTGAAAAAGGCAGACATATTTCAAAAGCGAAATAAAAATAATAAAAATGGTTGTCATTAAGAAAAAAGGGGGGGGCAGGTGAGGTCCCAATAATACTTATGGTGCTATAGGGTTGAGAAAGGGTTCCTTGCTCCTTTAGTCCGCAGATACTGCACTATGGGTTCCTTACTTGTTTCTAGTCCTCTTGTGTCATTGAGTCACATGGATCATTAAACCCACTCTCAACTTCTAGGTAGTCTCGTAGTCAAATAGAGTATGGAAAACCCATATTATTTACACCTTATGTTTAAATGTGAATACAGGGGCACCTGGGTGGTTCAGTCGGTTAAGCATCCAACTCACAATTTCAGCTCATGTCATGATCTCAGTATTGTGGGTTCAAGCCCACATTGAGCTCCACACTGAGCAGGGAACCTGCTTGGGATTCTCTCTCTCCTTCTCTCTGCCCCTCCCCTGGCTCATGTGCACTCTCTTTTTTTCTCTCTCAAACAAATAAACATTAAAATGTGATCATAAATATAAATATATATGTTAAACAAGAATACATGGCATTATGTCTTGTGCATTTGTTAAAACTTGAAACCTACAGTTCTAACCTTTCTGCTTAGACAATAAGCATCATATAATGCAGTGAATACATTAAAGATAGAAGAGAACTAGAACAATTATAAAAGAGTCCTAAAAGCACAGTTGAATAGGGCAAAATGTCATCAGTTTATGGTATTTCATGAATACTGAAAATCAAGAATAGTAATCAGCCAAGCAATGGAATTCTGACTTTAGTTTACATTTTGAGGATAAACTTCATTATGGATACGCTGAGTAAAACAAAAGCAATTATTTAGCAAATGTTTTTATAATCAAACTGTTAATACTATAAAAATCATGTGTATACTTCAGTGTTATTATACATTAATTATAGTCTAATTAATTAACCACCAAGGCCCCAAAGACCTGTATTTCAACCCCTTAAAAAAGAAAATCTTAAGTATAGTTTATTGGTATTATACATTAATCACAGTCTAATATATTAAAATCAAGAGCAGAATGATCTGTATGTCAAAACTTTAATAAAAGGAAAGTATGACTAATTTTCCTTGGGACAAAGCAACTTGGATGTTGTTCAGAGAACTTTGGAAGTCAAACACATTTTCCCTTAATTTGCATTGACAGTGGATCTTGAAAGACTGGGAACTTGGAAGAAGAGAGATGGGGAGGAGCTCGTGTATTCACTGGGTGCCTATCTCTCACCCCACTCCAGCCACAGAAGCAGAGTTGGACTATTTCAGTTTTCAGTTTTACTTAGGCATACTGATGAAGTAAAGATAAACTTCTGTTTGGAAGCAGCAAGAGCTGGTCAATGTACTAAATTTTTTTTTTAATGTTTATCCATTTTTGAGAGACAGAGAGAGACAGAGCTCAAGCAGGGATAGGGCAGAGAGAGAGACACACAGAACTAGAAGCAGGGTCCAGGCTCTGAGAGATCAGCACAAAGCCTGACGAAGAGCTTAAATTCATGAGCCATGAGATCATGACCTGGGCTGAAGTTGAATGCTTAATCAACTGAGCCACCCAGGAGCCCCCAAGCTGGTCGATGTTCTAACCCACTGGGTGATAGAACATGTAAAACTGACCCCCTGAGTACAGAAACAAGGCCAACGCACAGATTATACAATGTGTCAGAGCTGGGTGACATCACCAAGCCTTATGTTTAAGAGCTTAATCCCTGGGTTGAGGATCCAGAGAATCTCTGTGTCTTTAGGACTCTTCTCTAAGTCTTAGTTTTTGTTCTTAATGTGGAAAAGCAAGACGTTATTGTGGGGGGATAAAGTGAGATGAGGAAGGTAAAGCTTTTAGCTGGTTCCTAGCATAGAGGTAGTTCTCCAGAAGAGTTATCAATGATCTTTACTATGAGAAATATTGAACCTTGGGTATCTACTCTTTTTGCTCCAAGTTTACAAAAAACAGCATTAATTATGATTTCTAATAGAAATGTGTGCATGTGCTAATATATCCCATATTAACGTTCATCTCGTTGACTCAAGTCAGTGTCCATTCTTTTCCTGGTCCTCCCTGAAATAATAAACTGGAAGTGTCCCTTCATGGCAGGCAGGATTCAAAATAGCTTTCTGCTATTCTACTTTTGAGTGCCAAAGCACCACAAGCCTGATAGATTTCTTTGGGTTCTGCCATGCATTACAAATCAGTTAACTGACTCATTCCCTTGGTGAAATGGGATGAACAATCTGGCCCAGGTCTACCCAGCACAGCTGTGTAGGTATCTGGCTTCATGTGGAAGCTTGATCTATTTCTTCCATGTCCCCCCTCCTAAAATTTTCATTAGGATAATGTGTGTAAAAGGTAGGACCCTATCTCAACACTTCAACAGAGAAATAACCACCAAAATAATTTTAGTGCCATGTGGGATGAGAATCAGATGGATTATTTATATGGCAGTCAAGATTTCTATTATAATAAAGAATATGTAGCATAATTTCTGCATTTGCCACAATCAACACTAGACATTTAAAAATGTGTAAGTGTAGTCAATAATAAAAGCCTCTGCTTCCATGTTCCTTATAGATGAGTTAACAAGTGTCATTAAAGACTGATTTGAGTTTCAGATATTTCATGCTCAACATGGAATTACCAATACTTTGGAGTTGCTGTGATATTAGCAAAAGATCAGGTAACAGGAAAGAAAGAATATGTGTATATATCCATGAACCTTAAATGGATCCAACTTCTAGCAATTCAGATGCAGACCCAGTAGTTGCTTTTCATAAATCATAATGTTTCGTTCAAGTATTTCTGCTGTGTGGTGACAAAAACCTTCAAAACAAACAATACTACACCTGACTCTGTGACATCATACGCTAAAAGAACAGAGCTAATGTTTGCAGATGGGGCCCACGCTGGAAAACATCTACAGCTTTGTAGCCATGGACAACCACATATGTACAATCCTAACAAAATAATAGTTCAGTTTAAAATAGCAAATATCTAATTAGGTAAATATTGTAGTTACTATAGGAATTCATCTTTTAAAAGATATGGAAAAGAAGGGTGAAGACTTCTGACTTAAAAAAACAAAGGCAAAATGTGTATTTCAAAGAGATAGTGAGCTTTCCTCTTTAAGTATAAATACAGAATAGTCGTGATTATTTTTAACGAGCCCTCATTATCAAAGAAAATTTGTTGATAAAGTCATCTTTTAACAAAAACCTATACAGAAAAATGTGAATTAAATTAACAATGGCAAAACTACCTAAAGTTCTTAGAAGGAGTAGAATAAAAATACCTTAGGAAATAAGACTGGAAGTAAATTTGAAATCGGGAAAGGAATTTAAGAAATAACTACCATTTGTCATCATGATATCTGCCCAGGTTTGTTCTTTACATTAACTAATATTTAATACTTAGGGTAAGCCTATGAGGAAGGCACAGTTATGAATCCCATGTTACAGGTTAGGGAATGATGACACAGAAGATTAAACCTCACCTCTACCAGTTACTTGTCAAAGGACACACACAAAGAAAGCCCTAGGGACGTATTTCAAAGGAGGCAGAATAGCTCCAGAGCCTCTGTCCTTCCTCAAACTCGCGACCACGCTGTCATGCATTATTGCAGCTGCTTGGAGCCATGATTACAATGACAGCATAATCCACTAATGGATATCCCTCCTTCATTAAGATGAGTATGGTTATTTTTCACCATTCATACCTTACTTCCTAGAACAATATGTGAAGGAAAGCACACCTTCTAAAATGGTGTCTTGCATTCCTTGTTATAATTCTACAGTTTAAATCGTTTACAACATTTAAAAGCAAGTTCCAATTTAAGAAGTAGGTAAATGATGTGCCTCCGAATAGAACATCACCTACAAATTTTGTTTTCTACTAACATAATCTTGGTATTTAGGGAGATTTGATCTAAATCAGCATGTAGGGGATCTAGGTTGTGGTGTGAATGTAAACATGAAAAATACATTGAACTTGAAAGATAGCAGCAGAAGAACTGGCTTGGCCAATCTGCATGGTGCATGGAAGGACACAAGCCCTGGACTGACTGGAAGATGAGCAAATACGTGGAATAGAGAGCACGTGGAATCATACAAACTAAGTTTACATTTTTATCATGTCTTACAAAAACAGAAGTTTCTGACTAACGGCATGGGAGAGGCCTGAAGATCCTAAAATACCTTGACAAAAATGGCAAAAATGCAGTACAAATGAAATCAGGCTGTTTTTACTCCCTCGCTTACAAGATAATGTCTGTTTGTCTTTGAGGGAAATGGGAGCGTGGCCTCAGAAAGGCTGGCAAGGGGAAACTGACACTATATTTTTTGTTAGTCTGGGCTGTCATTTGTATGTAAGTGTTAGAAACTGTGACCCTACATTTCTCTTACTTAAGGTTACCTATTTGTTTGCCTCAGCAAGGGCAGGGACGTCCTTAGTTAGGGTACATAGTCCTTGTTAATGATAAAAACCTCTATCGTCATATAAATAGCATGCAATCTGTCTGATTTGATCCATCTGGCTACACGCTATTCAGCAGCATTTCCAGGGTCAGGGGTTAGAAAAATCTAACCACATCCCACGATACCCAGCTCAGACCAAGGTTAAGCACATCTCCATGGTTAAATATATCTACCCTTAGTTTAAACCACCTTCCTGGGGCTCAAAACAAAACAAAAATACTTTCGGTAATTTTAACTCCATGTCTGTGACAAGTTATTTATTCTTAAAGACATCTTCTTTCCTTTTACAACATTCAAGCATTCTTTCCTTAAGAATGACTCGGTCATTGCATGACTAGAAGGAATGCAGGAATTGTACTTCCTTCGTAAATATAATTATAACCATTCATAAATGGTTATCCATAAATGTAAGCATGATGCATCAGCTTATCCCTGCATTCTATTCTGAGGGAACAGAACACAAGTATGCAAAGGTAAAACATTCGTTTTTCCCTGAAGAAATGCACTATGCATATTTTGTATAGGACTTCTGAAGCATTTAAGATTTATTTAGAAAAATTCAACTAATAACTAGCAAAATAGATAAGCTTCAAGTATTATTAATCTATAATGTCTCTAGAAATATGTTTTTCAAACAACTCTTACATAAGAAGCATCCATTGAACATAGTAACATACTAACTTTATGATAAATGTTATATACTACAAATGGATTTTGATGGGGCAAGACATAGCAAAGGTATCACATGACTGATCGGGGGCATGAAAAAAAGTTAAGGGCTCTAATTACTCCCCAAATTCTGAGGTAGAAAAATATCTATGGAAGTTTTAAAACATCTTTACTTTAGAAATTGTGTATATTTTTGTTAAAATATGTTTTAAAGTCCATTTCAGGACCAGCAGCTAGTAATCTTAGCTATAAACTTTAGCATCTATAGTTATGTTTCAAAGTTCATCAAGAAAAAAATGATATAATATCACTACTCTAGCTCATACTTCTTGGTTACCAAAACTATGCTTCTTTTGGGGAAAAGAGTACATTTCTTTTGGGTCCTTTTATTGAAACAGAGACTGTTTTTAATGTGTATTTTTGAGAAAGAGAGAGAGTGCACATGTAAGCGGGGAGGGACAGAGAGAGAGGGAGACACAGAATCTGAAGCAGGCTCCAGGTTCTGAGCTGTCAGCACAGAGCCCAACTCGGGGCTCGAACTCACAAACCATGAGATCATGACCTGCCGAAGTCAAATGCTTAACTGACTGAACCACCTAGGTGTCCCTGAAACAGACTTTTAAGCACTTAAAAATACTTACCTTCAAAAAGTTTTCCTCAAATAGAGAAAACACTGGCGTTCAAATATAAATGCATTTTGATTTGCAGAAAAGGTCACCATATTTTAATCTCTTCAAAAAGGATGAAATAATCATTGTGCATTTTGAACTAAGCATATGACTACTAACCCTATATCATGACATTAAAGTGCTTACATTAGCCAAAAGTTGATTTTTCCCAGATACTGACTGTCATATCATTGTAGGTCATTTTTTCTCTGCTATAGAATTTAGATTCTTAACATTAGTGAATGTGGCATAGAGGTGACCTTGCTCCTAAGATTCTCACACCTTCAGGATGCTGTCTTCTTCTGCATAGTTTTACTTGAATGTACAATAGGTGACTCTAAATCAGTATGTATCAAACTATGCTCATCATCTTTTCCCCCAAAACCCACACTTCCTGTTTCTCCTAGCTAATAACAGTTCCCCTCAAGCCTAGCCATAGCTCAGTTTCCTTCCTTTTTTCTTCAGTACCCTTGCAGCTGTCCTTCATCTTCCTTAACAGCTCCAAAATCCTACACCGAGGACTGGCAATGCTTGGTGCAGTATGAAAATGTGTACTTCTTTTTAAGAAAATCACTAAGAATTTCTGCATCACTAAAGCAGAAAGTTAAATGCAAGAGCTTCTGAGCCCTGGGCTTTGTAGGACTTCCCATCCACCTTCACTTCCATCTTCTCTTATGTAAATTCTTTGATGCTTTGGGACTCGTCTTCTCCCATCTTGAAACTCTTCTCTCTGTATTCTTTTTCTTTGTTCCCATCTCACCCCCATAGTTGGTCCTCTACATAAGGGTTTTCAACTTCAGTATTGTTACAGATTGAGCTAAACTGCTTCTGGGGGAGCTGCTCTGTGCATTTAAATAATACTGAGCCAGGGACACCTGGGTGGTTCAGTTTGTTGAGCATTCAACTTCAGCTCAGGTCATGATCTCACGGTTCATGGGTTTGAGCCCGCGTTGGGCTCTGTGCTGACAGCTCAGAGCCTGGATTCTGCTTCAGATCTGTGTCTTCCTCTCTCTCTGCCACTCCCCCACTCGTGCTCCGTGTCTCTCTCTAAAAAATAAACATTAAAAA
The DNA here is from genome assembly GCF_018350175.1 of Felis catus. Classification (NCBI taxonomy): domain Eukaryota; kingdom Metazoa; phylum Chordata; class Mammalia; order Carnivora; family Felidae; genus Felis; species Felis catus. The sequence continues at coordinate 64,569,927 of NC_058368.1, forward strand.
AAATATTGAGCAGCATCCATCATCTCTACCCTTTAGATACCAGCAGCACCCCTCCCTGTCATAAGTTGTGATCATCACAATTATCTCCAGATAGTTCCATATATCCTCTGAAGGGCAAAATTGTCCCCTGTTGAGAATCACAGCTTTATGTTATCAGAGTGGTCTTTACAAAATATGGAGATGCTACCTATGTCCTTAAAACACTTGAAGAATTCTCACGGGACTATAGGATAAAGCCCAAGTCCATTCAGGGGCTGCCGTAACTTGGCCTTATATATATATCTGCACCTCTAACTCAAGCTTAGCCAGTTTATCTCCCATGAGCTCTAGACTCCATCCTTGCCAAATGGGTTACTCACATGCTTTTTATTATTTGTGTAATTGTGCTTACTCTAACTCTCTGATTACATGTTCCTGTCATTCATCTCTCTTCTCACCCCAAACTTCTGCTTTTATTATCTGTTAAGATTCAACAACAATATCTTCTTCTCTTAATGACATCTTGCCTATCATTATGTCATCCCACACAGAACTATTATTTTCTTCTGCCCTGTATTGTGCCTTATATGCTGTACTGACTTGCTGTTTCTAAATCTAATGTGATTAAGAGAGGTTTAAGTTTTCAGTCCTTCAAAGTACTTGCACAAATTAAAAGAATGAGTCCATCTTCATAAACATTATATTGAGACAATCCAATTTACTTTGGAGCATATGTTCATATAGGCAAAGTTTCTAAATAGAAAACTTCTGTTGTAGCTATGTGCCACTTATAAAGTGTTATTATGTTGGATTTGCTGCATGCCTAATTCAATATTCTGGTCTATATTTTCTTTTAAGCTAGGGAGCATTTGTTGTACCTATTTATCTCTCTGCCGTATAGCATGTTATTTAACACATAGTAGGCATTTACTTATTGTTTGATAAAAGAAAGTAGGGAAAAGAGAAAGGGAGGGAGGGAGGGAGAGGGAAAAGGGAAGATGCAAGGAAAAGAAGAGAATAGGGAGAAAGGAAAACAGTATTGTGATTTAAGAGTTGTGAGTCTGTAGATAAATGAATGGCAGAGCTACATTTAGACAGTCTTTCCTCATGTGTCAGCATATTTATACCAAATTTTTGATCATCATCGTTAGTGTCATCACCACCACCATGTTAATAAGCACATGGTGAGAGCATATACTGAGCACTTTCTAGGCACTTTACACACACTGACTTTGAAAGACCCTCATACTTCGTGGGTGCCTCCTTGAGGAGATTTGAATGCCGCTGCTGTTATTAACCCGCCCACCCTAATGTTATCATTTAAAGGCTTGTAGTTTAGCTCATTTACATATATGCATATTTACTAATGTATATTTTGTTCTTAAAATAGTGAATTTTTCAAAAAATGCTATAGCTTTGCTTTTTAGTGCCCACATCCTATTGAAACATAATTTTCAGTTTACATAGGAAAGATGCTACAAAAATGATTCACACACTTGCATAACTGTCCATCTAATTTTTGGTAGCACATAGACAAACTTTACATGATGGCAGGTAAGCTCTGGTTAGAGAGCCAGACAGGATTTGGTGACTTGTGTTCAAGGTATGTCCTTCACTGATGGGTTGACAAAAGATTCGAAATCACTGTTCCTCATGATTACACTTTGATTATGAATTTAAATCACTTGAAGTCCATCTGTTCATCAAAGAGTAATTTACTGTCAAATCCAATAAGTGACAGGATATTCCTTTTCTTTACTTCTGACCTTGTTCTTGGCACAGAGGAAGTTGGTCCAAATGTGACAAATTTTCCCCTGACAGCTGGACGATTGTTCACTGTGGCCAAATGAGAAATCTGTTGCAGGGAATAGACAGGCTGGATGCACCAAATTTTTTACCATTTTAAAATGTTCTTTTGAATGCATATATTATTTCTCAAATTTGCCTTTGCTTTATTTAATAATTTTCTACCCTTATGCTCTGTCAGTCCTATGACATACATACATCTTCTCTCTGACTATTTTAATATATAACCTGTGTCACAAGCTGCCTTTATTATTTAAAAACTATAATTCCACTTCTTTTCTCCCTTTTGTTTGTCTAGCTTAAAGTGTCTAGTGAACTCCAGCTTTTTTTTTTAAAGAGAAAGCGTAGTATAGAAATAGGAAAGAAATGCATCTGTCCCATTTAATTATGATTTCCTTGAAGTTGAAGGCCACATTTAAAATATATATTTACATTTCTACCACATAGCACAGCAACTGGCAGAATTTCAATAACACATTTCTGGAAAAAAAACATTTGAAGTAGTTTTAGGAGAAGTGGTATAATAAAATCATTTATTATGAATAAAGCATTTGGGTATAAACAATCTTAATTTGGTTTATCATATAATCTCCATCTGAACATGCCATAATAACACAATAGCACAGTAAAATACTTGCTTTTCAATTACATTTATATGATACCAATTACCAGTAACTTTTTTTTTTACTTTGCACATTCAAAGGGCACAATTGGCATCATATTTTTATCCCAACATCCTTCAAATTTAATGTGCTATTTGTTAATTTTGTGTCTCTTCACTAGGTTCATGCATTTTCAAAAGCAAACAAATTGTGGACTACCCAAGGCAATATATTTATTCCCCAAAGTACAGAACTCAAAAACTAAAACTAGATCCTTTGTTCTTCCCTCCCTCTTATCCTCTCTCCTTCCTTTCCTTCCCTCCTTTCCTTTTTCATTTTCTGCAAGGGCAACTTAAGTGGCCAATAGATGCTTGGCACTTTGTTATATGTCAGATGAATAAAAAACAATCACTGGGTTTTAAGACTACATGTCCCAGAAGATATTGAAGAAATTTGCATTTTTATATAGTGCTCAAGGAGCCTATAAACTAAAGAACAACTAAATGCTCAATTATGTCCTACACTAAAAATATGGTAGTTATTCCAATAAGGAAATTATCAATGTTATCTGGAATAACTGGAAATTGCTGGAAGAAGGACCAGTTGAACTAGGTCTTGAAGACTGGCTAGTGTTTGGGGAAATAGGACCAAGAAGGTGGAAAGCCTGAATTGAGGTAGGATAGGAATATTAGAGTATGTGTCTAAGCAAAATTTAAAAAGGTGTTTACCTAGGAACAGAAACCTCAGGAATCCTAGGTTCCAGATAGAAACTTCTAAAGATGCAGTAGGGAACTCCAGATCCCAGGGTGGCAAAAGTAAATGTGTTTTCTTCTGGGAGGCAGAAGATGTTTAGCAGGAAGGTATTAGAGCTCAGGAAACTGGCTGGGGAACTTTGAAATATGAGCGAAACTTAGAGACGTGGCAGAGGAAGAAACAATCGGTCTTAGAAACAGACTAGTAAGATTTTCTCCAATGTGCTTGGCTGTAGAGATCAGCATTTTCTTCTTTTCCTGAAAATCAATCGAAAACATCAAGGAGAATAAAAAATAAGTCCTGTAAACTTTAGATTTTGTAAAAGCAAGTAAAATGTGTTTTCTTTAGACCCAAATATATAGGAAAGATGCTAAGACAAAAGTACAGAAAAGAAAATTGGAAAATTAATGACAGGGTTTCTTGAGAGTAGAGAAACTTATTAATCGATTTAACAAATATGTATTGAGCTTCTCCTGTGGGTCAGGCCCTGCTTTTGGCTTGAGGAGGAAAAAGAATGAATAAAATGGACAAAAGGTCCTGCCATCCTAGAGCTTCTGGTATAGTTGAGAGAGACCAACAACAAAAAAAGAATTAAAATATACCAGCGTGATGAAGGGCATAAAAAGAAAAATGAAGCCGGAAAAGGAGGGACAGTGTGGGTAATGGGAGAGTTTAATTTTAAATAGACTGGTCAGGGAAGGTTCCATGGGCTGAATGTTTGTGATTCCCAAAATTCATGTGTTGAAACCTTCATCTCCACTGTGATGGTACCTGGGGATTGAGAATTTGGAAGGTGATTAGGACTTGAGGGTGGGGCCCTCTTGAAGGAATTAACATCCTTACAGGGACAAGAGAGCTTGCTCCATCTTACTATTCACCATCATGTGAGGCAACAGAAGATAATCATCTGCGCACCAGGAGGAGGTTTCCCAGATCCAGATCTGTGGGTACCTTGAACTTGGATTTGTTAGCCTCCAGAACTGTGAGAAATAAATATGTGCTGTTTAAGCCACACTATGCTAATTTCTTACAGTAGCTTTAGCAGCCTAAGACCGAAGGCCTCACTGGATAGGTCGTATTTGAGCACAGACCAGAGAGGGATGAGAGGGTTAGAGGGAGAGCAAGGAGAATGGTTTGGGGGCCAGAGATGTCTGAGGGGCAGCTGGATGTGTGGCCCGACCTGAAAGAAGGACCAGACAACAATCAGGGAATGCAGTGAGAGCAATACCAACACATCAGTTTGTATGGAGCATTGTAAGTGAGAGTGAACACTGGCCATTTAATCAGATTGGCATAGGAAACCATTGGAGGGTTTTGAGCCAAAAGATGGATGTGATATGGTATACATTTTCATGGGATCATTTTGTTGGGCTTTCTCGTTGAGAATCCACAGTGTGCACGGCAGACACACAGATTATGAGGCTTTATAGCACGCCAGGTGGGCGATGATGGTGAAGTGGGTCAGGATGATGTCCATAGGGGTGGTGAAACGTGGTGAGAATCAATCCATGATGAAGCTAAGAGATTTGACAATGGATGAGATGTGGAGTACGAAAGATGAGTCCAGGTGACTCGCAGGTCTTTGGTTTGAGTAATTGGAAGATAGCGTTGAAATTAACTTAGTGTGGGCAGACTACAGATGCAGTTTTTGGAGAAAAGAGCAGTAACATTTTGTTTTTGTTTTTGTTTTGAAATGGTAAATTTGAGATGCCTATTGAACGTTCCTGTAGAGAGAGATAGTAGACCATTGGATCTAGGAGTCTGGAGTTCTAGGGAAGATCTGAACTGGATAAATAATTCTCTCCTGGTGTAGATGATATTGTCAGTCACAGGACTGGGTAAAGTCCCCAAAAGAAAGTGTGTTTTTTTGTTTTTGTTTTTGTAGTTTAGTTTTTTTTTAAATAAGGTAATACACGGCATCTTTCGGAAAACATGGTGACGATGAAGGTCATACTCTGGAGTACATCTATTTTCTGATTTGTGGTACCAGAGCCCTGCACCACGGCCATCCAAAACCAATTTGGGTTCAGAGAATAAAGGTTCAGGGTTACAGCTTTACTGGGAATTTCAAACGAGCCAGATTTGCATGAGGAAAACATCAAAATTATCCTAATATTTGCATCACCATTTAAGTTTTATAAGACAAATATGACTATAAAGAGGACATTGGATTTTTAACAGATGTTAGTTTATTTTTCTTGCATCTGATGCTGTTCCCTGTGGCACACACAATGACAATCAGATGCCTACGTGGCTCCTTACAAACAAAGAGTCAATGAGCTGCCTGATCTGTCAGGACCTACCTCTCTTCTTGGGCAAAACACTTCACCTCTTTCAGCCTTATTTTCCTTGGGTAGATGGAAGTGTTGGCATATCTCTCATGGCTAAGACTCTCTTACTCCTACTTCATCACTCACTAGCATCTGCTTTAAATGCACCTTGAGGGGAATTTTATTGCTTTAGGACAAAGCTACTGTGATCTTTAAACTATATTTGCATGTTAAATATTTGGAGGAATTGTTTTTTTAATTTTAAAAGGGTTCAATTACAGGATATTGTGCTATACATTCTTTTAACAAAAGTACACCAAATATTTAGTAATCTTTATTTACATTTCTCCTCATTTATATTTAATATCTCTACAGATATTTTTCCATAACTTAAATTTGCTAATTATAAAACAGAAAGCTTTTTTTAATCTATGAAATGTCTCATTTTTATTTCAAAGTTTCCAGTATTTTAAGGTGCAGTTTTAAAATAAAATTTCAAGTTATTTTGCAATTCAGTTTATTAGATTTAGGATTTTTTCAGGAAGAAGAGATGTCTGCTTTCTGCACAGTGAGCTGCCATTTTGTTTCTTATCTATTATTTTTTGTTACATTTTAAATTCAAAGGAGGAGTGGGAGTAATTATATGCCATGAAGAGCTGACTCCTTTGCAGGTATCATTGGAATTAATGTTGCAGAGTGAGCAAGGTCTTGGTGTTACCCATGTTCTACACAGGTAAATGAGACAAAGTTGTATAATTTATCACTTGGATCTGACTGGAGAAACCGAGATATTTCCATTACCCCTCCTACAGCCACCGCAACTTACTTCAAATCCTTATATATCTTACTTCAGAGCCTGAGTTTTATACATTTCTTATGGCCTACTTGATCCACATGAACCAATTATATCAAATAATACCTTCTTAAGTTTTAATTAATGAGTCCATCTTTTATGTCTGCCATGAAAATTTCCATATTTTTGTGCCAAATGATTGTAGATAGATTTTGCAGAAACACGTTTATAGAGTCATGGAATAAATTTATGGGTAAATAAATCACAAAATCTATAAATTTTTAGTAAGAATCTGCCTTCTTAGGTGCTACTTTATCCATCAATCTGAAGCAAAGAAAGAGAAGTTTTAATAAATGGAAATTGACTGCATTTATTTCCCATCAGTTTCACCATGATTAACACAGTTTAGTGATGGATTTGTAGTCAAGAACACCTTAATACATTACAACTCCACTGAGTTTCTTTGGAGAAATATGCGCTTACATATAATACGCCAACAGTCAGTCACATTGCTTATGCATGGGTCAACCCCAAGTGATGCTATTTACTTAGACTGTGAAATTAGTGGCACCTCTGGAGTTATGCAATACACATCCTCCCCAATACACCATGGTAGAAAAGTTTTTAAGTTTAAAACCATGGAGGAGTTTGAAGTTACATACCGCATGATATATTCAACATGGCATTCATAATAGTAACAGAAATTGTTTAAAATCACATTAAAGCATTTAATTACATAGTGTATCATGACAGAATTAGAATCACACCCAATATATATATTTTCTGTTCATGCCCTATATTTTATCCAAGATTGAGGAAGATTATAGTGATGTGGAGATTATATATATAATCTTTATATGTGTAAACATTATATATATTAAATATTATATATGTTAAAAATAAACATAATGGAAAGAAGCAAATATACTAATAACAATGACTAGTAACGTGACTGTGTCAGCACATTCATACTCGTGTATCCCAATAACCAACACGAAGGAAGCCAGCATTCGTAATCTTTCTACTTTTTGGAGGCAAATGCTGTCAGATTTTCAAAGGGCAAACGCAATTCACCATGCGATCAATTTCCCACATGAGCCTTTATTTGAGACATGGAACACACGTACAAATGCATATGTTGTTGAATAACTATGGTTTTATAACATGTGCAAGAATTTTTTATGCAATTACTTGTTCTAACGTTCAGGCAATTCTGTCAGAATAATGCTTGTGATAAAATAATCTCACAATGGGTGGAATAGAAACTCTAGAAAAATAGACGAGTTGGGTAGCAATTTGATTGTATACTTTGACTTGAGAGTTTGTCATCAGGTATACTCAGGGTATATATATTATATACTTTACAAATTAAATAAGCTCATATAGAGTCAACACTTCACTTTAAAACTTGAAAACCCAGCCATGTTTTCTGTTTGCTTTTTGTTCTGTTTTTGTTTTCCTGAGGTGGATGGGTGGATGGCCACATCATTTCCACATGAGCTGAATCACTGAGGTTCCTTCAGGCAAAACGCTGCTGTTGTTGTTTTATTTCCTCCAAGAGTCATTTTGATTTTATTTCAGCATTTGCACAAGAGCTGAATAAAATCCCAAGAGTTCTAAACCTATATCAAAGGGGATTTTACTACAAGAGTTTAGCCCTATGATGATCTTTAAAAAAACATTTCATCTTAAATAGATCTCCCTGTGTGGCCTGTAGGATAATTTCAGTGGTGAAATAGCCTGCATATCAGACAAACTGACTCAGAATATGCCCTAGAAAACTGATTTTAATGATACCAAAAATGAGCATTAGACTGATAACAGAATTCTGAGTCACTTCTAGTTTTTATATATAAAATCACCCCATCAAGCGGTAAGGACTCATCTCCTTGTTTACTTGCAAAGAAAATTTATATATAGGGTTCATCTCTAAATAGTCTTAGACCATTATCGTGTGAATTAAAGAATATAGTATTAAAACCCTGGTTCATAACATATCACTTGAGATTTTGATCTTATCTTTCAGTATACTATTTATGGTAAATATAATCTTACAGTGCCATTAAAATATATATTTCATGGAAGCAGTAATGTCCAGGGCTTTTGATCATAGCTGATTCTCTTCTAATCAAAAGCCAATGATGGAGTAATAAAAAAAAAATGATAGTTTTATGTTGCTACAACTTGGTCAGTGTGTCCATGAAGGTTTGAGTGGCCCACAGTAGAATGGTGGAACCTGGAAATTCTGTAGTCCCTGGTTGTAAGATACTGGTTTAAAGTTAAAAAAAAGATAAAAATAAAATAAAATAAAAATAAAAATAAAAATAAAAATAAAAATAAAGGAAGGAAGGAAGGAAGGAAGGAAGGAAGGAAGGAAGGAAGAGGTATAAACACCATTGAGTAAATTCCAAATTTTCCGTGAGTATGGTCCTGTTTGAAAATGAGGCAGGTTGCATTTTGATTCAATTGAGAGGGTACTGAATATGAGGTGTTAATTAAAGGTTTGGTACCCACCATGCTAAACAGGTTTCACACTGTTCTGGCTGTCCTTTCTAGTAAAAGCTGGAGGAAAGAGGCCTTCATTTCCCAACAGTAGGGCAGCATTTCCAGTTTTCATCTGTCAATAATGCTTTGTGATGTGATATGTGAGCAAGCCTTTCTTTAAGTGGCTTTTGAAGAAACTCTCAGAAGTTGTTTGAACATTGCAAGACTGCATAGAGAGCTAATAAAGACCTTGAATCATTTCAACTTTATCTCCTAGCTTTTCAGACATTACTGGTGTCGTTTAAGACAATGTGGGGGAAGGAATCATGGACATAAACTCACGTCCATCTTAAGAATGAAAGTAAGCACAGAATGGCTACTGAATAGTCAAATTGGAAATCTCCATACAGTGGCCTACAGAAATAGAAGTTTATGCTTATAGATGAGTCTGGTTAGATTTTTCCTTTAGGTACATATGCTTATTCCTAAGTACAGGACTGAAGAGAAAATAATAGTCTAGTAAGTGCCTGTATTGAGCATTTATTACACATCAGTTACTGTTCTGCACACATTTTGTGCATTCTTTTATTTAATTCTTATAAACACACAAAATATACAGGTTCTATTATGTAGTCCCCATTTCACAGGTGAGGGAACAATCTCAGAGATGTAACATAACTCACTCAACATCCCCAAACTGTAAAAGTATGTAGAAGAAGAAGGACTTTGACTCCCTTGTCCTATTTTAAACTGCTGGGTCACACTGCTACTCAGTTTTTCATACAAGTGGATTTAGTTCTGAGAACATCAAAGAAAACTCTGGACAATATTCTTAAAAACAATGCTACTTTTCAATGATGAGAGATTGTGCAGTTTAAACAGCTGTCAGTGACAAGAGCTTTAAATAGCCTTGATGTACCTTGGAGAGATGCACACATAAGTTAGAATACGAGACATTCAACTCAAAGTCGAGTTCAATACAAATAAAAAGAAATAGGTGTTGGGGCCAGAGAGCTCGGTGTTTATTCCTCTGTCACAAATTAATGTTTCTAAGTTAACTCTCCCACTTTTTTCTCTGTATATCCTTAAAATAAAAAAAGAGTCTAAGTGTTTATGAAATGGTAGCAATACCATGAAATCCACCTCTTAAAGGAAAAAATAGCACCATAGCCAGGGGAGTCAGCTAATGCACTGGCTGACTTAAAGAGGGATTCAAGGATTCATCTACACAAGATTCCGGGTCATACAAACTGGAGAATACAAAGCTGTTGTTTCCTTTGAGGGAAACAAACATACAAACAACAAATTACCACTTCACAGGAGGTGTGTTTAAGATGTTTGGCAAGTGAGATGGGGTATAGAAAACATCTGTCTCACCCTAGAACCTGTCCTTGGCTGTTTGGAATGCAAGAGTAGAGAACCTGTTAGGTATGGGGAGTAGCAGCCACTTGCCTTTGTCAATTTGTGCTCATCTGCACTGGGTAAGCAAAAATGTCAGATCTGAAAGAAGGTAAATAGACATGAGCTGGGGATTTCCTAGACTCTGAAAGGAGACAGGGATATAAATAAATTGGAACTTGTGGTACAGCATCATTTGGAAAGTATGTGTAGAAATTAGCTTTATTTACATAAGTAAATTCTCCATACTTGTACAAGAAGGTGCGTCACTAAATTTCTTACATCATGTGTTTGCATGGGTAGGAATAATGATATGCATGCACGCATGTACACACACACACACACACACACACACACACACGTCATTTGATGGAAGGACACAGCAGAATTGGGTGAGTACCTTCACTTTTTTGCATCTTTGCAGTCTGGCTACTCATACCTCATCACGGTTTTATGCAAAGCACTGAGTGTCACTCTGTAGCCATGCCCTTTCTATCTAGAAAAGCTGCCTTCAGCTTTCCCCTTGCTGTTCCTTCTGTATTTGTTTCAGGCATCACTGCTCCAGAGTGCCTTCTTCATGACCTCACTGTGTGGTTTAGGAATGTGCTCATAGCGTCCTATCTCTATTACACAATTAACACTCTGCCTTGAAATGGTCTACTTAACTTTTCCTTCATGTCTTAGTCTGTTTGATTTTCCTGACACAGGACAAGGTGTACAGGACTTGGCAACATACATGTAATAACTTAAATGAATAAACAGCTGTTACTAATTTTGTAATTTTGTCACAGGAATTCTTCCATTATTTGCACATTCAAATAGGTTATCATAAGGTTCCCTAAGTCTCTAAACCTCTCTACCATTTTTCATGTCATTACTACAGTGTTACCTGATCGCAGGATATGAAAGTTGAAAGGGGATTTGGAGATTGACTAGTTCAAACATTTATTTTATAGATGAGAAAGCAAAGAGCAGGAAAGGTGCAATCATTTATCCAAACCCTCTCAAACAGTGAACAGGATGCCAAAGACTGGAGTCTTTATCTCCTAATGACTTTTATGGGGCTCTTTCTATCTGTTCCACATTATGTAATTGCTGGCTGAGAGTGTACAATTTTAAGTCATTTCAGAGTTTAAATCATGTCTGTACAATCAGGCTTTTTGTGAAGCATTGTAATAAATGGTAGACACTGAGTAAATATTTGTTGAATTAAATTGTGCTTAACTTCCATGATTAAGACCCTATTTTCTGCATCACTTGGAAAGTCCTGAATTTATAATTAATAGTAAAGGGGAAGGGAATTTCTTGGAGGGGATATATGTATAATACTAAAAGTAATAATTCACATATTCAAGTTTTATCATTGTCTCCTTAGAATCGTGTCACACAGGAACACACAGTAAAGTGGATGTTTCCGCTCACAACTCATACTTGAATATCAAAATTCTATTCCTTGTCTATCATGGGAAAGTGTCTTAAGAATATTAAAAGTAAATAAGCAGTGTAGTCTATATTTGAGAACTATCAGAAATGAGTTGAAGTTCTAAATAAAAGCTGATATTCTGGCACTGGATGAGCTTTGATCTCCTAATGGTTTTTAAATGGCCATTTTCCCTGAGCTTGAACTAAATCATTAAGCCCACTCATTTTTTTTTTCCTCTACCGTGAGGCGTGATTAAGGATTTATTTTAATTAGAGGGAATAGATATAAATATATATGAAATTCTTCCATAAAAAGAGGCCTATTGTACAACAGAGAAAATATTCACATGTACACTTACTGTCCTTTCTGGCTGCAGTAAGTCCCTTTATATTTCACAGCAGATTGCATGTGATTCAAATTCATAATCTATAAACTTAGTGACTTCCAACTGTATGTTCTATCCATTTTCTTCTTTTACCTGGATGTGATTGACTGTAGCCCTAAAACATCTGGGAAGAAGAAGAGAGAAGATTCTGAGAAGAAAAACAAGGCAAATAATGATACAAGGAGCATGATATGGGAGGCTAATGCGTTTGGCCTCTCACTGACCTCTCTGTTCAGCACATTCCTGCCTTGCCACTGTGAGCAGTAGCTTTCTGATTCCAATCATTCTTATACCACATTAATGGAAGGAAAAAAAAGGCATTTTGGTTATTATAGGTCTAAAAGTCAATCTGATTATGCAGCTCAGCCTTCACAGTGACACAGGACATCCTATTGACATGTGTGTGTAAATATCAGAGTTCTTATGTATTTAAGGGGTTTAAGAGGACTCACTTTGGCCCTCTAGATGTTATAAGTTTGACCAAGAGCATCTATTTTTATCAACTATATAGATCTACCAGTCATGTGGGAGAAGAAGCAAGCTCCTTTGATGAGAGATTAAAATGGAGGGAGACAGGTTGGCAAACAAGACACTTCTTTCCTGATTTTGCCTCTGAAGAGGTAGGAAAGTGAGACTGTCATGTGATGAAAAGCTCAAGGAGCACCCCTCCCTGCATTTGGGCTGGCATACTTCTCTCAGTGGTGGCCAAGGCTTACTGGAGCTAATGGGTAGATAGTGTTCCGAGCCAGAGTGTAGAAAGGGCTATGGAAATGAGATCCATAGGTAAGTTATAAAGGAAGGGTCAGAAACATGTGTTTTGTAAGCTAAACTTATTTATTAGTTTGTCTACATTCCCTTATTTGTTTTTATTTTATTTTCTTTGATGGTATTTTTTGACATATTTTTGAATATACCAGACTCTGAGCTCTACTAACAAGAATCAGCGAAGGCATTTTTGGTCCAATCTGGAGATGAAATTGAAGGTGGAAAATGCACCCATGAGCAACAGCATGTGGGTGGAAGCGGTCATCAGTTTTTGAGCACCAGAACAGAAAGGGATGCTCCAGGGGAGCACTTTGAAGTCATTCTGTTACTCATCTTTCCCTATTTATATATACGCCATCCACACTTGGAAACTTGGAGACCTTTGATTGCATTGACAATAAAGGATGATCACTGCATTCAGTCAGAGCAGGAAAACCTAGTTAATTGACTGGCAGAGAGTGATATATGTCGAGTAATTGGGGGAATTTCAAGAAGTTGCAGGTGCTAATGAGTTCTTTTGCTGACATGTTAAAACAGTTTTACAAGTAATTGATTATCTAAAACAATGACTTCAGTGAAGATTTGTGAGAATATCTGTGTGTTAGATCACAGTAAAGAAACTCTGGTATTTATATGCTTGACCCCTCATGAGACTCTGAATGTGGGGCTGGAGGATGCACTAAGTGCTCACCAGTTCCGACCTCTCCACAATAGGTGGTTCTGTTACTACAGAAAATGAAAGAGGCAGAAATATTTTGGCAGCATATCTGTTCAATAATTTTTCTCTTCCAACTTACATTCCAGGTAATTGTGATGCTCTTAACTGGTGGTTAGCATGAATGAAATCATGGCAATGTTTTGCAAACGAGAAGGAATATAATCTATATAGATATGGAAGAACATTTTAGGGTAGAAATCCTGTGGATCAGGATTTGAATTCTGGGTCTATCACTTCTTCACTGTGTGATCTTGAGAATATTATTTATTCTCTCTTTATTTCACCTTTTTCATCTTTAAGATGAGTATAATAATTGGGGTACATGGGTGGCTCAGTCAGTTAAGCATCCAATTTCGCCTCACGTCATGATCTCACATGGTCTGTGAGTTCGAGCCCCTCATCGGGCTCTGTGCTGACAGTTCAGAGCCTGGAGGCTGCTTTGGATTCTGTGTCTCCCTCTCTCTTTGGTCCTCCCCCACTCACCTTCTGTCTCTCTCTCAAAAATAAACATTACAAAAAATTTTAAGATGAGTATAATAATATCAATTTCACTTTCCTTTCACTCCCTTGCTCCTCCCTTTGCAAGAATATTTATTGAAAGTGTGTTCTCTTTCTAGGCGCTTTGCTAGCTGCTTAAAGATAAAGCGTTGAGCAAAACTGATGGTGTCTTGGCTTGGAGATTTCAGGCTAGTGGGGTTGTGGTGAAGAATAACTAGATAGTGTATGTCAGTTGGTGCACTTGAAGATTCTCTGTGATTATCAGGGTCCTTTCTTCTTACCAGTTGTCTAACCGTGCAACTTGTTCAAAGGCTAAGAAGAGTCATGGATTAATACTTTTCAACACACAAAAGGCTTAACCTATATTTAATTCTTTGACTTCACATGATTTTACTTTCTTGCCATTTTGTAGATGAATACAAAGGGGACAGATAAACAACATCAACTCCTTGGACTGTGGTATGACAGATCTCGTAAGTGGAAGCATTTCAGACATTATCAAGATGGTATTAATTTAACTTGTACCGCAGTGTTATGTGTGAGGAGTCTCCAATTTTGTTAATGGCATACTTAATTGACAATACAATCATGACTCGGAAGGGTGTGAAATTAAAATCTTAAGAAGCATATAAAATAATAGGGCAATTCAGAAGTTTTGTGTGAATAAGGCAATGAAATTGGAAAGCATCTTCTTTATGATTGACTTTTCATTCCTAGACAATTCCACTTGGTATCTGTCTTAGTCCGTTCAAGCTGTTATAAAATATAACATAAACCGTGGTTTATACACCACAGAAATGTATTTCTCACTGCTCTAAAGGCTGAAAAGTCCAAAATCCAAGGCACTGCTATATGTGGTGTCTGGTGAGGGCCTGCTTCCTAGATATTTGTCTTTTTACCCTGACCTCACATGGCAGAAGGGCCTAGGTTGCCCCGTGAGATCTCTTTTATAAAAAGGATTAATTCTATTCCTGAGGGCTCCATCCTCATGACCTAATCACCTCCCCCAAACCCCATCTCCTGATACCATCACTTTAGAGTCAGGATTCCAACATAGGAATTTTATGGGGACACAAACATTTAAACCATAGTATCCAATGGAAAAACTGACATAAAACATTAATAATCACTTACCTAATTAAGAAAAAAACATCAAAAATAGATATACATGATGTTTCTAAAACTTACAACATAGAATAGAGCAGTACATCTAGATGCTAAGGATTGTGGTCTGGAAAGAACTTACCACATTGGTTTAGATCTTTCATCGTCTAGGTCTTTATGATATAAAAAATGTTTAAGATATAGTTCAAAGGTCTATTTTCAGCTATTGCTGGTGTCTCAATACCTCTCAAATACAGAGATGATGGTACTGATCAGTGACCATAGCTGAGATATGGACTTTGAGCTTTATGTTTTAGCAGTGATGGGATGAAATGGGTATTTACATTCTCTTACTGTGTTTCTGCCTTGGTCCAACTTTTAATATGTGTCTTGTATTTGTTAGGGAGCTAGGTAACTAAGAATGTATCACATGAGCCTCAGAATAGACTAGAATCAAACCTATGTCTCTTCACTAGTGGCCTTGTGCTCTGGCCAAATGAGCCTTTCAAAACAAATGACTTTCAATATTATTACATGTTCTCTTAACAAATTACAGATTTTTTTTCAAATAGGAAATGGCTGATTTATTTTAAATTACAATTAATATTATCCTTTCAAATTTCAAACATATTGGGTAAATGGAAGTGAATATTTAAGTTTTACAATATATCAAGGGAAAGCAGTTATGTAAATTCTATACACACTGATGGGATAGAAATCTGCACATTGGAATTTCGAATCCCCTTCTGTTTTTTTATAGTATCACCATAATACAAAAAACTACTGCTCTATTGCATTAAAAGCCCATACTTATTAGTGAAATGGCCAGGAAAATATATTCACTCACTCAGGGAAGTATTAACATGAGACATTTTGCATAAGTGTGTATATCACTTGAACTTCCTTTGAACTCTGTGCACTTCTTGCTATTTATGACAAAGAAAGCCATTGCTCACAAAGTATCGAGTTTGCCTTTGAAGCAATACCAGATCATTGACAAAAGGCAGGGCTGAGATTAGATGCCCAGGGTTACTGTCCCAAAGCTATGTGAAATGTCAGCTAATTGGAAATGGTAATTATCCCACATAACAGCATAAACTGTTTCATTCTAGGGTATGTGTTGCTTTTAAATTAATAGCCATTGATCTTCTGGTTTTTCACAATTCTTCTCTGTCCTTTTGTCAAATTATCCAGCCATCAGTCCTTGGGACAAAACCCATTTCACCATTTTTATTGACCATGGTTTAATGAGTGACCTGGCCTTCCTGTTTGGATAGACTGTAATAGGTCCATCCATCTGAGGGTCTGTCAGCCAGAGCTGTGTAACCTTTACTGTATATTTGGTTTCTTTGTGGAAAAGTTTTAAAATAAAAACTTCAAATAATTGTGTTACTGTGGCTCTTTGCATTTTTTTCAGGTACTGGTTGGGAGGAGCCCAATTAATGACAGTAGTAATAGATGTTTAAATTATGATCTACTGAGAAAGGCTGTCCCTGGAGAGATGAATAATATATATTCAAAATGTTCAGCTTGCATCTAATGGGCAGTGTTTCATACCAAATGGCTTTGAGGGAAATTTGTATAGTATAATTTTTCAGGCCCAGAATTAAGATTCTCAGTTATGATGGGGGAAAAAAAAACTGTCAAGTAGAAATTAGAAATACATATTCTCCACAGCTATAACATGAACTACAAGTGCGCTCTGATCCCATAAAATTGAGTTACTTTAGAAAATATTTCAAAGTAACCTAATCTCGAGTCAATGTTTTCTATTGTAATGGTAGACATCCCAAAGACACTTGGGCTCCATCCGGTTTAACAAAGTGAGGACATGAAGAGTATGGGATTTTATTCAAATATTCAGGCGAAATTCTTCATTGTTGAGGTTAGAAGCCTTCATTGTTGAGGTAGTGATTACGGGAAAGCTATATTATGTCTTTAGTTCAAGCCTTGGCACAAAATCATAAAACTAGTTTTGTTTTTGAGTGTGAATGAAGTCAGTGCAACGTCTTTCTAGTCATCTTGGAAGTAGGAAACCGTGCTTCCTACAGCTTTACTTGTAGGTCATCGGTTGTGACTACGAAGTAGATTCACCCACTACGGAGACTCAGAACACAGATTTGGTACTGAAAATAGTGGAAGGTAAAATTTACCTGACATGTCAAAAAATGAACAGATCCCTTTTGTGACCCACACTGTTTGGGCACAAAGATGAAAATATTTAATCTGTCTGGGAAATCACAGTTTTGTATCTTAGAGAAAACAGAAGGAAAATGTTTGGACGTTGAGGTGAAGAGCAGCTCGGTTGCCTCCCTTGCTCAAAATGATTGTGAAAAAGACGCCTGGACTACCTTAGTCAGGCTTCTGTAGGAGCTCTAGGCCTTAACCTTGGCACTTAACCTTGTTGGGTCTGAAATACCCACTTGTAGCAGGAATCTTGCTAAGTCAGTGTAGCTAGATCCCCCCCCACCCTCAATACCTGATTCCCTCGGTGTGTGATTACATTCGTCGTTGCCCACCGTCCCCAGGAGATGGGGTGATTGCCCTGTCCTCTTCAGCATGCCCTTCGGGCGTGTTTAAACTTTCACCCCTGATGCTTTCTCTTTGTGCTTTTCCTCCCACTGACCCTTCATCGTGCTCCTGGGCTATGAATCTACACGTGTCCGTGCTGTATTCCGAACTGAGCTCAGTTCTGTACTGAAGCCTCCCTTTTCTGATTGCAAGCATTCCTGAATTTTTTTTTTTTCTTTTTTTTATCACTTTCCTGCCCAGCTCTGGTGTTCTTTAACCATTTTTACCACTTTAGCCGCTTCAGGTTCTGTTTTTTTCCCTGACATTTCCATATACCTTGTTCCATTTCAAACCAATATTGATTAGGAAACGATGTCCCTTCTGTCCTGTCCTAAACTCAATGTCTGAGAGTAAATCAAAGTATTTGCCAGAGGAACCCAAGCTTGTGTCTGTGGGACTTTAGCAAGCTTTCTTTTCTGCACAATTCTCTCTTCCCTCCCTCCTCTGCTATCAGCTAGAATAGGAAGCTGGGGGCCATGCCTTCCCCCCACCCCCCATAGGAAGGAAAGTGACAGAAGATTAATGGTCATTTCTGTCTTATTAGCATAAAACGAGGGCATTAGGCTTCTTCCCTGAAAATCCTCCCTTTTATAATAAAAGTAACTGTAAGGCCAAATTCTTTGCCTTGTGCAAGAATATCCATTAGGAAAAATATCACAAAAATACTTATACATCTGTCTTATAAACTTAATGAAGTTTAAGTCCACCGAATCTGTTCTTTCAGCCCTCTGAAACCTTAGAATAAAGGCTCTCTAGAGGTGATCAGAATGAAAGAGCATGCAGTTATAGCTGGGTATTGCTTTGGGGAAGATAAAACCAGTAGTCGTTCACTCTACAGCCTGCATTCATGTAATTGGTGTTCCCTAGTAAACTATCTGGCATGCAAAATGCTAAGTGTTCAAAGTACCTGGCATTTGTGATCATTGGAATTGTAAACCGTTGGCATTTGGTTTATGTTCTTGAGCCAAACCATTTTGTACTACTCTTAAATATTTTGGCTTTGGAACTTTGTTTTTGATACAGATAATTTCTCTTGTTATTTCCCCATTTCCGTTATTGCTGTCCTGCATTCAGCTGTAATTTGCTTTAATTGAGTCATCCCCATGATCATGGAGAATTTGTTTAGCCATTGCAATTTTTAGCTGTAATCTCATTTTGAATTGTTTATCCTGATGATTAACATTAGTGCACGAAGATTCAGTAGAGAAAAAATTGTTATGTGGTAAATTCACTATTTAATAGTTAATATAAGTCTTCAAATGTTGAGTGTCAAGGTTGCAGTGTCTCTTTGATCCATAAAAGGCTTGTCAATGAAGACAGTTCTGTTGAGAACCTATATTGAAAATCCAAATATTTTTTTTTTTGAAATCTGCTTTGAGTCTTGAGGATTTGGAAATTTACATAAATGATCTGAATCTCAGCAAGCTCTGAATGCACAGCAATGATTTAATGGGATAATTTAAAGAGAGCCTGCCATTGGAGTGATGATTATCTACAAAAGTGATAATTTACTAAGTGATTATGCCTGTGTCATAACTTAATTTCACATTGGTCGTTTTTAATCAATAAACTGAAATATAACCGGGTTAGGGAACATATAAACCTGCATCAGTCCAGTGAAAGCTGTTAGCAGGGAGAGAAAAGAAGAAATTGTAAAAATTAGATTGAATTATTTGGGAGAGCTTAAAAGAACTTTAGTTTTGCCTCAGCTGTGATACTCAGCGTGAGACAGAATGAGCTTCACTGCAGGGCTTGGATTTCCAGAAATCTACTCAGTGGGGCTTGTCCAACATTGGACTTTTCCAACAAACAAAAAGAAATCTTACACACTTATTTCGGAGTTCTTGATGTATGCAACGTGTTTTGTTTTGTTTTGTTTTGTTTTGTTTTGTTTTGTTTTTATCCTAATCACATGGAACTGATGGTGCTGGATTGGAGGCATCTCTACTCTGTTCCTGACAAGTAGTGTGAATTTGGGCAAGTTTTTCATTCTCTCCCAATTTTTCTTTTACCGTTTAAGAGATGGAACTTTCAGAAGATTATCTTTACACTATATGCACCTCTACAATTCCATATTATGTGGAGATGTCTTCTGCAGTTTATACAAGTCATAGTTACAGAGAGAGTTCAGGAAAGAAGGTTTGGATTTGAAAGTCCTATTCCTGTAATGTTGGTTAAAGCTCAGAGATTAGATGGGTTCAAGAGGCTGTATTTGTTCATAGAAAAGGGTAAAGGATCTAGGAAAGAGTCTAGGACCTTGCCAAGGTTGTGTTGAGGAACCAGCAGGTGAGTGTCAGTAACTAGGAGAAAAACAAGGAAAGGATGGGGTTTCTGAAGCCATGAGAAGGAAGTCTTTAACATAGAAAGGAGTGAAAAACTCTTAGATGCATCTAAGTCCTCATGGACTGCAAGAACAGAAAAGTTACCATTGGATTCAGATGCTTATAGCTTGACAAAAGTTGGCTCATGATGATGAACCAATCAGCAGTGACCCTTAGAGTACAATCAAAGTAGTGGAAACACAATGGAGGTGATGAAGTGGAAAATGTGATAATAGATAACTCTTTCTAGAAGTTTAACTCTTAAGAATAGCAGAGAACTGGAGCAAAGCTGGAGAGCCATGCATAATTAAGGAAATCCCTCCTCCTCTGCCACCTCCTCCTCCTCATCCTTGGTTTTCTTCTTTCGATAGATGTAAAAGAACAAAACTTTAGGAGGTAATACAGTAGAAAGGAAAAAAATAATGATGCAGGAAACTGTTTAAATAATTATTCAAGATGAGTGAATCCTCAGAAGATGCAAGGCTATGGGCTGTGGCATACGACAGGGTTGGCACATGATGGGAATGGAATCACCTCATCCACATAAAAATTATGTATTTTTCTAAAGAAATGTCACTGAGAACCAAAGACTAGCCCTATGCATGTGTATGTAGTAGGTTGTGATGTAAAATGCGGTTCTCATTCTAGGTCCTAGTCAAAAAAGTGTTTATAAGTAAAATGCTTTGCAGTAACTGAAGTAAGGGAACAGATTGGTGAAGGGCAATCATAAGAAAGAATACAAAGGGAGGAGAAGAATAAAACAGTGTCTTCAATACCAAAGATGGGGAACTTCTGGAGGTAGCAGCCGATGACATTATCAGGTGCTTCTGGGAGGTTTATGGAGTTCAGTGCTCAGAGATGATGTTTTCAACAAGGAATTTCAATGTGAACATTACTTTGTTTACATAGTTGAAGTGGAGAAAATAGAAAACTAGATTTAAAAAGATTTGTGTAATCTTTATTCTTAGGGCAAGGTTTTCTTTTTTTTTTTTAATGTTTATTCATTTTTTAGAGAGAGACAGAGAGAGAGAGAGACAGAGCACAAGTCGGGGAGGGGCAGAGAGAGAGGGAGACACAGAATCTGAAGCAGGTTCCAGGTTCCGGGGCATCAGGACAGAGCGTGACTAGGGCTCAAACCTACAAACTGTGAGATCATGACCTGAGCCAAAGTCACATGCTCAACCAACTGAGCCATCCAGGTGCCCCAATGTGTTTCAAAACAAAAGCTGTGGCCTACTACTAGGTCATGACATAAAATGAGTTTCTTACAGCTTACTCGTTGTTGTCTGCGCAGAGCCCACTTCAGATCCTCTGTCCCCTTCTCTCTCTGCCCTCCTTCCCCATTTGTGCTCTCTCTCTCAAAAATAGATAAAACATTAAAAAAAATAAGTTGGCTTAGCCAATTGAACGTTCACTATGTCACTGAGTAATACATCTAATAACACTTCAGGGGCCAGATAGTGTTACAACTTGCATTTGGAGGTGGTCTTTTTCTTACACTTGTTGTCTCATGGTCCCAAGTGGACAGACTACTTCATTCTCAGGCATCATTGTGTTTTTATTCTAAGAGTGAAAATCACTCTGATAGGCATAAAAATGCCCATTCCCAAAGACATCCATGTCCTAATGCCCAGAGCCTATGAACATGTTGCCTAACTTAGCAAACAGGACTCTGCAGGTGTGATTGAGGAAAGTGAGGTGGAGAGATTATCCTGGATTATGTGGGTGGGCCCAATATAATCGCTAGGGTACTTATAAGTAAAATAGGTAGTCAGGAAATTCAGAGAGGGACACTTGATGATGGGAATGGAGTGGGAATGATACAGAGTGAGAGAGATCCAATTGGCAATTGTGTTGGCTTTAAAGATGAAAAGAGGTCAAGAGCCAAGGGTTATGGGTAGCCTCTCCATGTGGGAAAATACAAACAGATTTCCCCTGGGAACCCTCACATGATTTTAGCCCAAGAATTTCCATGTCACACTTCTGATGTGCAGAACTGAAGATAATAGATTTGTGTTGTTTTAAGCCACTAAGTTTGTGGTAACTTTTGTGGAAGCCATAGGAAATTGATATAAATGTGAACGGGCAAAACAAGGAAAACAGATGTGACCTTTGAGGTTGTTGCTTTTCATTAGGAAAGCAAAAGCCTTCCTAAGATCCCTAATGAGTTGGCATTTGCTTGTATCTTCTTATCTGGAATTGGGTCATGTGACCACCCTAAATCTGCCAATAAACCAATTACAATTCAATTGTCATATCTGTATTAGATTAGACAATAGCAGTCTGTGTGCTGGGCCTGGGACAGGGGTTCTTTTTCTTTCTAAGATCTATTTATCTGTGATTAGCAAGAAAAAATGTATTCTGTTGGAAGAAATGGGTTGAGAAGGCATGAATTTTGGGTAATGGAACTGATGTTGGAATGTTGACTATATAGCAGACATTGGGACCCTCTGGAGATGTAGCAAATGTTGAGACACATGGTATGTAGCAGATGGGTATAAGAGGGTATAAGAAGGCACTAGGAAGTTAAGTATGTAGCCACACCCAAGGTGAGTTTGCCATAATACCTGCCATATCCCATCCACCAGCAAACCTCATTGTTTTCTTTCAAAAACCCATTCCAACTTTTTCTTAGGCTCATGTCCACAACCACCACTCTGTTTCAGTCTAACATCATCTGCCTTTTTAATTACAAAAATCATAAACTAATTCTCTTCCTAATATCTATTTTGCTTCATATTCATCTCTATTATTTTTTTCATTATTATGCAGCCATAATAATCTTAAAATGTATTCTATTAACACCTTATTTTTTGAAAACAACTTTTCATTGAAATTAGAATTAAAATAAAACTTCTTAACTTTCTCTCTTCTCAAGCATTGCTTACAGACAGAAAGATTCAACAACATCCCTTTTCCAGGTTTGGCAAGTTTTAGTGAAAGTACTTTCTTCATACAATTTAATTTTGGTTTGAAATTACATGCTCATTTGTGTGACTATCTATTCTAAGTTATAAGTTCCACTATAGTAGAAACCAGGTCCAATTCTACCCACTGTTAAATTTCACTTAAACTATAATTGTTGAGTGAGTGATTCATGAGTTAATAAAATAAGAAAAAAATAACACTCTCATCTGCAAGACATTTCTAATCCAGTGGGAAAGAATGAAATGACTATAATAAAAATGATAAAAGCTACATTCTTTAGACATGTGAATTTGGGCCATTATAGGTCAGACTTTACTATGGATTTGGAGATGCAGGTAAGGAGATGTTGGAGGGTGAATCATTTCAGGTTCATTAATAATAGGAATTAAAGCAGGTTGATCTGGAAGAGAAAATCAGATTTACAGACCTAGGTTCACAATCTGAAATGGTATAGAGAACAGAGGGGTGAAATGAGAAATGAGTTCTTGAAGTTTGATGAAGGCTAGGCTGTGAAAGTTTCCAACACAGTAAACCTGTGCAAAAAGATTCTAAATTTTGGTTGTGTGAGTGTGTGTGTGTGTGTGTGTGTGTTGTTTCTGAATATATGGTAATTAGTAATAATATTAATGGTATTATAGGAAATTAAAATTTAAGGTAGGATCCTATTAATTAAGTGCTTACTCCTTCAACAACTATTCAACAAATACTTTCTGAGTGATGAATTTCCAGGGTTCAAAATAAGCACTGAAGATAAGGGGAGAGAAAATAAAGACAGACTCTTTGCTCTCATAGAAAAGTTTGTTTTCTCTCATTTTTACAATTGTTTACTTCTTTAAAGTTGTTATTTTTTTTTCAACGTTTATTTATTTTGGGGACAGAGAGAGACAGAGCATGAACGGGGGAGGGGCAGAGAGAGAGGGAGACACAGAATCGGAAACAGGCTCCAGGCTCTGAGCCATCAGCCCAGAGCCTGACGCGGGGCTCGAACTCACAGACCCCGAGATCGTGACCTGGCTGAAGTCGGACGCTTAACCGCCTGCGCCACCCAGGCGCCCCAAAGTTGTTATTTTTAAAGTCTCTAAGACAACATCACAAGTTTATTAAGAGCAGAAGAAATCACTTGCTATATTTCTTCTGTTTCAGTTATGGTAACTATAGTGGAATTAGGCAAATAGTAATTGAACAACAACCCAATTCAGTTTATTAATTGGGTAATCAATAGATTATAGATCATAAAAATTGATGGAATACTATGGTGCCATTCTGAATTATTATAGACCTGCCTTACAACAGTGGGTAAAGGGAAAAGGGACATTCAAAACCTATATCGCTAGATTGACTAAAGGAAGATAGCTATTATGGATCATTCAGGCTGAAAAATTCACTTGGAAGTCTGAATGACCCAGATTCCTCATTCTGATGATAAATAAATGCAACTGCCAAATGCTCCATCGCATTTTGTGTTGTCTTAGTACAACATGAATGTCTTGTCTACCTTGAAATGTATCAGTATAATCAAAACATTTAATGCTGATTAACATGACGGACCCTGATTTAATTATAAGGGCTGTCAGGAAAAATTGAAGAATGGATCTCAATGAGAACAAAGCTTATTCTAGACTGACTCCCATTAGAGAACACACTGAAGAAAGCTATTTCTGTTCTGCTAAACTTAGATAAAGCCCTTTTCAGCTAGTATCACTTTACTTAAATTATATACATTAAATAATAATTATGACTTAAAATTTTATAAAATATAAACTGCATGGGACATGCTTTAAAAATGTGACAGTTTTCAAGTAAAGAAAAGACCCATAAATTTCCAACTCTTTCTCAAAAAAAGTATTTATGTTTGCTTGGTTGACATGAGGAGTATAGAAAGTGGGAATCAAATTGAAAAGTAATAGAGTTTTAGTTCCCAATCTCCAAAAATCCATCATAACTTTAAATTTGTCTTTGTGACAATATAGAAGAGGTTGGTTACTTATATGAAAAAAAAAACAGTAAGAATGGGGAGGTACCAATAGGATAGCCACTGGTCACATGTGCCAATTTAAATTTAAAATTAATTAAAATAAAAATAAAAAATTCAGTTTTTCAGGCACATCAGCCACATTTCAAGGGCTTGACAGTTACATGTTGCAAGTGGCTATTCTATTAGCCCAAGTATAAGATATTTGTATCATCTTAAAAAGTCTTGTTGGACAAAATCACTGCTTTTGTGCATTTGCATTTTTGTTTATCATCTCTAGGCAGTTAACAGAATTCTTGGTGGTGCATGAAGAATTTTGAAACTTTTTTTTTTTTAATTTGGTATTTAGAGAGAGAGAGACATCATGTGTGTATGGTCCTGTACATGAGCAAGCACAAGTCGGGGAGGGGTGGAGGGGGAGAGAGAACCTTAAACAAGCTCTACACCCAGCCTACCTTGGACTCCATGTCACTACCATGAGATCATGACCTGAGCCAAAATCAAGAGTTGGCTGTTGAACTGACTGAGCCACTCAGGCGCCCCAGAAACTCAAAAGACCACTGGTATGACTAACAATCTAGTGATTGCTAGACGGTGAAGGCAAATGGGGCCACTTGTTACTGTAATTACCAGAGTCTAAAGGGATACTGCAATTAGGAGACTGCTTACATATGTAGTTATTTCTGAGAGTGCTTTGTCATGAGTCACTGAGACGTGTCATGATGCACCATGTGTACTTTCAAAAGAGATAATAACTGACAGACAAGATGCTATGATTATAGGATTGGCTACTTTTTTAAAAAATGAGCCTCCATGTATTTCAGTGAGTGAAAATTTCTAGAGAGCAATGATTTTCAACATCCAAGAGTGGACATATATGCTTCAGAGGCAATTTGGGGGGCAAAACCTGGCCCTGAAACCAGGTTCTAGGTATGTATCTAAGCCCAAGACAGGGAAATACAGGTTATTTGTGCTACGGTGTTTGCTGCCTGAGCTGTGTTCCTTTGTCCTTTTTTAGTTGCTTAATCTTTATAGTTACTTACATTTTGATTTGTTTCTAATGCCCTGTAATGGCCCTTGAGACAGCATTTTTCCTACCTAGCATATTAATATAATGTAGTTAGAAACAGAATTCCTAACTAGGAGGAATAGAATTTTTACTATTAAGAATCCACTACTTACCAGTTGTGTCTCTTAGTAACTCTGTGACTCATGTACACATCTGTAAAATGGGGATGGTAATAGTAATGGCCACTTTGTGGATTTATTATGATGATTGAATAAAATAATTTATTTTTATTAATAACCATACATTAATTACATTTAGAGCAAATTTGGGCACATAGTGTTCATTAAACATGAAAAGCTATTGCTTTTCATGTGGTGCAATTGATATGGTCTCATTAATGTTATTCTAGTATCACTTACTCATCCACTTAAATGTTTTGTTTTCAGTGCCTTAGATTTTATTGTAAATGGCTTAGATACTAGAGATAACTTTGAGTGCCTTAGATACCTCTTAAAAATTTTTTTTAATGTTTATAGTTGAGAGAGAGAGAAAGAATGAATGTGCGAGTGGAGGGCAAGGGGCAGAGGGAGACAGAGACAGCATCTGAAGCAGGCTCCAGGCTCTGAGCTGTCAGCACAGAGCCCAAGGTTGGGCTTGAACTCACAAGCCATGAGATCATGACCTGAGCTGGAGTGGGATTCTTAACTGACTGAGCCACCCAGTTGCCCCTGATTTAGGTACCTCTTAACCCTGGAAAATATAGAGATGAATAAGACACAGTCCCTTACCTCAAAGAGTACAGGTTCCTGCATGAATATTAGCTTTTAATACATACATTACTTATTAGCCATAAGCCAAATTTTAGGAAAATAGATCCACTAGTAATTTAGCTTCACTAGAGAGACTATTAAAAGGAACATGAATCATAATAAAGCCTACATTTGATTGTTTATACAATTTTGTTGTGCTTTGACATACATTATATTAATTCTTATAATAATCACACTTAGTTATTGTAACAGTATCTCAGGCCAAGTAGCTTGTGTAGAGTTGAGAACAGCTTTTACCTATACTGTACTATACTGCTTTCCTGTGCAGAAAAATATGATTCCAAAAATGGACTTTATACAAAAAAACAAAAAAAAAACAACTGACCTCTATTGCTAAGGTCAGGATAATGGATACATTTGTCAGGGAAAGGGTAAGGATTAGTGATTGGAAAGGAATATGAAGGGACCTTTGAGGATGTATAAACTTCTGTTTCTTGATGTAGGTCATGGTTCATAGTTTGTGAAAATTCATCAAAATGTACACTTATAATATTTGTACTTTTTATCTATATGTTAGACCTAAATAAAAATTTCTACCTATATAGTATACCTAAAAAATACACATACACACTGAGATAGATGTGCATATATGTCCATATAGAAACATATAAACATCTGTGTGTGTGTGTGCATGTATGTATGCTATGAGTTCAACCCAATATCAAAACTCACAAGAAAACCCCATTTTTCCCCCAGTGTGACCATCACTATGTTAAAGATAGCAAACTTATTAAACAGCCCCCAAGTTTTCAAAGTAATTGGTATTAAAGCATAATTGTATTGAAAGACTCAGATTTATGCACTACTTTTCCATGATGGAATGGTAAGTAGATCTTATCCAGTGCTTACCTCAGAACCACTTTATTTCTAAAACGCCACCGAAGCATAAGTTAATTAAATTACATAAATTACAGGCAGTGATGGGAAAAGTAATATTTGTTATAAGTGCATGTTCTTGCAGAAATCCCTTTCTTGCATTGTGTGCTGATACTTCAGCTGCTTAACAGCTCATATTTTTTAGATGTCCAAAGGGAAGATATATTTAAGTAGGTTAGTTGTCCCTTGGCTTGTGAAGTGCTAACATTTTTGTTATTCCTAATAGTCCTGCAGGGTAGAACACATTCAAAGCCAGACAGGAGACACAGTGATGTAAAATCTAGTGTTTACAGTGCAAATGCTCAGATTCATAGTTATGCTGTGTCATAGGTGGTGGGCTCCTGTGGGCATTCCATTTCACCGGATTCATGATGACTGGGGCTTTGAAAGCAAAATCAGCTAAAATTAATTCTGCTTGGGAACTGCCCTCTAGAACAAGCTCCATGCTGATGTCGATAAATGCTCTAAGGTAGCAATAGCATTTAAATGCTTGACAAAAATGCAACTATTAACAAGTGAAACATTAATACTGACTTTTTTAATAAGTACATTTTGAGGGGGCCATTTGAAGTTTAGTCAGAATTATAGACAGTTTCCCAGACATTCCTAATGATATTGATGTATCCTTTATTATCTATAAATAAGTCAGCATACTTATAATTTAATCATCCTCTTTTTTCCCCTTTTTGACAATCTGTGGAATCATATGAATTTCAGGGTGGCTAGTCTACTACTGAACTCTGAAATGACAAAAAAGAATGAAGAATAATAACAATAAAATCCTTCATTTCCCTGTGTGTTCCATGTACATATGTCCATTCCTTTACCTAATTATTCTACATATATTTCTTGAGTATAACATAGATGATACAACTGACTGGTTTTCTGCCCTCATAGGGCTTCTATTCTCTTGGGAAGATGGCAGAGCCCAAACAAGTAAATGGTTTAGTATAATGTGTCAGACATCAAAGACTTATTATGGGAAGAACTAGGCAAGGTAATGTGAATAGGAAGTGCGGAGTGAGGGGTGTCTGGGTGGCTCCATCAGTTAAGTGTCAGACTCTTGATTTCAGCTCAGGTATAATCTCATGGTTGTGAGATGGAGCCTCACATGGGGCTCCGGGCTGGGAGTGGAGTCTGCTTAAGATTCTATCTCTCCTTTTCCCTTACCCCTCCCCTGCTGGTGCTCACATGTGCATGTTCTCTTTCTCTCTCTCTCTCTCTCTCTCTCTCTCTCTCTCTCTCTCTCTCTCTCTCTCTCTCTCAAAAATTTAAAAAAGAAATTGTGGGCTGAGATGGGGTGTTGGTGTTGCTGTTTTATCTGAGAGATAGAGACAGTGTCACCAAATGAGGACACTGGAGCAGATACTTCAAGGAAGTAAGGGAGTCACCCACATGTATACCTGAGACATGGGTGTTCTCAAAAAATCATCCAGAACTTGAAATAACTACTTTCAGAAGACCTCAGAATATTAATTTGCTCTCTCCATATTCCCTACAGTATGGATGAGTAAATATTACATGGTTTATTTTTTTGTTTGTCTAGAAACACAAAATATTGACAATACCTGAAGGGTATGTAGGGTTGGGATGAAAGCCTGATTTACTCATTCACAAACTAGAAACTCTCAGCTGAATGTGAAAACCAGAAAAGAAGATAATATTTAAAATTCAGAAAAAACAAATACCAGCTCCTAAAAGGGGATAATGTAAGGCAAGTTTTTTAGCCAGCCTGCAAATTATTTTGTAAAAATTAATTATGATGCATTTCTCCCTATGTATGATAAGTAAGTTTTCATTTTTCAGCATGCTGACCCTTATTCCTGGTATGTTTTGTTTTGTTTTTACATTCTTCTGGTGCGTTCTTATTTAACCTTAATGACTACTACAACTTTTGGGAGCATTACTTCCTGAAATCGCGAGGCTGAGTTATTGGTGATTTTTTTTCTGAATTCCTAGAGCAATCACCAGTTAACCTCTAGACTCTGCCTTTTTCCATTGGATTATTTTCTAGATCTATATTTTTCCCCATGAAAAACATCTTTTTTAGGTTCTTTAATGTCCAGTTCATTGCCTTGCTCAGTTTTGTATATTAATTGATGTTTTTTCAAATAAATTAATGGGCAAATGTTTAACTTATAGCCCCCAAATATATGGGACCTCACAAAAATGATTGTGCTTCCATCAGTGTCCCTGATGCTTTACAGAGGAACATAGAGTATTTCCACAGGGTTTAAAGTTAGAAGACTAGGGTCTGCCATTTGGTGTCATTTTAAACACTTCAGTAGCCCTCATTTTGCTTAGCCCTCAAATAAACGTGTAAATAATGCCTGTCTCAGTCAGGCTGTTTAGGGTCACAGTGGCTAACATTTGAAAGTGCCTTGTAGGGATGCCTGGGTGGTTCAGTCGGTTCATTGTCCGACTCTGGCTCGGTCCATGATCTCACTGTTCCTGAATTCGAGCCCTGCGTTGCGCTCTGTGCTGACAGCTCAGAGCCTGGAGCCTGCTTCGGATTCTGTGTCTCCCTCTCTCTCTGCCCTTCCCCTGCTCACACTCTCTCTCTCTCAAAAACAAATAAACATTAACAAAAATTAAAAAAAAAAAGAAGTGCCTTGTAAATAAATTATAAAGTATCCTTCACTTACTCATTTTTATGACTAGTTCTAATGTTACCTATATTTAGTCAGAATAGAGACATAAAAAGGAATTAACCAGATTGTAGAAAAAATAAGCAAAAATGGCTTAAAAGTGATTGACCAAAAAGATTTTCAGGTTGAATCCATCCTGGTATACATAATAGTCCAGTAAATCATAGCAAATGTAGTGGCCACCCTGCTTTTGGGTGGCATAAAAGTTCAGTGGAAATCTTTGCTCTTATTAGCCTGAAAGGAGCATTGAAAAACTTACACAGGGAAGGGTGCCTGGATGATTCAGTTGGTTGAGTATCTGACTCTTGATTTTGGCTCAGGTCATGACCTCATGGTTGGTGAGCTCAAGCCCGAGGTTAGGCTCTGTGCTGACAGTGCAGAGCCTGCTTGGGATTCTCTCTCTCTCTCTCTCTCTCTCTCTCTCTCTCTCTCTCTCTCTGCCCCTCCCCCACTCACACATACACCTATGCTCTCTTTTTCCCTCAAAATAATAATAAATATACATTAAAAGAAACTTACACAGGGAACAACTGTATAAACTTATCCCTGGCAAGGCTATAGAAGGAGGTAGCACAAAGCAGAATACCCCTGGAAACCAAGAAAGACTCAGTGGACTCATTCATTCACAGAACTACATTTCTGCTTAGTGACAAATCAGAAATTGTTATCATGTTCTCTTGTCAGGAGAAGTCAACTCAAGTACAGAGTATTTCAGGAGTAAACCTATACTAATAGCTTATTATCAGATCCATATTAATTAAAAATGTTAAATTGAAAATATTTGAGATGTCCTTGATAGATGAAGTGCTATTCTAATTTGTTTTGAAAGGTTCTACATAATCACAAGGTATACAGAAAAGAGATGTGATTTTTTTAGTCTTCAAACTCACAAAAATAATGGCCTGATAAAGAAAAGTGTTATTTTATATAATTAAAAATCAATAATTAAGCACACTTCTAAAGCTAATGTATTTTTAAAATCTGTAATTAATACGTATTTTAATGTCTTACACATGTATTTTTATCCTAAAGAAGTCTTTTGATTAATGCTGTCTTGTACGAAAATAGAGATTTTTCTCAACATACAAGGCAAGCATGTTCTTCATGATCATTCTGGATAAATAGGCTTCCGTGATAACATGAAAATGGAATATGACTTAGTGTTCTTGGCCAACATGTAGGTTATTCAACTCAGCATTTTTCTCCTAACAGGCACCATGACACAGATTGTTGAAATAATCTTTTGTTTTCCTGAGTATTATTCTAAAAATTAAGCAATGCAGTCTTAAACCACCCACCTTTTCAGATTACTCCTCTAACACTTCAACTGAAGCTGTTCTCTAAATCTTGTTAATACATTATAAATTCAGACTATATCCATTCCAACAAGAAAGGTACACCTCATAAAATGATTATACTATGGTGAATAGTATTCCCTTTTATTTGCCTTCAATTTTCTTCTCTTTTGGTTCAAAGCAGGTTCTTTATAACTGAATTCAGTTAAATATATCTTTAATTCCCATAATTGCAAACTCCCTCCTTTGTCAACTTCACAATTTTTATCATTTTAGTCTGCAAGCCACATCATTTAAGTCTGTTCTCAAAAGACAAACTCTTATCACTTTGATGTTTTTTTGCATGCTGTGATCAGGATTTAAAAAGCTTTCATTTTATCCCTCTTGAAGTGCAACAACCCCATATATAAGAAACAGGTATAGACTCAGCATTTTGCCCAAGAAAAATTGTGTGTGTGTGTGTGTGTGTGTGTGTGTGTTTAAAATATTTCTATAGCTAACCAACAGTGTCAGCGTTGATTTTTTTGTGTTTTTTTTTAACTTTTAATAGAGTTGCACATTGATTTCCTTAAGAAAGTAATTAATTAAACCTTGAAAGTGTCTGGCTAAATATTTGATCAAAGAAATGATATCATAGACCACAGAGCAAAACATAAGCAAACAACCAAACTTGGTGCTGGAAAAAATTCTTCCCTTTCTTTGGAAAAAGTGACTATTCATACCTTTGTTAAATCTTGAAACACAATTTTTAGTGTTTCAGAAATAAAGGAAATGTGCCTCTTTTAAACAGTACCTAGTAACCCCCACATTATTGTCCAGCACATTATTTATATCCATAAGTGGTTAGCTCAGTGTTCTCCTTGACTTCCTATTAGGAGGATGGGGAATAATTTTTCCTGTCTGATAGTTGTTGAACAAAGCTGCCTCCCCCTGAGGCTGACTTCAGTATGTCAAACAAATGACTGTTCTCTCACAAATAAATGACAATACACCTGTTGGTTGCCTTTTGAATTCACACTTAATGGGCCCCCTTCCAGGGCTTCGAATGTGCAGCTGTCCTTTCTTAACGCCAGACTCAATGAGTTCACAGTATTATTTTTTAATAGTTTCTGCAGCAGTTATGTTCTTAAAATTGTCATCCGTATGAGGCATGATTGAAACACATATACTGAAATGCACACACTAACTTAAAATTAGAAATCTTTGTTAGCAATAAGGATTGGCAGACATTATTTATAGTTTTATTTCTGTACGTCGATCAGAATAGTCATAATTGGAGAAAGAAGAAGATATATTATCACTTGTATGGATATACTTTTAATAGATAAGGAGAAATGGTTTAGGCAAACACTCGCCTCTTCATTAAAAATACCATTGAAAGAATTTAATGAAATAAGGGGATTTGCTATTCTGTATTTATGTTAGCATTGACCAGTTATTTGCACATTCACTTGCTCTTATTCAGGTACTAAGGTGTAGTTAATTAAGGCTTTGGGTTCAGAATGATCTCTAATATTGAATACAGGCTCCACCAATTAGAAAAGTTACTTCTACTTTGAATCTTGGTATACTCATTTGCAAACTGGAAATAATAATTCAGACTGTTGTTGTAGAGATCAGATAAAATGACATGAATCTAAGACACTGTCTTGTATATACCATGAATTCAGGAAACGTTCTTTTTTTCCCTCTTGTATCTTTAGAGGACACAAAAATATAATGCATACATGGTTCACGTATAAAAATAATGCAGAACATGAATTTGCACAACACTGGACTTTAATCCTCGGAATAATTCATTTTGACTCACTACTTTCTACATTTTGAGTTCCTCAACTATTTTTTTTCTCAGTAATAAAAGGAAATGATAAAATATGCCTTCCTCTGGCTCCTAGGATGACTACACAAATTGTACTTATTAACTTATGTGCAAACTCTTTTAGAATTCTAATTTTTTATTCTGGGATTCAGGTTTAACCTTCTTCTTGCTCTGTTTGTGTGCTGTTTTGTTTTTTTTTTTCTCTCTCTCTTCCCAGAAACCAAAACTCTCTGTACTTCCTCTCTCAAGTTTCTTTCCCCAGACCTAAGTTTGGATTGCTCTTTTAGTCATTGTTTTATTCTACTGGTTTGAGAACTAGACATTCTATTCTTTGTGTGTGCATCCTTGTGTGTGTATTGCCGGTCTTTAAATTTTACATCCAAACTTATCAAGCTTCTGAAAACAATATCAGAGGTTAGACAATTTCTATCATTCTCTTGAATCAAACAATAGGCTTGAAGTATTCTAATTAATATCAGAAACACTGATTAAAGTATTGTTATTCTCTGCCCTAGAACTTGCTTGAAGTATTGCTGTTAACCCTACAAATTGTTATTCTTGTATTATACAGATGGTATTTCTTTAATTTTAATTAAATACCTAAAATCCTGCCTTTACTCTTCCTTCTTGCATCTTTTATTTTCCATCTGGGATAGTTTCCTTCTTTAAAAGTCTCATCCTTCCTGTTTTTTGGTGGTAAAATTTCTTAGTTATTGCGTGAAGGTTTTTTTCTTTTTTCTCATACTTGTTCTGAATTCATAAGCCTAGAAAAATGGTTACTTCCTCTAAACACATTAAAACTAATATTCTACTATCTGGATCATTATGGACACTAGAAAATCTGCTGTTTAATTTACAATTTCTTATGTATTGTGTGAATTTTATCTCTGGCTTCCTTTAGTTATTCCCTTTGTCTTTGATTACCTTGAGTTTCACTAGGCTGGATTAGCATATGCATGCATATCAAAGAGGTAAATCTCTTAGAAATTTATTGATTTTTCTTCCTTCTAGTGCCTTTAATTATAATAGATTTTTAAATTTTTTCCTGCATTTGGCAACTTTTGATTGTGAATTCATATTTAACATAATACCACTGGGAAATCTTGAATGACTTGGATTGAGTATTTTTTTCCCCAGAAAAAAATATCTAATTTCTTCTGAATGGGGTCAGGGTATGCCACAGCCTGAAAACATTTTAATTTGATTTCTCACAGCAGGGAGCCCAGATTTAGGTGGAAATATGAATTCAAAACCCAGAATAACCTGAAACAACAGGCCTGGGGCTACAAATTTTAAGGAGACTATTCTGTGCTACAGAGAGGAGCAGACCTGAATTGTCTTCATCAGTTCCTTTTATGGTGGACCGTTCTTCTCCCCTGTGTACTCCTTCACTGAAATTAAAACACTTAAAAGTGTCCTGATCTTCACAAAAGTGTGGTTCAGAGTCTATGTTTTGTTCCCACACAAGTCCTTGTTTCCCATTTCCCTTATGGTGTATTTATTTTGGAATATTCTGGATCCCTTGTACTACCTTGGCCTTTAAAGTGGATTGGCACCAAAGCTTGCCTTTTAAGTTTTATTTTTAAGTTATAGCTTATCTTAATCTTCTGTGTTCTTTGATACTTCATGTATTCTCTCTTGAAGTCTGCAGTGCGTTACCATCTATTTTGTTGTCATTTTCCTGCATCTGAGCGTCATTTGTCCCTGCAGAATATGTCAGAATTCCCAATTCTCCAGAATGCAGGTAGTGGTGCTGAAAGTTATTTTTTAAGTTGTACAACTCTTTCATAATTTAAGTTAAATTATTGATTATTCATGTCTGAAACATTAAAATTGATCATGCATACTAACATGAGATCAAAACTAATAATTTATGATAGCAATGAATTACAGAAGAACAAGTTCAAGTGTTACAAATGTAAAATGGTGAATTCTTCTACAATATTTAAACTCCTTTAGGTAGCATTTTAAGTATTACTGAAAAATATTACTCAGATACAAAAGATGGCAAAATAATTGTGAAATCTGACTGCAACACCTACAAATTTCTAAGGCTACAAAGTTTTAGGCAAAGGTTATTTCGGTAACAACTTGCTCGGTCTTTCCAAACTGGGAGGAAAATACAAGGGGAGTATTGGTAAATATACAATTGTATCATTAGGTTTTTCTCAAACTCAAAATATAGTCCTCACGTAAATAGGAACTAAAAAATAAATACCTCATCCACTTGTCCTGGATACCTAAGTGAAACTTTTTTTTCTTAATGCAAAATGAGGGAAAACTTAGCTGTGAAAACAAAAGATAACTGAAATGCTTTGATAGCAATTCTGTATTCCCAGCAGCAGTACTCTTGGATTTGGTTTGACAGTCAAGCTGACAGAGCTCAGTAGGCTAGTCTGCACTATGTTTACTAAGTTTTAGGAAGTGATGCAGGACAGGAAGTATACAGCATGCACAACAGAGGAGAGATCTCATGAGTCTCTCTATTCAGTCATGATGTCCAGGTCATTCTGACTCAGAATGAGCATTCAGAAGTGACTGTGTGAGTATGACCAATCTGATATCTTTTCACCTTTTATACCTAGCTAGTCAGACCTACCATGTGTTG
Source organism: Felis catus (assembly GCF_018350175.1). Classification (NCBI taxonomy): domain Eukaryota; kingdom Metazoa; phylum Chordata; class Mammalia; order Carnivora; family Felidae; genus Felis; species Felis catus. Next base: position 64,605,782 of record NC_058368.1, read on the forward strand.
TTCTATCTCATCTATGAAACTTATTCATTACTCCATAACCAATTTCAGCAATGAAGTTAGGGTGTTTGGCTTGGTTCTTGGTCAGATTCGCCTCTCCCCCATCTAGTTTAGGCAAATTCCTAACAATTCCTTGAGATATTATTGAAAAGGGAAGAACAAAGAAGAAAGTGATGAATATTCAGGTTTCCTGGAAGCTAACTCTTAACCCTTTGTCTACATATGGGTATGGCAATGGAAAATTACCTGCCAGATAGCATGCTGAAAATTACTAGGAAGTCTTACTTCTGACTCAATCCTACAAAATGCAGCTTTATGTACGGACATAGAATAAAATAGAGGGTTACTGGAATATCCTTGACATAGAAAGGAAAAGTTCCGGTGTGAGGACAGGATACATGCAGATGAGATGCACACCAACAGATGTCCCTTTCCTAAGTGAAGAATAATATTGCTCAAAAGTAGTTACGTTAAGAAGCTCCAAGGTTGAAACAGCAAGAAAACTAAGTTGATAGAGGACAACATAATAGGAATCTTTCTTACAGTATAGAACTCCCAATAACAAGTGTTATTGGTGATAGCACATATTTTTTAGCAAAACGGTTTGTGCTGATGAATAATCTTAGAAAAAAGAAACATGAAAACTGTGAAAAATCATTTTGTTAGGGTTTTTTGTTTGTTTTTCTTTCTTTTTTTTTTCCTGATCAGTAAACAAATAATTCTTCTAGGGGGATAAATAGAATCAGTTGACAGGAAATATTAGAACTATTTGCATAAATGATATTGAATATCTAGTCAAGGTAGTAGCATGTAAAGAGATTAAGACACATGAAGAGGACAGTGTATTTTTAAAAAAACTCCAGGAAGTGCATTAATCTCTAACTCTTGGAGGTAGGAGTCAGATCATAATTCACTATGAAAGTGTATCAAATCCTGGAACCAATATTAAAGTAAAAAAAAAAGTTATATCATTTTCATATAATGTCTTATATGTACATTAATACCCCAGTTAACTCACTCAGGAGAAGATATTCTGGTTTGGTTATGTAAATCTTCTTGTTGCATAATGATCCTGGCCAGCCTATTCCTTTGCTGGGAATAGAGCCCCAGGGTTACCTCTACTTTTATCTGTATGCAACCATGAATCAAAAATCATCAATCTAGGGTTTCTGGTTTTGGATAAGATGCAATAATCTGTGAAACCTGAACAATACTGATGGAGCAGTTCTTTGAGGACTCTAAACAGAAAATGGTGGCAAGTAGATTGGAGAAGAGGACCATAATCCAAAGCACCACAGAACTGGTAATATTTATCTTTTCTTTTATCCTTCAGTATCCCATGGCCTACATTCACAACAGACTGCAACATGGAAGTAGGCATCAGCACAGACTTAGAGAACACCCAGGGAAGCCCTCTAGTTTAGGCTTGAGGAGGAGGAAAATGGTTTTCTAATAGCAACAGCAGCATCAAAGGCCTGTCTGCAGCCACGTAAACTCTGATTGGCTAACTTCCTCTTGGATTGAAGTAGCTGTAGCCATGAGGGTGAGGCCAACTACATTTCTTTTTTCTCTCTCTCTCCTCCCAGCAAATGCCATGACATGGATGAAACTCATAGAGCTCCAGAGTTGGATAAATAAATCCCCACCTCTCTGTCTAGGGGAAAAAAAAAGGGATCGTGAGGGATTGGAAAGTACTGGGAAGATCCCAGAGAGGGAGCAGCTCTGGAAAGCTGACACATACTTTCTTTTAATGAACACCTGGGGTCTCTACAGATGAATGGATCTACTGCTGAAGTACACACTGAAGATGTTGAGAATTGAATTTAATTAAAGACAACTGACTAGTTTCCAGACTCATAATGGAGTAGGGCACATGCAAGACAGATTTGAATAGCATTGTCAAGACTGAAAATGGAATTGGCTTTGAATTCACAAGTCACAGGAGACTGGTTAAATCTTGTGACCTGACCCTAATTGAGTTGACTTCCTGCTACAAAATTAAGCTATCTCTGTAAGATGTATACGTGATGTAGATTCCTAAAACTTAATATTCAAAATGTCCTGGATACAATTAAAATCTATCTAACAGGTAACAAGGAAAGTATCAACTCACATATGAATATTCAGTCAAAAGATGCCAACACTTTGATGGCACAGTACTTAAGATTACTAGACAAACAACTTAGAAAGTTATTATAAAAGTATTCTAACAAAGGTGAACATTCCTGAAAGAAATGGAAAGAGAAAATTTCAGCAAATAAGTAGAAATTATAAAGAAGAAACTAATAAAAATTTAGAATTGAAAAAATAATTGTATGGCTCAATGGCAGAATGGAAATGATGGAGGAGAGGGTCTGTAAACTTCAACACAGATTGATGGAAAGTGCAAGATAAACAACAGAACAAAGATTTAAAAAAATGTTATAGGATCTTTGAAATAATTCCTAAAATCTGCTGTTCATCATCACTGTCCCAGAAAGAAAGGTAAAAAAGTGTGAAGGAGAAAAAAAATTTGAACTTCCCAAATATAGTGAAGGATATAAACATACAGATTCAAGAAGCTCAGCAAGACCCAAACAGATAAATTCAAAGAAATTCATTTCTAAACACAGTCAAATCAAATGGCTGAAAACTAAAAATAAAATACCCCCCAATTCTTCAAAGCATTCAAGAAAAACAATGTTTGAGTGTCTGTATATTTGTCATCAGAAATCATGGAGACTAGGAAAACTAGAAAGATACTTTTAAAGTGCCGAAATAAAAGAACCATTTTCCCAGAATTCTATATCAAGCAATAATAATCTCCAAGAATAAACATGAAATAAAGCGTTCTCATATAAAGGGAAACTAAGAACTTTGTGATGTCAGAACTGCTCTAAAAGAACTGCTAAAGGTAAATTGTCAAATAAAAATGAAATAATACCAGAAGGGTACCTGAAACATCAGAAATGGAGGTACAGCAATAGAAATGGCAAAATTTTGAGAAAATAGAGCACTGTTCTCTTGGTTCTTTAAAATACATTAGACAGTTCAGAGCAAAAATTATGACATAGATGTTTTTAATGCATGCATCATTTAGGAAAACTATATAATAAAGGCGGGTATGGAAAACTATATACTAATAAGGTTTCTACACTGTATTGTAGAAATGCAAAGAGTAAGGGAAGTATTTGAATTGTTATACCTACAGCAACCACACAAACTTTATAGTGAGATATTGTCTAAAGTACAATAGATAAATTCAAATAGATTTGACCTAAATGTAAGACAGAAAGCCATCAAAATCCTACAGGAGGAAACAGGGAACAATCTCTTTAACTGTGGCTGCAGCAACTTCTTACTAGACATGTCTCTAGAGACAAGAGAAGCAAAAGCAAAAATGAAATATTGAGACCTCATCAAGATAAAAACTTCTGCACAGTGAAGGAAACAGCAAAACTAAAAGGCAACCGATGGAATGGGAGAAGATATTTGCAAGTGACATATCAGATAAAGGGTTAGAATCCAAAATCTATAAAAAAAACTTATCAAACTCAACACCCAAAAAACAATCCAGTGAAGAAATGGGCAAAAGATGTGAACAGACACTTTTCCAAAGAAGACATCCAGATGGTTAACAGACATGTGAAAAGATGGTCAAAATCACTCATCATCAGGGAAATGCGAATCAAAACCACAATGAGATACCACCTCACACCAGTCAGAATGTCTAAAATTAACAACTTAGGCAAAAACAGATATTGGCAAGGATGAGGAGAAAGAGGAACCCTTTTGCAATGTGGGTGGGAATGCAAAATGGTGTAGCCACTCTGGAAAACAGTATGGCATTCTGCAAAAAAATAAAAATAGAGCTACCCTACAATCCAGCAATTGCACTACTAGGTATTTATCTAAAGGATGCAAAAGTACTGATTCGAAGGGACACATGTACCATAATATTTATAGCAGCACTATCCACAATAGCCCAAATTATGGAAAAGAGCCCAAATGTCCACCAACTGATAAATGGATAAAGAAGATGTGGGGTGTGTACACACACTCACACAAATATACACACACAATGGAATATTACTCAGTGATCAAAAAGAATGAAATCTTGCCATTATGTGGATGGACCTAGGGTGTATTATGCTAAGCAAAATAAGTCAGAGAAAGATAAATATCATATGATTTCACTTCTATGTGGAATTTAAGAAATAAAACAGATGAACATAGGGGATGGGAAGGAAAAATAGGATAGACACAGGGAGGGAGGCAAACCATTAGAGACTCTTAAATACAGAAAACTGAGAGTTACTGGAGGGGCATTGGGTGGGGGGATGGACTAGATGGGTGCTGGGAATTAAGGAGGATTTGTTGGGATAAGCACTGGGTGTTGTATGTAAGTGCCAAATCACTAAATTCTACTTCTGAAACCATTATTACACTATATGTTAACTAATTGGAGCTAAAAAAAAAATAAAAAAGAAAAAAATTCAAATAGAATTAAAAAAATGCTCAAATAAAACAAAAGGTGTGAGAAGAGGGGAAAAAAGATGAAAAATGGAACAATCAGAAAGCAAATAATAAAAATGGTAGACCTAGATCCTAGATCAGTTAGCACACTGAATACAAAAGGTTTAAACATGTTGATTAAATACAAAGATTATCAGGATGGATTTAAAAGCATGAAAGAAATATCTACAATACATGTGTTCACTTCAAATATAATTATATATGTAGATTATATGTAAATGATGGAAACATAGATGCACACATAAATCAAAAGAAAACTAGGATAGTGATACCAAGTCTAATATAGACTTCAGAACAAGAAAAATTACCACAGGTAAAGGGAAACATTACATAAGAAGATAAAACAACCCCAAATGTGTATGTACCTAACAACAGAGCTTCAAAATATATAAATCAAACACTGACAAAGATGACAAGATAGACAAATCCACAAATACAGACTTCAGGATTCCTTTCTCTATAATTGATGGAGCAAATACAGAAAAGGGACAAGAATATAGAAGAACTAAACTGCACTAATGCATTAATTGATTCTAATCACCCACCTACAGCAGTATATGCCTTCTTTCCATAGACATGGTACATACACAAAACTAGCTCATATCTGGATCATAAAGCAATCATCAACAAATAGAAACAAATTGAAATCATAGAGTATGATCTCTGATCATAATGCATGAAATTAAAATTTTTTTTAACATTTATTCATCTTTGAGAGACAGAGAGAGACAGAGCATGAGCGGGGAAGGGGCAGAGAGAAAGGGAGACACAGAATCGGAAGCAGGCTCCAGGCTCTGAGCTGTCAGCATAGAGCCCGATGTGGGGCTTGAACTCACGAACTGCGAGATCATGACCTGAGCCAAGTCAGGCGCTCAACAAACTGAGCCACCCAGGTGCCCCAATAATGCATTAAATTAAAAATCTGTAACAAAGATAACAGATCAACAAATATTTAGAAATTCAATAATATAATTTAGCTTTCCAAGAGTTCTTCGGGGGAAATTAGTATATATTTTGAACAGAGTGAAAGTAAAAATATAGCATGTTAAATAGAAACCATAAAATTAAATGCTTAAGACTTGACAAAGTTAAGAATCTTAAGAAACTAGGAAAAAGGAGAGCAACATAACCCTAGAGTGAGTAGAAGTTAGAGTATATGAAAGTTAAGAGCAAAAATCATCCAAAATGAAAATAGAAATAAAAGAAAGAAAATAGGAGCATGGGTGGCTCAGTCAGTTAAGTGTCTAACTTCGGCTCAGATCATGATCTCACAGGGATCATGAGTTAGATCCCTGTGTTGGGCTCCGTGTTGACAGCTCAGCCTGGAGGCTGCTTCTGATTCTGTGTGTGTGTGTGTGTGTGTGTGTGTGTGTGTGTGTGTCACTCTCTCTCTCTGCCTCTTCCCTACTTGTGCTCTCTCTCTCAAATATTTAAAAAAAACTAATAAAAAAATTTTATAAAGAAAATATATAAAAACAAAAGCTGTTTTTTAAAAAGGTTAAAAAAAACCAAAACCTGATACATTTCCAGTAAGATTAGCAAGGACAGAAGACCAATTATCAGTATCAAGAATGACAGACAGGGTAGTACTAAAGATACCAGAGATATTAAAAAGAATATGACAGGGGCGCCTGGGTGGTGCAGTCGGTTAAGCATCCGACTTCAGCCAGGTCTACGATCTCGTGGTCCGTGAGTTCGAGCCCCGCATCGGGCTCTGGGCTGATGGCTCAGAGCCTGGAGCCTGTTTCCGATTCTGTGTCTCCCTCTCTCTCTGCCCCTCCCCCGTTCATGCTCTGTCTCTCTCTGTCCCAAAAATAAATAAACGTTGAAAAAAAAATTTAAAAAAAAAGAATATGGCAGCACCTCAAAAAATTCAACCTGCAAAATTTTGACAAATTGCACAGAATATTAATTCCTCAAGAGAGAGAGGCAGACCATAAGAGACTCTTAAAGACAGAGAACAAATTGAGGGTTGATAGAGGTAGGTGAGGGGGAGGGGAATGGCTATATGGGTAATGGGTATTAAGGAGAGCACCGGTTGTAGGGAGCAATGGGTGGTCTATGTAAGTGATGAATCATTAAATTCTACTTCTGAATCCAATATTACACTACATGTTAACTGACCAGAGTTTAAATAAACTCTTGAAACAAAATTTAAAAAATAAAATTAAAAATTAAAAAAAAATTTTTTTAAGTATTTTAATTCCTCAAAAGCAAAACTTAGTAATACATACCAAAACATAAATTAAGGGACTAGCATAGTCATATTACTATTGAATTTGCAGTTAAATATCTTTCTGAAAATGAAATCCTCCTGGCCCAGACTGGTTTTGGCAAATTTTAGGAAATATTTAAAGGAGAGTTATTTTTACTTAAAATGCACTGGACATGCATAATAATTGGAAAGGAAGAAATGAAATTTCCCGTATACACACAAGACTTGTTCTATATAGAAAACCTTAAGGGGAGCACCTGGGTTGCTCAGTTGGTTAAATGTCCAACTATTGGTTTCGGCTCAGGTCGTGATCTCACAGTTTCACGGGTTCGAGCCCCACGTTGGGCTCTGCTCTGGCACTGCAGAGCCTGCTTGGGATTCTCTCTCTCCCCCTCTGTCTCTGCTCCTTCCCAACTTGCACTGTGTCTGCCTCTCTCAAAATAATAAACTTAGAAGAAATTTTTTTAAAAAAGAAAACCCTAAAGGATCTCCAAAAACACCTCCCATAACTACTTAGAGATTTTAGCAAGGTTGTAGGATACAAACTCACACATAATGTATTGCATTTCTATACAGTAGCAATGAACAATTAGAAACCATGCAATAGCTTGGAAAATGAAATATTTAGTTATAAATACAATAGATATAAAAACTGAATGCTGAGAAATATAAAACACTGACAACTCAAAAAAGATCTAAATAAATAAAGATTCAGGCAGCTGGGTAGCTCAGTTGGTTAAGCATCTGACTTTTACTAGGTTGTGATTTCATGGTTCAAGAGCTCAAGTACACATTGGGCTTTCTGCTGTCAGTGTGGAACCTGCTTCAGATCCTCTGTCCGCCTGTCTCTCTGCCCCTCCTCCACTCATTCTTGCTTGCTCTCCCAAAAAATAAACTTAAAAAAATGAAGACAAAATATGTTCATGTATTTGAATATTCAACATAGTAATGATATCACTTCAACCCAATATGACCTATAGATTTAATGTAAATCAATAGAAATCTCAACAGTTTATTTTCTTGTTTGCTCATACAGACAATTGATTCTAAAATGTATCTAGGAAGGAGAAAGATCCATGAATAACAAAAATAGTTTTGAAAAAGAACAAAGAGATTTTTACTTTCTTACTTCAAAAGCTACTATAAAGCTACAGTAATCAAGACAGTAGAGTATTGGCAAAGGAATGGTCTGTCAGATAAATAGAACAAAAAAGTCCACCTGTACAAATATGGCTAATGTTTTGACAAAGATGCAAAGGCAATTCCATGGAGAAAGGAAAAGCTTTTCAACAAATGATTTTGGAATACTTGGGCATCCATATTCAAAGAAAAGGTAATGCTTGTGAACTTTATGCCATATATAAAAATTAGCTCAAGATTGATTATAGATCTACATGCAAAACACAAAACTGTAACACTTTTAGAAAAATCATAAAAGGAAATCTTCATGACCTATGGTTGGACTTAGATTTTACACCTAAGGAAGTCCATAAAAGAAAAAAAAAAGATAAACATCAGCAAAGTCAGAAACCTTGCTCTTTTAAAGACATTTTTAAGAGAATGAAAAGACAGGCCAAAGAAAGATCAAAAATATTTTCAAAACACATATCTGACAAAGAATTTGTCTCCAGAATATAAACATGTTTCAAAATGCAATAGTAAAAATCAAGTATAAAGGGCAAAAGACTTGCACAGATATTTTACCAAAGAAGACTTAGGGAAATCAAACATATGAAAAAATGTGAAAATCAAAACCATTAGGAAAATGTAAATTAAAACCATAAACTATTGTTACACATCTATTAGAATAAATACAATTAAACTAAATAAACTCTAATAATACCTAGTGCTGATGAGGATATAGAGTAACAGAAATTCTTCATATATTGCCCAAGAGGATGCAAAATGGTACATCAATTTTACAAGATAATTTTGTAGGTTTTGTTAAGTTTAACATCGGCTTATATATGACTCAGAATCCAACTCGTTGGTATTTACCATAGAAAAATAAAAATTTATGTTCACACAAATATCTATACAAGAATGTTTATGACAGCTCTATTCATGATTGCTAGGCCTGTCAACACCCCAAATATCCTTCAGTGGTTGAATGTGTAAGCAAACTATGGTATATCCATAATATAGAATACCACCAGGCAATTAAAAGGAACATATTTTGTGTATACACACATCTTGGATGATCTCAGAGGCCTTATGCTGAGTGAATGGAGCCAGTATCAAAAAGTACAAATTCCATGTTCCCTTGTATATTATATTCTCTAAAAAGAGAAAACTTTAGTTATGGAACAGGGATCAGTGGTTGCCACAGTGTAAGGGTGGAAAATGGTGGGCTAAAATGTGAGAGATTTGGTGGGTGGTGATGTAATTCTTCTGTGTTCTTTTCTCTGTTGGTGGCTATGTGAATATATGCATGGAAGAAAATTCAGATGGGTGTAGACCACAAGTAAAGGTCACTTTTACCGTATGTTACTTTAAAAATACAATTTTAAATACCAGACCTTGTTTGTAGTGGCAAAACACATGGAAGAAAAGCTGCACAAAATGCAAAGTGAAGGTTGTTTCTGATGACTTAAAGAAAAATAGAATCATTGTAGACATACACGCATTTTCCAAAAAAAAATCATGCAAAGAAATAAAAAGCTCTAAGGAACAATATGATACTGTTTTTACTTCAGAAATGAAAGTTCCAAAATAAAATTTTGATTAGAAATCAATTGAGGCCAGTTTAGAGTTAAAAACATGACTACATTAAATATATATTTTAAAGAAGTTATTTATGACAAAATGATACACAGAAAATTCTAGATCTTTTTCAAGGCATTCTTTCCCCTATATAAATTCTCGAAGGTGAGCAAGATACAGTTTCAATATGACTCTGTTAACCTAACCCACCATCTACAACTCCTTTTTGGTGGTTCTAAGTAAACTTAGGAATATGCAGTTCCAAATATCCCCCTTTTCTGTGTGTGTGTGTGTGTGTGTGTGTGTGTGTGTGTGTGTGTGTGTGTGTGTGTGTGTCTTCAAATATGTCATGTCCCTGTAGGGAACTTAGAGATCACTTCTTGGGGCAACTGAGTGGCTCAGTCGGTTAAGTGTCCAAATGTTGATTTTTGGCTCAGGTCATGATCTCAGTTTGTGAGTTCAAGCCCCATGTCAGGCTCTGAGCTATCAGTGCAGATTCTCCTTCTCCCTCTCTGTCTGCCTCTCATTCTCTCTCTCTCTCTCTCTCTCTCTCTCTCTCTCTCTCTCTCTCTCTCTCAAAATAAATAAACTTTAAAGAAAAGAAGAAAATAAATCACTTCTTTGTTTCCATGCTCCTGATTGATTCATTCAGAAACTTCTACCTTTGGTTCGTACTTATATTCACAGCTTCAAGAAACTGTTTCCTCACTTTATCCCTATAGCTGGGTCAGGATTGATTAAAATTTCTAGAATGAGGAGAATCTCATTTAAGTCCTAGAATTGCTCACGTGTAGATCATTTTGTTAAAAGCTTTCTGACCTTGTCTCTGCCCCTGTCTGCAGTTTGGTTTCTTCTCACTTCCTTGGCCACCTCCAGTATACAATTCTCTAAACCCAATAGGCGTTTTCATGTCTTCGTGTTTTACACATGCTGCCTCCTCTGTTTAGAGAACTCTTGCCTCATTATTCACCCTAATAACTCCTGCCCTTACTTCTAAAAGTTGTTCAGGAATTAACTTGCTTTGGTCGTTTTGCACTAATTATTCTCTACTCTTCACAAGGTGGATTGACTACCTCGTCAATCGCGTCATTCGTAATTGTCTTCGCGGTTCACTGAGTTTGCTTCTGTTTTATTACTTATACAGTATATTTTAATTTGGCCTCTTTACCAAACTAAATGGTACCATGAAGAGATTTCCTCTCATCAAGTTATCTATTTTTTTTCTGTTTTGCCAGCAATATTGTTACAGAAATTCAACGAATGTTTGGATAAGTGTATAAATGAATGCATGAATGAATGAATTCAGTGTTTCTTGGCTTCAGTCCTGTCATTCTAAAATAACTACAAAATATTCTCTATAAAACAGTTTGTTCATTCTATAGCATGTAAAGTATTTGAAAATGTGTTATTTACAAAATCTGGCAGAAGAGATGAAATCCTTTCTCACATAAGAGTGTACAATTGTTTTCATTACCAGTTCAGACAACACTGAATAAACTCACACCCACTCTACCAATAGCATCTCTGCTGTGATATTCATGGAATTTCTAAAAGCAAAGTTATTTACAAGTTATACCATTGAGAATTGAAAATGTTGTAATGTACATTATTTTGAAAGAAAAAAATGCTTAGTTACCTTTATTTAGCTTTGCAGGTTCATAGAAATAAAACACACCATAAGCAAGCAAAAACAATAACCAAGTGAAAGAAAACCTTAAACTTTTGATGGTTTACTCTAAGATTTTAATTTTCCTATCTTTAATCTTCATAATAAGTTGAAGTGGGTAATATCCTTTCTCGTATGAGGAAACACAGGTACACAGAGATTAAGTAACTCGCCCAAAGACACACAGTAAATAGAGAAGATAGAGTCAGAAGTATGAATCTGAAGTTTAAGTTCTTAAAAACTTGGCCAAATAGGTGATGAATTTTGTCTTAAAGTTTTATAACTTTGCAGATAATTAGCATTTTAAGGGGGCCAACTCAAAAGACATTCTACGGAAAGGCAATAAAGTAGCCAAGCCCTAGAAATGAAACAATTTCAGAAAGAAATGTGAATGAAAGTGGTGAAGACTTGGCTCTAATGCAGGTCACGTGAAAACTAGAAAAGTAAGATGGAATTAGAAAAGAGAGCCTTGGAAGGGTAAGTCTCCAGCACACGGTTGATTCAGTTTTCCGTTCCTCCATCAACAACTGGATGTCCACTGTATGCAAATCTGTCTGCTGCAAGTGCTACGGATAGAGTAGCGGACAGAGAAAAGCTGTCCTTGCGGAGATAACATTTCAAAGAGGGTGACAGGCTATAAGCAGATAAATACGTAATATATATTGGGTAGTGACAAGAGCTCTGAAGAAAACAAAAAAGGCAAAGGAATATAGTTCTTTGTTTTCTTTCCTTGTAACCTAAGAACTGCAAGTTCTCTCTGATGTCATTTTGTTGGCCTGAGATCATTTTCTCCTACCTCTGAGGCTTAGCTCTTTGACATTGGCCATCAAAGGAGTAAGGGAGACAGTCCAATCCACAACTTGGTTGTATGGTTTCCAGGCCCTTCCTAACTGCCTCATCTCCTGCAGTATCTCAACCATGTTCATTTCACCTCTCCCCAGCTCCTGCTTGTTTGTTACAAGATGAAAGAGAGAGATTTGGGCATCAGATGCTCTCAAAGGATGGCCTGATTTCCTGCTGGTTTGCACCCTGGGTCTCTGACCTAGAAACGGACTGTGGGAAGGGATGAAGTAGCTCCTGACCTCCTTCAGAACGAGCAGATTTCTTCCACTCTCAGTGGCAAAACATGTATCATGAGTCACTGATACTTTTTTCCAGTTCTCAGATTTCTCAATTTTTCCCACTTTATATTTAATTGAAACGTCTCCCATATTCTGCCTTGGCAATAGCTTAATCTTTGGGTCCTGGTTTTTTTGGGGGGGGTTGTTTTTGTTTTTCCCCCTGTTTTGTTTTGTGAAAATGTGTGTTACCTATTTCCGAGTCACCTCAAGTACTTTTAGTGATAAGCTGGGAGAAACCGCAGAAAGACCAGCCAGTTCAAATGCATTTTTAAATGAAAACCCCAAAGCCACCAATAAATAACTTTTCAAAGATGGTTAACTCTGAAATTTTCAATAGATACAATGTATGTTGTAACTGAGACAAAAAGAAATATCTCTGATAAATAATTGTGTTATAAGTGCTACATTAAGCAAGTACACTTTTTGAGGAAATTCTCAACATAACACTCTTCTGGATTTTAGTAATCTAGATGTTGAGCACTTACTCTGTCCCCTATTTCTGCTTCCCCATTTCTGCTATGCAAATATTCAGTGAACCCTTCTCTATGTTCAATAACTATTTAGGAGAGAAGGGGGTTGGTTCACATTCTGCATGCTTTGGAGATTAATGATATAGTCAATCATCTAAAATTCACATGGACCATTACTGCATTCACATTAATTTATGCTCAATTAACACACTTAGAATCAGTTTTCTGTGGAGTTTAGCCAATTGGCTTTATAGCTTCTGGCTCTGAAAGATTCATTTTGCTTCTGATCACTGGTAATATGACGAGCCACGGTCCTCATTCCTGTTATTAAAGTCCTTAGGGTTTTGGATTTTCATAAATTTAACAGGGCCAGCATGCAGTGGGGCGACTAGGACCAAGTTCCTGGCAAAGAGCCATATTGCTCGATCCTGGCAACTGTCTTCCACACGGATGTTGGGATGAACACCTAAGAGGCAGGGTCACAGTGCTAGTGTGTCGTAAGGGTCACTGGGAAGAAGACCACGTTAGACTCAGAGGGACAGAGAGAGTACATTGTCTGTGTGCCGGAATATCATCAGCAGGCCTTGCTTTCCCATAGGACAAATCAGCAAGAAAATGGCTCTTTTCATTTTCGAACTTTCTAGACAGAACCCTTTAGGAAACATTGTGTTTAGGGCTTGATTGAACAGAGGAGAACATGTCTAAGTTTTTTGTCTAAGTTTAGGTGAAACAAGTGAATTTATAATAAAAATTGAAAGTGTTTATGGTGAGTTAATTTGCATGGATTGCTGTCATATTTATTGAACAAAATAAATATCTTTTCCTGGGTACTGTTTAGTACTCTAGTTAAAAATCTAAAGCATTTCTTTTTCTTTCTTTCTGTCTTTCTGTCTTTCTTTCTTTCTTTCTTTCTTTTTTTTTTTTTGGTTAAGGGATATAAGATATTTTATTTATTTTTGGTTAATTCAGGCTAAGAGGGTTTTGGAAAAAGATTTCATTAGAGGAAATGTCCTTTGAACATATAGTAACTAGGTATTAATAGCAATTTACTTAAAATTAGATAATCCACTAAATTAAAGGGAGCAAAGCTGGAGGCTTTCACAAGGATTTACCTTTTCTAATTATTCTTCCTGGGATGGGTTGATTTCTCATCTGTCAATGTATCCTTCTATGTAAAACAGATACTATCTAACATATGCTCCTATAAAATATATTCTCTCTGTTACTATGTTAGGGATATATTCCTAGACCCAATGACCAGGAAGCAGGAGAGAAAGGCTATGGAGATATCACGTGAAAAATTACCTAGTACGCTATTATAGAGAAGACTGAAATTTATCAAAAAGAGCCTAAAGAAACTTAGCCCAGGAGATTTTGTCTCAAGTCCCATGTTCAAAGTACACATCAGCCATCTTGAGGGAATTAAATACAAAGACAAAAAAAAAAAAAAGAAAGAATTACTACTTATTTTGTGCTTACCTTAGTTGTATATCCATTGTTGCACGTATTTGACACCTCATCTCGATCTCCAGAAATATATGGGGTGGGTGCTGTATTATTCCCATTCCACAGATGAGTAGTAGAGCCACAGAAAGGCAAGTAACATTCCCTGGGTCACATGCCCTGGGATATGGGTTTCCAGCTACCCTGTCCAGAACCGTCATATTAGCCATGGTACTGCATGGCCTCTGGGAGAAAGGAGTCACACGTTTTTAGGGAACAAAATGTTTAAAGGCATGCAAAGATCATTTAGTTCAAGGCTACTCTGAATAAAATTAGGAAAGAATAATATTGGGTTAAAGCAACAAACTATACAACCCATTCATCTCTCTCTTGCAAAGAACCCAGTAAGTATATTATGGTAAAGCATGACTCTCCTCTGTGACAGCAAACTAAAAAAATAAGACTATAATAGTTAAATATTCCAACCATCTTCAATGACCTATGATGACTCCCTCACTCACCATGACTGACAGAATAGACAGAAATGAGGCAAGGGAACAAATAAAAAAGAAAAAGAAATGAGGCAGTAAGAGGACATAGATGGTGAAAAATCAGTACCAGAAATGCTAAAGTTTAGAGGAAACTGAAAAATCTGGGGGATAAAAGTACAAAATAACCTGGACAAAAAAGTTAAAATCAGTGAAGAAAATAAAGATGAGTTATTGTCTTCATACAACATGACAGGACTTTATTTTAACCTACTCAATCCCCAAACACTTACTTATTTGAAGAAAACAATGTTTTCTTTGTGCTAAACACTACTGGTCTTGTCCTCCTGGCAATGCATGAATGGACATATAACACTTACCCTCAAAGAATTTATAACATAATTGTTAATAGAAAAAAATGTAACTAAATTTAGCATATGGGAGTCAAGATTTCTGAAATCTGAGGAGATACTCCAGATATTAATGACACTTGGAAGATGTGATAGATCTGAATGTAGTTTTTCCCCATCTGGTTTCAAGATTTTTGTTCTCGGTCCAGGACAAAACAGGAAGCTTAGCACACATGAAGTTTCAGACTGAATTAGATGCTTGGGAAGGCAGCATTTTTGTTTTATCCATGTACATGTAACCAATGATACAGTATCATTTATTACACTTGTTTCTTTTTTCAAACCCTAGTCTCTTTTTTGAATGCTTTCATATATGAACATAAGCTCTAAAGCAGATAAAATTTAGTAGTGTATTTAAAATGAAGTCAATAAGATCTAATCAATAACTATTATATCCCATAAACCCAATCAATCAGACAATTTATAACGTTTGTTATCCACAGAAGGTTGAAATCCTGGTTTGTGGACAATAGCATAGGTATTAAGAATTGCACTTTGTGTGTACAATATTCACAAAATCAGACAATGCCATCTTGCAACCCCAATAGACTATAATTCAATGGTTCTAAAAACCTGAAAGTCAGTAGGAACTTTTCAGTTATATTTTTAACTTAAAATACTAATAGTAACTAATAATTCTTCACATTCTTTTTTGTGAATATAAAAAGAAGCATTTAAAGTCTAAAAGTAGCATTGGATTCTTGGTACTATAAGATTATTGGAAAATCATTTATCATGTGTTTTTATACAACTATAAACTTCATGTCAAGACGTAGCTGTGAGCTGAAGGATCCCTGTGAGCCTTGCCTGGTATGTAATTGTGTGCCACACTTGGGCTACTAAAGCTCATCTCTCAGTACCAAAAAACAACAACAACAACAACAACTAAGAACTAAGATTTTCTTTAGAATAGTACATTAATTGCAGTTTTTTTAAAAAAAATATGCACTGTTAGGGGAAAGATTATACTGAGGTCTACACAAAACTAGTAATCTACTAGCAATAGTTATGTTAGCGTTCTAGAAATTAATTATGAATAAAATACCCTTGAGTCTGTATTGTTGGTTTTTATTAGACTTTTAAAAGTATTTTTAACGTTTATTTATGCATTTTGAGAGAGCACAAGAGTGTGCATGCATGAGTGGGGGAGGGGCAGAGGGACAGGGAGAGAGAGGAAGAGAGAGAGAGAGAGAGAGAAAATCCCAAGCAGACAGCGCAGAGCTTGACGGGGAGCTCAATGCCATAAACCCTGAGGTCCTGACCTGAGCTGAAACCAAGAGTCAGACGCTTAACTGAATGAGCCACCCACGCACCCCCCAAAAGTATTTTTTTAACTGTCAAGTTTTTAAATGAAAGTAAAGAAATGCAAGTTTGTAGACCCACTGAGGCACTTGGATCTGAAGAGTAAACACTTCCTCTCTGGTAGAATAAAAATGGATGAAATGAATTTCTTTGTCAGGGAATATTGTTGAAAGATAAACAATATACTGCTGATTTTTTTTTCACTTTAAAGCTATTAAATAGTTTAATTGTATCACATACAGAATTTTTATATCTATCTTATGTAGTTTTTATGGACTATATACATTTTTGTCATTAGGATTTCTCTCTAGTGGATGGAAAATAATTTTAAATTTTAGCTCTGGCTTTATTATTTTTTTTTATTTTCAACAAATATCATTATCCAGGTGCAAAATCAGTAAGAATATTTTTTATTTGAAGCATACCTCAGAATACATGGTTTTAAAAGATATATATATATATATATATATATATATATATATACACACGTGTGTGTGTGTATGTGTGTGTGTGTGTATATATTATATATATATATATATATATATATATATATATATATATATATATATATATATATATAGGGGTGTTAGGGTGGCTCAGTGGATTAAAATCCAACTCTTGATTTCTGCTTGGGTCATGATCTCACAGTTGGTGGGATCAAGCACTACACCAGGCTCTGCACTGACCATGTGAAGCAGGATTCTCTCTCTCTCCCTCTCTTTCTGCCCCTTTCCCATTCCTGTTTCTCTCTCTCTCCCTCCCTTCCTCTCTCCCTTCCTCTCTCTCTCTCCCTCTCTGTCTCTCTCTCAAAATAAATAAATAAACATTAAAAAATATGTAAAACTTTCCATCCAAAGAATAGAATACATATTTTTTCTCAAGTACACACAGAAGATACCCTGGTTAAATCACATAAAAAGAGACTTGACAAATATTACAAATTTAAGAAGACTGAAATCCTACCAAGTATATTTTCCAATCAATGGTACAACACTAAAGATTAACCATAAAACAAAGGTAGAAAATCTACAATGTAAATATTAAATATTTAATATGTAAATATTAAACAACATTCTACTGCACAAGCAATGGGCCAAATAAGAAATTAAATAGCAAATCAAAATAGGTCTCAGGGGCACCTCAGTGGCTCAGTCGGTTAAGCATCTGACATCGGCTCAGCTCATGATCTTCATGGGTCTAAGGCCTGCATTGGGCTCTGTTCTGACAGCTCAGAGCCTGGAGCCTCCTTCGGATCCTGTGTCTCCCTCTCTCTCTGTCCCTCCCCCACTTGCACTCTGTCTCTCTCTGTCTCTCAAAAATGAATAAACATTAAAAAAATATATATGTCTCTAAAGATAAAATAAAATATTCCAAAACCCTATGGGATGCAGCAAAAGCAGATGTTAGAGTGAAATTTCTGCTACAAGTGTTTGCAAAAGATAAGAAGTTAAACAACTTAACATCGCACTATAAGGAACTAGTAAAAGAAGAAATTCAGCTGAAATTTAGTAGAGGAAGGAAATAACAAAGAGGAATCAGAAACAGATACCAGAATAAACAACAACAACATTGACAATAATGACCAGGTTTCCCAAAAGATTATATTGCCAATGCTTTAACTACATTAACTAAGGAAAAAAAGAAGCCTCAAAAACCAGAATAAGAAATGGAAAACAATACAACAGACACCACAGAAATATATACTGTGATAACAAATTACTATAAATAATTATATACTAACAAATCAGTTAACTTAGAGGAAAAAAAACCAGATAATTCCAAAAAACACACAAGTTACTAAGATTGAATCACGGATGTTGAATCTAAGAAATAGGAAATCTTCTTAGCCCAATACCAAGAAGGAAAGTTGAATTAAGAATCAAAACTCTCCCAACACAGAAGAGCCCAAGACTATGTGGTTTTATTGGTGAATTCTATCAAACATCTTTTTAAAAAATGACGATCTTTATAAAAATCTTATAAATAATGGAATAGAGGGAACATATTCAAAGTCATTGTAAGGCCAGTATCACCCTGATAGCAAAGCAGGTTAGAAACAATAAAAGAACAAGTTTGTCCTAATCTACAAGTCTAGTTTGTCCAATATAAACATTTGTACTCCTGCTTTCTTTGGACATCCATTTTCATGATAAATGGTTTTCCATCCCCTCATTTTCAATGTGCATGTTTCTCTTGTAGGCAGCATATAGATGGGTCTTGTTTTTTTCTGTTGTTGTTGTTGTTTGTTTTTAAATCTATTTTGACACACTGCATCTTTTCATTGGAGCATTTAGTCCATCTACATTAAAAATATTTATTTCCATTTTATTATTTGTCATTGTTTCTGGAGATTTTCTCTGATCCTGTCTTGTCTGTCACTTTTGGTCTGTCCTTTCCACTCAAAGAGTCCTCTTTAATGTTTCTTGCAGGGCTGGTTTAGTGATCACAAACTCCTTTAGTTATTGTTTGCGAAACTTTTATCTTTCCTTCTATTCTGAATGATAGCCTTGCTGGGTAGAGTATTTTTGGTTGTAGATTTTTCTCACTCAACACTTTGAATATATCATGCCACTCCCTTCTGGCTTGCCAGGTTTCTGTTAGGGAATATCCAGCTAGTCTTAGCTTCCCTTGTAAGTTAAGGACTACTTTTGTCTTGCTACTTTTAAGATTTTTCCTTTTTCACTATATTTTGCAAATTTAATTACAATGTATCTTGGTGTTGGCCTGCTTTTGTTGATTTTGGTGACATTTCTCTTTGCCTCCTTGATCGGGATATCTGTTCCCTTCTCCAGATTAGGGAAGTTTTCTGTTATTATTTCTTAAAATAAACTTTCTGCCCCTTTTCTTTCTTTTCTTCTGGGACTCCTGTAATACAAATGTTATTACATTTGACAGAGTCACTGAGTTCCCTAAGTCTATTCTGTGTTGCTTAATTCTCCTTTTCTCTTCATTTTTTCAGCTTCATTATTTTCCATTACTTTTTCTTCTAGGTCACTCATTCATTCTTCTACTTCTTCTAGCCTGCTGCTCATTGATTCAAGTCTGTTTCCAATCTAGTTTATTGCATTGTTCATATAATTCTTTTATCTCTGTGGTAAAGATCTCCCTGATCTCTTCTATTTTTTTCTCAAGCCCAGTGAGTATCCTCATGAATGTTGCTTTAAATTTTTCATCCGGCATGTAATTTGTATCTGTTTTGCTTAGATCTTTGGCTGTGGCCTTATCTTTTTCTTTCATTTGGGATAAATTCCAGCAATTTTTAGAAGTCTCTGCCTTTGTATATTAGAAAAGCCAGTTATGGGGTGACTGGGTGGCTCCGTTGGTTAAGTGTCTGACTTGATTTCAGCTCAGGTCATGATCTCAAGGTTGTGAGATCAAGCCCTGTGTCAGGTTTCATGCCAAGTGTAGAGACTGCTTGGGATTCTTTCTGTCCCTCTCCCTCTGCCCTTTCCTTGCTTGCACATGTGCTCACTTGCTCTCTCAAAAAAAAAAAAAAAAAAAAAGGAAATAAGAGAAAAGAAAAGTCAGTTATGTCTCTGGCTCCTGAAGTAGTGACCTTTTGAAGAGGTCATGTAGTGACCAGAGAGTGTCTTCAGAGACACTTCAGAGGTGCTTCAGAGAGTGTCTCTACTGTGTGTTACATGCACTCCACTATTGTGTTTTGACTGCTCTGTCCCTTGTGATGGTAGTCTGTAAAGGTTGTCATTGACTGTTGTGAACGGTGTTTGGTCCCTGGCCTGAATGTGGCAAATTTTAATTAGGTGTGCTGTGGTCTGCTTGTGAAATGTGACCTGACACCAACTCCACCACAACTAAGGCCTTGCAGAGCTCTCTGGCCCATACTAGTGTGGACAGGGGTTTGCGTTGTTCAGAGGGGAGGAGCCTGCTGCACTGGGGCTGAAGCAAGCTCTACTGAGAGCAGCTCTGTCCCGTAAGAGCACAGAGGGTTGGGGCTTGGTGTAAACTAATTAGGCAGGCAGTGTTTGTGCTGAGCTGCTTCCTGAAAGTGGCGTGTGTTTGTGCTGAGGGGCAGGGGAGAGAAATGGCACCAGCCAGTTCCTTTGTTCCCAGAGAGGTGTCTCTGTGAACACTGCCTCTCAGGGATGTGCTCCAAGACTATGTACTCCAGGCATTCTTTAGAGCCCTGTTTCTGTGCTGTCAGTGCCTGGGTTGTTTGCCTGTTTACCCTTAGGAGCAGTGTGGTGCCCTCCAGGCTCTATCCCAGCTAAGCCTCCTGACCTTTAAAACAAATCTTGCTGGTTGCAGGAACTTGTGAAATTCAGGACCTCTTGTTTTCCAAGCCAATGGCCTTGGGGAAACATTCTTCATGTGCATCCCCCTGTGTGCTCCTCTGTCACCCTTCTCCAACCACAGACCCCTCCACTCCAACCCCATAGCACCCGTGATTCATTTTCTCCCCTAAGCCACTTCTCTGTACTTCCTACCTTCTTTGTACCTTCTTCAATGTGGCTTCTTCTCTCCCCTTAATTGTGGAGTTTGTTCTGTCAATCTTCAGTCTTGGGGTATTTAGGAGGATTTGATAGTTATCTAGTTGTGTTTGTGGCATGAGACGAACCTAATGTCCTCCTACTATGCCACCATCTTTTTTTTTTATGCTCTTGAAATTTTGAAGAAAGACTATTAGGATAAAGTTATTTAATGTAGGAAGAATTCTGTAAAGCTGTAAAAGAACAGATGTTTCTAACACATCTCAACCTACAATATTTGCTAAATTCTATTTCCCAGTATGGTAATATATGCACTTTTTTTTCCTGAGGCATGAAAAAAGCATAACAGTAAGATATGTTTCTCAAAAAACAAATGGTTTCTTTCATAAGAACAGTGTTTTATGGGAAAACAATGCAAATGTAATCACTGATGAAAATTAGAGAGGCAGCGCAAGAGTGAATCTCATCTATTACACTATTCATTGGCACATGATTGTGACGAGGACTTGAAACCAGAAGTGCAGAAAGTATTACAGGATGTCATTGATGCAGTTAATTTTATTAAAACGAGGATATTTTCAAAATGTACAAGAAATTCAGTGGTAGTTTGTAACAAAACTCAGTTTTCAATAAAATCTTTCATACCTAAATATTTATTGGTTGCCTTCTGGCAATGAACTCTATAGGGTTGTTACCTTAAAAATAAGTAACACCTTTAAAAAAAAATGACACGTGAAAAAAAAAATGTAAACATGACCAGTGTTCCAAATGAGCTGTGATGTCTGTGATGTCAGTGATAACAATGACGGTGATATGCTACCTCGCTTAATATTTCAGAACGTAAACTTACTCTATCTATTTCTTTATGGCAGAAGTGCCATTTGATGTTTGACAAAAATCTTTAGTCTGTAACTCTTGCAAAGTAGAAAGTCTTTGGAAATTGATATTTTTAAAAGTTTTCATCAATAAAGCATTTGATTTTGTAATTACAATCAATGTGTTTTCATCAAAACAAAAATTATTAGATCTCCACAGTTCAAATACATGGAAGCAAACTTTTCTCAATTGTTTGAGAATCACAAATTTCTTGACCTTCCAAATAAATACCATGATAAATATTAAATGATTACTTTATAAGAAAATCTAATATTAGGAAAGATGGAAATCAACCAGCCATAGCTCAACAAAATCCTTTGTATCATAGTATCAATATTTATCAGTATAGTCTGTAATTTAGTCCTTTGATTTGAATTAAGATTTTTGTAAGGCACTTCTTTCAGTTATGATGGCTGGTAAAACTAGAGAGCAGAGTAAACCAACGTTAGAACCAGGCTTCTAAATCACTATGTGTGATTAAAAATAAACCAAAACTTAAAAGTATTTAAGAATATTTTTCTCTCAATAGAACAAAAATATAATTTACCAAACGAGATTAAATTTACTTTTATTTTATTTTTTAAAGTTTTTATTTATTTATTTTTACGAGAGACAGACGGTGTGAGTGGGGGAGAGTCAGAGAGAGAGAGAGAGAGAATCCCAAGCAGGCTCTGCAAAGCCAGCACAGAGTCTAATGTGGGGCTCAAACCCACTGAACTGTGAGATAATGACCTAAGCCGAAAGCAAGAGTGAGATGCTCAACCAACTGAGACACCCAAGTGCCCCAATAAAATGTATTTTTAAAGTAATATAGTTTATATTATCTTGTTTAATTTTGTTTGTGTAAGTTTTGAAATGCATATAAGATATTACTACAGTAACATATTTCACATAATTTACAAATATATAACTGTATATTTGTTAGAAGTACAGGGTCTATTTTTAATAAAATTTGGAGATCTAAGCAGAATGATAGAATTATATCATTTGGGGGTATAAACCTTATACATGCCAGTTGTATCATTTAAAACTGCTAAATTTTCCACAACCTTGTGAAGAATTTAAATATTAAATGACAATAGAGAATAGTTAACAATAGCAGCATTATCAATATAGTGTTATGATTAAAATAATAAATATTAGCATCAGTCAGAATGGATTTAAGACTAACTTGAGGCGCACCTGGGTGGCTTAGTCAGTTAAATGTCCTACTTCAGCTCAGGTCATGATCTCACAGTTTGTGGGTTCAGCCCCGCATTGTACTTGATGCTGTTAGTGTGGAGTCTGCTTCAGATCCTCTGTCTCCCTCTCTCCTTGTCCCTTATCTGTTTGTGCTGTCCCTTATCTGTTTGTGCTGTCCCTCTCTCCCTGTCAAAAATAAACATTAAAAAAAAGACTCACTCGATATGCAAACTTAGGCCATTCATCTCATCTTTATGACCCTTAGTTTCTACATCTATAAAATGTTGACAATGGTATCTAACTTTCTAAGGTGTTCTGGGAAATTGAGTGTGATGATCTATGTGAGACTTGTTACGTGATAAATGGTAGGTTTTTAAATTACTTGATAAGTAGCAGTTATAATAATCTATCAAAACTTATAGACAGTGCAGTTTCTGTAGGGAAAAAACTGTACCCTTAGATCTGGAACCTCTTGTTCAGAATTTTACAAGGTGAAGCAGTATCCTAGTAGTTTTCTTTGAACAGAACTAATATTAAGACATTGACTATTTTAGCAATGAAATTTAATAGCATATATGCATTTATATACATCTCATATTTCCATGTATAATCAAAAGAGTAAGAAGTTTGTTAGCTGTTTTTGTAAAGTCAGATTAAACTTTCCTCTACCTCTTCTAATTTGTAGTGACACCAGTTTCTTCCACTGAGAGCCTATCAGGAGAGCAAAGAGAAGTCAAATGGTAGATTGGTTATTGTGGCTTGATCATTGATTTGGAGCTAAAAGCAGCTATTGAGGCAAATTTGTATTTGCTTTGGATTTCGTGACCACAGCCCCCAGGTAGACATCAGTGATGACCACTTCATTTTTAAATATAAGAGTTTGTGAGGTAAATACATGGTCCAGAAGCAGATATTGGGCAAAAACTATCTCAACACAAGAAATATAAGGATGAGTAATATTGAAAACCTTTTAAGTCCCTTCTTACTGCAAATAATGATCCATGCTGGGTTTCTAAGTGTACTGAAAAATAAAGGAAGGTTTAGTAGGACTTGCCAAGCAAGAGAAACAAGCTTATGCATTCAATTTTGTGCTATCTTTAAATGAAAATGGTTATTAAGGCAGTTGTGACTGAAAGACCATTCCATTTGAAGATGCATTATTGTGATTAATTATGCACAGTCTCAACAACCTCCCATCTATTTTCTTCAAACATTTCATGGTGATGACTTCTGTTTGACCTATTGCTTGCTAATTGCTGGTGAGTTCTTTTTCTTCTTTAATCGCTAGTATCTTTTCAATGGAAATTACACAGTGAAGGGATTTTGGTCGATCATAGTACTCTGAACTACAAACCGTGGATTAAAAAAAGGTCAGATTTTTAGTGAGTCAAGTGAGCATATGGATTACCTCTTGAAGATTGCATTTAATACAGGGAAGAAACTGGGAGTATCAAAATGAATCAGAAGTAGATAGATTCAAAAGTGTGTATGCATTTGATCATAGTCAGAATTGAAGATAAAAGCTAAAGATACTTTGGGTGACAGTAATAATTGTATGAAAAGAGGAAACTATAGTATAGATACAAGGGCAGAAATTGAAGTGTCTCTCAATGTCTACCTGGTTGGAAATAAAACAGAGACTCCAACTGACATATTTAATTAAATCTCCAAACAGACTACTGTAAAACATAAGGTTGATATCTCACCAGAGAAGACATGGCTTTGATGTTTTCTCTTCTCCTTGTTCCCTCTTTGAGTCTGGCCTCTTAGTTCCCAAATAGGGAGCATGGCAAGACAGCAGGGAGAACACTTCTGGCACTAGTTTCTCCTGCTGGGAATTTGCTCTGATCACAGTGTTGACAAACATATACTCCTCTCTACTGAAACTCTTCCTTATCTACCTCTTTCTGAGTCCCACGAAGAAATGTACAGTTGTTTCCAGTGCTAATTGTTGAATGCCTCCTTACTACATGCATGTTCTGTCACTTACCATTGTCCTTTCCCAAATCTTTAACTTCTTGCTTCCCACTTTCCCCTCCATTATATAAACATCTCAACTATCTCTTACTTTAAATGTTACTGTAAAAAACACAGGAATGGTCGCTTGATTTCATGTTTTCCAGTTGGTATACAATAAACATATGTTTCTTCATTCAACGTTTTTTTGTGTGTATGTATATGGTCCAGGCAGTGTTCCAAGTCTGGGATTACAGAATTGTGGCACAACAAACGTGCAAATATGTAAGAAAATGATAGATGATTAAGGGTCAAAATGAAGATAAAAGAAAG
This sequence comes from Felis catus, assembly GCF_018350175.1. Taxonomy (NCBI): domain Eukaryota; kingdom Metazoa; phylum Chordata; class Mammalia; order Carnivora; family Felidae; genus Felis; species Felis catus. The sequence continues at coordinate 64,630,907 of NC_058368.1, forward strand.
ATAAAAAACGTATGTCAGTGTTGACCTCAGGCCAATTTTAGACTTGGTAATCAGTGAAGACTCCCTCAAAAGGTACGGTACTCTGAGAGTTGAGTGCTAAGAAAATTGTTCTCTGTCATAATCTGGGGTCCGAGTGTTCTAGGCACTCAATAGCTCTAGAGCTGGTGTGAAGACCACAAAACAGGAATGTGATTTGATGTATCTGAAGAACAGAAAGAAATCCGGTGTGAGCGAAAGATGTGTGCATGGGGAAGATAAGAAAAGTCAGGTGAACAGAGGCAAGATCACATGGGACCTTTTGTCCAGGGTAAGAAGTGTTGCTTTTATTTAAAGTATAAATAGTAAGACATAAGAGCGTGTTAGAGAGGGGCATCAAGGGATCTAATTAGGCCTGTTAGTCTTTTTGGATATTTGGGATATTTAGCTTTTGCATTTTGGATATTTGAAGATGGATGCTAGGAAGCAACTGAAATAATAAGACTAGTTAGGAGACCACAGTTATTAGGATTCTAGAGATAGTATTAAAGTAAGGAGGTAATATAATAATTGCAGACATATTGGAGAGATTTAGTATGCATTTTGGATTTAGAATTGCTAAGACATCTCAATAAGTTGAGTATGAAACATGATAGCAATCTAGGAATTAAGTAACTTCTTAAAAATTGAGGTGTGGTTAATACACAATGTTATAGTAGTTTTAGGTGTACAACATGTTGATTATGTATATTACTCAGTGATCACCATTAATAAATGCAGTCACCCTCTTTCACACATCCCCCATATATCTCCTCTCTGAAGACTATTAGTTTGTTCTCTGTATTTAAGAGTCTGTCTTTTATGTTGGTTTCTTTGTCCATTTGTTGTTTTTAGATTCCACATATAACTTAAAACATATGGTGTCTTTGACTCATTTCACTTAGCATATTACCTTCTAGGTCCATCCCTATTGTCAAAAAAGGCAAGATATCATCCTTTTTTATGGCCAAGTAATATTTCATCTCCTTTATCCATTCATCTATTGATGGACATTGAGATTGCATCCATATCTCAGCTATTAGAGGCAATGCTACAGTAAATATAAGAGTATGTATATCTTTTTGAATTACTGTTTTTGTTTTCTTTGGGTGAGTACCCAGTAATGGAATTACCATATAGTACAGTGTTTCTGTTTTTAATAATTATAATTCTTATGCTTTTGGTGTAAGTATGACTGGATGTATGACTATACCTGTGAATGAGATGCAAAAGTGTGGATAAGGAACAAACCAGATAAGAGGAATAAGGATAAGAGGAACTTAACCAGAGATCTGTTTGGCTTTGTTACATTTAAAGTAATTAGGTATATAATTCTGGAGTTAAGTAAAAGGTCAGGGCTAGACTTATAAATTTAGAGTAAACATTTAAACATAAAGATCCCTAGAAAAGATGAAATTGTGTGAAAAGAAAATACTAGCAAAGAAAATAAGGAGACTTCAAAGTATGGCATGCTATGTACTTAATTTTGTATATACCACTTTCCCCAAATTCACATGTTGAAGACCTAACACGATACCATTTGAAAGTGGGGACTTCGGGAGGTAATAATTACATCATGAGAGCAGAGCCCTTGTGATAAAGTGAATGCCCTTACAAAGCCCTCTCTCTTTCTGCTTTCCCTCTCTCTGCCATATGAGGGACCTAGGAGGAGGGTTGTCACCAGAACTACACCATATTGGTACCCTGATCTGGGACTTTTCAGATCCAGAATTATGAAAAATTAATACTTGCTGTTTAAGCCGCTCAGCCTATAGTTTTGTTACAGAGCTTGAGGACACTAAGGGCATTACCACATTTACAGGTCCATTGGAAGAGGAAAAACTAGAAAAGTGAGACAGGAGAATATGATATAGAAGTCAGTAGCAAAGTGTGATTCAAAGAGGGGGAAATATTCATGTGGGATGCTACAGAGAGGACTGTTAAAAATGGAGACAGGACACCGGGGTGGTTAAGTGTCCAACTCTCGATTTCAGCTCAGGTCACAATCTCACAGTTTTTTGAGATTGAGCCCCTCATTGGGCTCTCAGCTGACAGTGCAGAGCCTGCTTTGGATTCTCTTTCTGCCTCTCTCTCTCTCTCTCTCTCAAGATAAATGAATAAAAATTAAATAAACATTTAAAAAATCCGTAAATAATATGAGGACCAAGGAATGACCACTGCATCTGGGAAAATGGAGGTCACTGGCAAGCCTGGAAAGAGCAGAATTATTTGAGTGGTAGGCAGGAGATCCCAGGTAGAGTGACAAAAAGAAAATGGGTGGTGGGGAAAGAGGTGGAGATAGAATATGATTCACAGCTGTTTTATCATTTTGCCTGGAGGAGAGGAAACAGCTCAGTTTATAAACTTGCTATCTCAATACCATTAAATTCAACTGAACTTGTTGCAGTCACTTCCACCATAACACTAAAATGGCTCCTGCTAAGACCTTCAGGTCTTCAAGTACATTACTTCTATGAGACTAAATTACTTGATTCTTCTCATTTGATTAATAAGTCCTAGTTTAGCTTCTTGAATGTGAAGAAAATTACTCATTTTGAGCCACAAATTGGGGGAAACATGGGTAAAGAATATACTTCAATATGACCTAGCTGTGATATAAATCATTTTCCCTTTAAATTTAATGGAAATGGTTAATTGCTAGAAGGTGATATCTACTGGTATTTCACTATCAAATCATTCAATGATAATTTTGAGTATAAAAATTAAATTATTATTGATTGCCACTCTAATTTGAAACTTAGAAAAAGGATTTTGTCAGCGGCACCTGGATGGCTCATTCAATTAAGCATCCTACTTGAGCTCAGGTCGTGATCTCACTGTGGGTTAGAGCATCACATAGGGCTCTGTGCTGACAGCTCAGAGCCTGAAGCCTGCTTCAGATTCTGTGTCTCCCTCTCTGTCTGGCCCTTCCCTGTTCATGCTGTCTTTCTCTCTCAACAAACAAACAAACATTAAAAAAGAAGAAGAAGAAGAAAAAGAATTGAGTTAACTGAAATGTCCGTGTATTCCCAGACTGTTAACCAATAGAGAGTTAAACACTAAAGTGGCAACCAAAAAAGGAAGGCTCTATGATCTATAGTGCAATTTTGAGATTCTACAAAAACTGTAAAACATCACACATTTTAGTTCGGAGGGCTATACTAAATCTGCCACCATTCTTACTCATTCTTATTTCTTAATTTTTCTGGGAATTATTAGCATTTGGCCACATTTTTATAAACTTTGGAAGAGAGAATTTTGGCCAACCAGATCCTATTGACTGATGTAAGTCATTGCCATTTGGAATAAAAATTGGCTTAGCTTACATAGCTACTTTATAAAGGAAACTTTGAGAGCCCTATACTGAGTCCATTTTTATAATAGTCAATCCAGAATTTCAATTACAGGTTTCTTTTTTCACTGTGATATAAAATCCATTAATTACTAGCATCTCTGTCTCTAAATGATAACATAACTATTGGAATTAAGTAAGCATTTTTGCCCCTTTCAAAATTTAAAGGATTTATTAAACACTATGTTTTTGATGAAGTGATTTAACAAAATACTACATTGACTTGCCACCTTCAGTAAATGCTTAATGTGTATGCTTAGGAAAAGAACTTTTAAAACTGTGGGGCATCTGGGTGGCTCAGTTGGTTAAGCATCCAACTTCGGCTCAGGTCGTGATCTCACAGTTTGTGGGTTTGAGCCCCACGTCGGGCTCTGTGCTGACAGCTCGGAGCCTGGAGCCTGCTGCAGATTCTGTGTCTCCCTCTCTCTCTCTCTCCCCCACCACCACTCACGCTCTGTCTCTCTCTCTCTCTCTCCTTCAAAAAGAAATAAAAACATTAAATTTTTTTTTACATACATATTAAATTTAATTTAATAAGCTAATGTATGTGGTAGGTGTTCTTTAGTCAGACAGACTTGAAAGTCTGAGCTCTTTTTAATGATATTTCAAATATGTCATTAAAATAAGTCTTAATAGGGTACACATATTTAATAAAATTTTTATGAAATAGTTAGACTATTTTCTTGAAATATGTACTTGTTAGTAATTATGAAACTTATAACTTGTGCCTTTTGCATGATAGAAACTGAAAACCCGAAGAAGTAATTTTTGATTTAAGTGGTAGGTACTGAATTACTACTGTACTACTGTTAATTCTGCAAATTATTCTCTGCCAATTATATTTGCATGTTCTTGAAAAGAAATTTGAGATGAAATGACACTTGATTTTTAGAATACTTAATAAAATAATAAGGGTTAAAAATATTGGATTGTTAGTGGAAAATATGTGTGATGCAGATTGGGCTATTCAGCAGTTGAAATTTTACCTTTGAGTAATAGTTTAAAATTCTCAGTACAAGGAGTCTTACTTGCATCAATAGTTTGCATGGAATCAGTATGGCAATTAGAATGGATCTTAGGGGCTAAATCAGCTAAGCGACTGACTTTGGCTCAGGTCTGATCTCACCATTTGAGTTTGAGCCCCACATCAGGCTCTGTGCTGACAGCTCAGAGCCTGGAGCCCGCTTTGGATTCTGTGTCTTCCTCTCTATGACCCTCCCCACTCACAATCTGTGTTTCTCTCTCTCTCTCTCTCTCTCTCTCTCTCTCAAATAAACATTAAAAAAAATAAACAAAAGAATGGATCTTAAATTAGATCTACTAAAAGAGGCTTCACGTTAAGAGTAATCAAAGACTAAATTGCAGCAAATAATTACCTCAAACGTGAACATACACAGAAAACGAGATACTATGGCATAGTACTTAAGGTCTAATAATAAAATATTTTATAAACATCAAACTAACAAATGTAAGAATTTTAACAAAACCAACAACAAATCAAATAAGTTACAAAAATACATCAAAAAGAATAGTAACTGTCTCTAGGTGACTTCCTAGAGTACAGGAATATAACCAGCAGGCAAGTAACCTGCTGTTTCGCTGCTCTGCCCACTTCTGCTTCCAGAATTCTGATTGCAGTTTTTAGCTGGATTCACCTTATTCATATATTCCTCCTAAATGGTATACACAAGAATTTTTTAACTCAGAATTTTATAAAGACAACAACAAACAAGATAATTTAAAAAAACATGTCCATACTGTGGGTAAGAACTGGATGCTCATATAAAGCATTGAAAAGTGATAGTATGTTACAAATAATGTGTAACAGCCTTCTAAAATTCATCTCTAGTCTCTAATCATTAAGGAACTAGAAGAACACTTAGAGAGGTAGGTGAATTATAATACAACACAGAATAAAATTTTAGAGGCTTTAACACAAGAAAGTGCTGTTGTTGTTGTTGTTTCACACTTGAGTGAGTCCAATTGAGGTCATGTGGAGTGAGGGCAGGATAGAAGGGAGGGCTCAGGTCTCTGCATTTTTTCAAGAACTCAACTAGTGACTCTTATACCCATTCTTTAACCTCAGCTCCCTGCATTTTCTGGGTGCAGCCAGGTGGCAGTACAAAAAAGCAGTACCAAAAAAAAAAAGGAGTACATATTTCCGTCCAATATTTTTGGGTAGAATTCATTCCTGGGGCCTTAGACAACAACATGGAAACCTGGAAAATGTAGACCATCTGTGTACCCAGGAGGGAAAGGGTTTGATAGACCCAAGGCATTAACTCTGCTGTTGAAGATTAAGAGCTTGGACCAAATATGTGACTCATGTTTTTTCTCTTGCTTGTTCAGGCACTAATGTCACGTCTCTTATGTATGAATAAAGGCTCTCCATCATTCTTTTTCAAAATCTCACACATTCACACACTCGTGTGTATTTCCTGTTAGTGTTTTATTTTAGACCCTTACTCTTTCCAATCAAGCTTGACAAACCATCCACCTAAGTGATGATCTTCCTCTGTATGTCTTCTAGGATCTCCACATAGAGTCCTGAGTGATCTTTTGAAAGGCACAGGTGATCCTGTCACTTCCAGCTGAAATCGTTGAATTGTTATCTTTTCCTATCCCAAAAGTCCAAACTTTGCGGAGATTATAAATACCTAAATAATCAGCGCATTCTGACAGAGTGCTGCCATTATGACCTCAGAAATTCTTTACTCTGGTTGTACCATGCCCTAGATGTTGAAACTTGGCAGAATTTTCTGAAGCCAAAGCTTATATTCTTTACCTACTCTCACAAATGATAAATTCTTATGAAAGGCCCACAGTATTACTTGGTTTCAACTTCAAAGAATCATACCTATTTGATAAAAAATTAACTTTAGGAATGATATTGTTAAAAGAAGTTTTAGGTATTTGAAGCTAATAGGTGCTCAGATACTGAATTAATCACTAGTTTTAAAATGCTCTATATTGGGTTATGGAATATAAGGTGTATTTATATATTTTAATATTTTTTTATATCTGTGCATACATATATCAGAGACTATGATCTCTCTTATCAGATATTTCCAGAAACTAATACCTGCTGTGTGTGCTCTACCTTTCTGGAATTAAAGAACCATCTCCCAGTCTCCTCTGTTCCTTTTCCATTGCAGGATTCAATTGTCTGTCATCAACAAAGGCTGCCCATCTTCTAGTACTAACGTTCACTCCTAGTGACCACCACTCTGGTTTCATAGCAGGGAGGATACACTGATATTTTTTTATGTATTATGTTGCCCTAAGGACAGGTAGAGACATGTTTATCATTCCCACAGCCCAAATGGGATCAGACTGACATTTTTCATTTGAATGTAATGAAATTTGGGACATCGGATAGTACAGTGACACTATATTACCTGTCAACTCTTCCACTTTCCCAGATCCACTTTAGACATTTTTATGTGGCTGCTTCTTTCTCTCACTCTGGGACTGCCTTTAATTAAAGGCAGATGGCTCATCCTCTATACCCATTGACTCCAGTCTCAATATAAAAACACATCCTTGACTTCCCAGGAGAAGAGAATGTTTCTATTGCCCAGTGTTCTCAGTCCTCACCTGATGTCTCAGAATTGACACAGTTCCCAAAATGATACTGCAAATGGCAATTTCTTTTGGAGGAAACTCCTATCCACAAGGCTGTGATTTAGCCTTTTGGCCTCAATAAGACATTCACACACATAACCCATGCATTCATGTATGCATTCATTCATTTATTCAATCAGTATGTATTACACACCAGCTATGAACCAGGCAATGGCAATAATCTAAATGAAAAAAAAAAAACTACAAATCTCTACTTTTATTGAACTTATTTTCTATGGATAGGCAATGACATTAAATAAAAATATTTGATGTGACACATCTAGGTATTGACAAGAGGGAATATGATGCAAGATAAGTGGTCCATGATTAATGGAACAGAGTCACTAGTGTCAAAGAGTATAACAATACCTAAATTTAGGTTACTAAGTCCCAAAGGAACAAAAAAAAAAAAAAAAAAAAAAAAAAAAAAAAAAACCTCTGCATGTGGGGACTCCAAATAGAATTTTCTCAGTCTTGCTCCAATTCCGTTCATCATCTCTCAGAGGATCCAAAAAACAAACAAACAAACAAACAAAAGAAAACAAACTAGTGGTCTAATCTCTCCCTTCTTCATTTTCTGTTCTCTGAATCTGGATTCCCCAGGGATTTGTTTTATAATTATGGAAATGACACACCTGTATGAAGACTCAAGGTTACTTTCACTTGGGGGTTCGGACCTAGTCACTGGTCCTTAATCACTGATTATTACATTTTAAGACTCCTTATTTAATATTCTTGTTTCACTTTCCTTTGCATCCCTGTAAACCATTTTAAATCTAAAATACCACATCCTTTATATGTGAAAGAACATATAGCAAAGTTATAAATTCTCAGAACATTATGGGGCTTAGGTAGATACCAAGATTCAAGTTAGCTAAGCTGATACTTTCCTCTTTAGAACTAAGTTATTCTGGGAAGTATTAGCATAACCCTTTCTACATGACATTCAAATTTTATGACAAATTTGGAAGTAATTATTACTAATTTATCAAAAAAAGATACCTTCTTCACTATAAATGAAATTTTGTGTTTGTCCACTCTTTGTTAATATTTATTGTATCCTAAGAATTTATCTTAAATTTCACTGCAAAATCCATAGGGAAGGAAAAATGATTTTAATATACATAATTTTGCTTTAAAGATAACTTTTTATAAAATACGGATTATATATAAAATTTAAATTTGACTGTCACCTCTTACCATATGCTCTAAGAACATAGGCATTTGTTTAATAACATTGTGTTAATACCGTAAGTTCATTTGTTTGACATAAAATAGGTAGTGATGTTATCTTGATATGTTATCAAATGTCCTTGCAATACTTTGCTTTTTCCCATATCTTCTCATTCTGTCTTCATTATAATTTCCATCAAAACATATTCTTTACACTAATTGAGTTACTTATTATGAAAAAATTTACTTACACTGTTATGTTTCAACAGGGAAAGAAGGAAGCTAGCATGTTATGATGAAACCAGTCATTATCAATGGCTTTGAGTATTACTATAAACATTTGTTAGATAAGAAAAGTATCTCAGTAGTAATTTTAAACAGCTGTGCTCTCATTTCTTAGTCTTGTTTTAATGTATGCTTAGTAGAAACACCAATTCCAGAGGCTTAACTATGGGAGATATTTATTTCAAAAGATATCATCGGTAGACTTTCATCAGAAAGAGAAATACATTCTGATGTTGAAGTCCTTGCCTAATAAGAGTTAAAAGACCAGATAGGGCAAAGTAGAAATAATGGACAACTAGGATAGGGAAGAATCTGTTCTTTTTTCTCCTTCCTTCTTCCTCCATCTTCTTCTTCTTTTCCTTCTTACACCTCTTCCTTCTCCCTTCCTTCTTTCGTCCTTCCTTCTTCCCCTCCTCCTTTACCTCCTTCTCCATTCCTCTCCTCCTCTACCCACCCCACATCTTTTTCATGGTGTATGGAGAATATCTAAGATTGAAGTTGCTTTTCTTACCAATAAAACCTTTATATGCAAATTAGATTTGCAATGGCAAAACCATGATTGTTATTTTTCTCTGTAATCTTACTTCCCTGGTACTACTTGGGTGTTGACACTAAGTGATGAGTGTGGCTTTCCTTGGAATGTAGTTTTGTCCTATGTCATTTTCCTTTCTCATGGCTGGAATAACAGAGACCAGAAAACAGCAACAAAAAAGTTGGGCAAGGTAGAGTGGTTGGTGACATGTGAGCACTTGTTTGATGTGCATTCTGCCTCGTAACGACATCTACTAAGGTTGCTTTTTTCACGTATAGCATCTATGTATGTTTCATAACATTCTTCACTGAGAGATGGAATCATTACAAAATTGTATTGGATAGAAAATGGGAAGTTAGTAAGGTGAGAGAATTCTGGACCCTCTCTACCACAAAACTGAATTAAATTAACTTTTAAAGAGCACTTAATATATGGAAAATATAAGAATAGAATGTATTCCCTATACTCAGAAGTTACAAGTAGTAGAGGAAACCAAATATGAATTAGATGTAAAACAGTGTATAATGACATTTCAAAATGAGTTGTGCATTTTGGATGTGAAATAATAAACAGTACAAAACAGAACATAATCCAAGGTACAAATATACGGTATAATAAATAACTGTTAAAGGATGATAGGACAGGGAAATATATCCATGTCCAGAGATTTAAGGACATACTCTATGTTAGTTTTTCAACTGACTATCCAAAGCTACCTATGCTTCCAGTCATGTTCTCAATCTGTGATTAAATCCTTCTGTTCTGTGCTAGAATCTAAGGCTACAAAGTCAGATAAGATATTGGTAGAGTTCTAGTCGAAATTGCAAAGATTAGAAACCTATTTACATTAAAGTAGTTTCAAAGGGTTGCTATTGAATACTTCTGGGAAACAGCATGAACTCCTATGGCCAGGAATATAGATGGGCCTCATAGAGTGCCAAGGGGGGAAACGGGAAGATAATAAAAACTAGTGGCTACTCTCCTCATCATTCCTACTTGGATCGTTTGTTTTTCATGTCTGCATTTCTTTTTCCTAACCAATCAATCTTGTCAATTCATCCATGCCCTCTTTGCCAACAGCTTATCTCCTCACACTGCTTTGGTTTGCCATGATACGGTTTCAGGACTGCCTTTTCATACGTCTTTTCAAGTGCCTACTCATAACTGACTCTGGTTTCTAAGTTTTCTAGATGATATTTTAAAGAGAAGAAATTGAATTTTTATTCACTGGAAAATGGATTGCCTGGATTGGAGTGAGGAGTTCACTTCTCCAGCCAGGCGAACTTGGGTGGGGAGGGTCACATGGGACGTATTGCTGTAGAGAGAGCAGGTTCTGCAGAAAAGCGTGCAGGAAAAGAAAGAAAGTAATCCTGTGTCTGTCTTCAAGTTGCTTACAGGTGTGGAAGGAGAAATTCAGAGAGATGAAATCAGTTTGTCAGGTACACTGAGCTTACTAGCATGTACTGTGCTGGGTGATTTTAGGAAGTATGAGCACTCAGAGCAGAAGAAAATTGTAGTCAAACCATCGTTTCTCCCTGTATATCCTGTATAAATCATACATATGTACACACATACACACACACACACACACACACATCAGTGCTCTATTCTCCTACAGAACAGCAACAAAAGGGCTTGAGGCAAAGTGGGAGTGAACACATGAAGACAAATGGCAGTTTCTTCTGATAACATGATCATAAAAAACAAAGAGCTTTGTCCTTTACAGCTTTCACACTTAAATGCCACATATCCTGCCACTTGTGTATTAGAGGTAGAACCGATGACCAAAAGTATGAGGGTATATAGCAAGTGTGAGTACAGTAGAAAGACTCATCTCACTAGGGTGGAGGAATGATAATCATGGTGATTTTAAACAAAATATGTATTAAGGGGAAAGAGGCAAGAAAATTTGCAAAAATATGGTAAGGAGCTGATATATTTCCTGGGAAATCCCCAGAATGTTTTTTTATGGATATTAGCTCACCAGGATATTTTTTTTTTGTCTTCTTTAAAAATTTTAATTCCAGTGTAGTTGACATGCAGTATTACATTGGTTTCAAATGTACAGTACAGTGATTCAATACTTCCATACATCACCCTGTGCTCATCCAAGTGTTCCCCTTAATCCCCATGACCCGATTTCACCAGTCCCCCCAGCCCCTCCTTTCTGGTAACCAACAGTTTGTTCTTTATAGTTGAAAGGCTGTTTTTTGTTCTTGCTTTTTCATTTGCTCTTTTGTTTCTTAAATGCTACATATGAAAGAAATATGGTATTTGTCTTTTTCTGACTTCTTTCTCTTAACATTATCACTAGGATATTTTTTTTATTTTTATTTTTTGCTTTGTAATCAGTATATGAAGGAGACATACATTTCAAGAAATGCTTAATTCTGATATCCAGATTTAAGCTTGTGAACATGACTTTTAAATATACAATTAAAGCGGGGCGCCTGGGTGGCGCAGTCGGTTAAGCGTCCGGCTTCAGCCAGGTCACGATCTCACGGTCCGTGAGTTCGAGCCCCGCGTCAGGCTCTGGGCTGATGGCTCAGAGCCTGGAGCCTGTTTCCGATTCTGTGTCTCCCTCTCTCTCTGCCCCTCCCCCGTTCATGCTCTGTCTCTCTCTGTCCCAAAAATAAATAAAAAACGTTGAAAAAAAAAATATATATATATACAATTAAAGCTATTCATCATAATTTGCTATACTACCAACATTAAATTACAGTTACTTCGGAGCATAAGTTAAATGGTTTAAAGTAAGCCTCACTAGGATATTTATAATTATTATATAGAAAAGAGACTAACATTAAGTGCATTTGAGTATCTTTGTGCCAAATGAAGTTCAGTAAGTTGACTTACTATGCATGATCTCTGAGTCTTTTATACACTAGTGTTTATTATTATTCTTTAAGCAAGATAGTACAATATAGTGTTTTTATTAGTTTTAATTTTGTGAGATGGCATTATTTTTTTTTAAGTTTATTTATTTACTTAGAGCTCCATGCTAGGCATGGAGCCTGATGTATGGCTTGATCCCTTTAACTGTGAGATCACAACCTGAGCTGAAATCAAGAGTCAGATGCTGAACTGACTGAGACACCCAGGTGCCCCCAGTATAACATTTTTATTTCCTTTGATCGTAGTACCAAACTTTTTATGTCAGATACATTTCCAATGACAAGTTTCCAACGAGAAGTTTCCAATGAGAAGATTTTCATGTTAGCATGATTTATAATGATAAAAATTTGAAATGTGTTCTCAGGCAGGGAAATTTTTACATTACAGCATATCTACAAATATAATATGGTGTAATCACTAATATCCTGGTTTGGAAGAATATTTAATGATGTGGAGAAAGTCTCTTGGTGTAAAGTTACTTAAAGAAAAAAAAGTTTGTGTCTGCATATGTGTGAATATGTGTGTGTGTGTGTGTGTGTGTGTGTGTGTAATTTCAGAACTTGGTGTATATTTATCATAGAAATATGATTAATGTTGATCTGTAATCAAACATATAAAATTGTAGTATTTTTACCTTGGTTATGCAGGCTAATTTGTGTGAGGGTGTGTGTGTGTGCATAATTCTTTTTAAGTTTTTATCTCTTGGCATTTTCCAGATCTACTTTGTGCCTATTTATCAGAGAAAACATGTAACAAGGTATGTTACGGTTGTTAGCTCTGAAAAGATTTAGGTCTCTCTGTTTTTGACTTACAATTAAGGGTGTTGCAAGAGCTATCACATTTAAAATTCTATCTCCAAAGCAGTATGAAGAAAGGTATTCATTTACATTATGTTTCAGCAACTTGTGCACAATCTTTTAAATGCAAATAGCTGAATGCCTATTTCAAAGTTAAAAAATTAAGGCATTTCTCAAGTACTGATTTACAGTAGTGTGTCAGCACAGTATCTATGAAAGAAAATTTATCATGCCAGGGAATAATTGAAATTGTTGTTGAAAGGAGTCTGAAAACAACCTTTTTATCTGTGGCTTAAATAAATACTTTTCATTTTGAAGACAGCTCTAAGTGCCCCATATAGTTCAGGTGATCAGTAAAAGTAGACAACTGACTTCTTCAAGGAGTCTTGATTTTTATTTGGTTTGATCAACTCACAGACTGTAAATTCTACTGCCAAAGCTAAACATATGCACGGGCTTAGCTGAATTCTTGTATTCCAGGTATTTGGTAAAATATGTTCATGTCACTAGCTTCTTTCAAGTAGTGTTTATCATCATCTCTCTGATTGCCTAATATAAGTTTACAACCAGTCTCTTAGATGTACTAGTGCATTACGGCCCTCCACAGATATCAGAAACAGCGACATCTTTGGTAATGAATGTCAGAATCATGGCAGCCTATGAGTATATCGTCTGTCTCCACACCTCATTGCGGACACACCAAGCGAGGAACTCATTCCAAACTCTGTAGTCAAACAAACCCTAACATACAAAGTTTGCATGAGTTGCACAAGGAAGGTATTTTAGAAATCCAGACAATTATGAAGACAAATGTCTCTTATTTAAGAGATTACTGTCTCAGTCGTTTCTTATTTTCCTTAAAGTAATGTGTCCTCTACTGTGAAAATATTTGAAAGCCTAGGATTTTGAGGATGGAAGGGACCAGAAAGATGCTAGTCTCAAGGTTTTTCAAATTAAAAAACATGATATTTGTCTAAAATTACACTGGCAGCTTGTGATGTATTTAGAAGTAGAACTAAAATATTTCGACTCCCAATCTGGTGCTAATTCCATTATACTAGGCTAGCTAACCAAATAACTTATTTCCCAAATGAGTCTGTTTAGAGCAACCACAGTTAATTGTATTTTAAATTGGATTATCTAGTCTTCTCTCCAGCCTTTCCCATTCCTGCCCTCCTTCCCCTTCCTTCTTTCTTTTTCATTTCCCTCCCCACTCCCGTCTCCCTTCCCCCCTTCCCCCCTTCCCCCCTTCCTTCCTTCCTTCCTTCCTTCCTTCCTTCCTTCCTTCCTGCCATCTATCCATCCATCTCTCCATCCATCTCTGCCTGCCTCTCTTTCTTCTCTTTCTTCCTACTTACCTATCTTCCTTCCTTCCTTCCTTCCTTCCTTCCTTCCTTCCTTCCTTCCTTCCTCATTTTCCTCTTTTATACCCTTTTTTGCCCCAATATCTAAGCAACAATGTTACTCAACATTGTTATTTACCTTAGTAAGTATGCCACTTCCTTTTCATATGACATTTGTATGACATCTTCTGTATTGTTTTCTCTTGCCCAACCATTGATTTTTGGAAGAATGTATGTCAGAGCTGGTTATTAGTTACTATTCTTTATTTCCTTAGTTCATCTGTGTAAATTTAGTCTTTAGTCAAAGAGGCAAAAAGATCAGAAAGAATGAAATGATTTGAAAGAGATTGACAGTAATATTCTTTGGTGATTTTTCTAGATTATAATAGAAATAAATCTTTTCTCCCAGAGTGCACTTTTAAGGATGTTATATCATCTATTTTAGATTAATTACCATTGATGTTCATATTCATTATGTAATAGTGTATGGATTATTGGGGCCTTGTCACACTCTAGTAGCTGTAGAATAATGTTTTGTTGGAATATATTAAACAAAATAAACTCTCCATGATGCTGATATCTATTAATCAATACAAATACAAAAAGCATCATCACTAATAATAAGACAGCCTATTTGAAGAAAGTCATTTTAGGCAAAAGTGTTAGGTAGCAGTTTTCTCTTCTTAATTTTTTAAAAAAGTTTATTTTGAGAGAGAGAGAGAGAGAGAGAGAGAACAAGTGCGAGACAAACAGAGGCAGAGAATCTCAAGCAGGATCCTCACTGCCAGTGCAGAGCCCCACATGGGGCTTGAATTCAGGAACCATGAGATCATGACCTGAGCTGAAATCAAGAGTCAGACCCTGGGGCGCCTGGGTGGCGCAGTCGGTTAAGCGTCCGACTTCAGCCAAGTCACGATCTCGCGGTCCGTGAGTTCGAGCCCCGCGTCAGGCTCTGGGCTGATGGCTCGGAGCCTGGAGCCTGTTTCCGATTCTGTGTCTCCCTCTCTCTCTGCCCCTCCCCCGTTCATGCTCTGTCTCTCTCTGTCCCAAAAATAAAATAAAAAACGTTGAAAAAAAAATTAAAAAAAAAAAAGAGTCAGACCCTGAACCGACTGAGCCACCCAGGTGTCCTTCTCTTTGTCTTATAACACAAACATAAAAATAGTTATTAAGTATTTCTCTAACTGAATGAAGTATGTGTTAGGATGTTAAATGAATACAAAAATGAATAAGATAATAGTAGTCTTATAAGTATAAACAAGAATTGTGAATTAAAGATAGCATATAACTTGTTTTACAAAAGAAATATTAGTGTTTGGTGATGGGGTTGTGAAAATTTAAGTTACTTTTTTATGACTGATACTTAGTAATGCTGTTTATAATTGCATTTAAAGTTGATGTAGTATATATTTATGAAATTTGACCCATTTGCAAATACATGGAGTATGTTATTTGGTTGATTTGACTAGCCTGGTTTTGGAAGGGCCAGAGCATTTGCAATGGGGCCAGTTCAAAAGTAGTGGATTTGATTGATTAGGAAAAATGGAGGGATGTTTGGTGGAAGAACTTTTTATTTAACAGAAGGTAAAGGAGTGATTACTTGTGTCCAGTTAGGTGAAGTTTAGAGGTTGGGAGGCTTACGGGAATGACTTAGAGGGTGGGTGGCTTAGAGGGTGGGTGGCTTACAGGGAATTCCAACTCATGAAGCTCCCTTCAGACATCATTGAACCAGAATAAGCTGGTTTTAAAACATAGAAGTGGAGACTTACAGAAACACTCGTGGAAACTTTTTGACCCTCATATTAGAAATAATAGATAAAGATTCAAGTAAATAAGGACATATGCATATGGTGCATTGTGGTGTTATTAAAATAATATTTATAGAGTATATAGGAGAGTATAGAGAAATTCTGAGGTCACAACATTGAATACAAAATAAAATATGATAAAAATAGGTTAGTAACCACAGTATATATTTTTAAAATATTCCTTAAATACCTGTAAGATAGTACAGGAAAATGTAGATGTTGAATCCTTAGTGAGTTACCATGGTGTTTGACAAGGTAGGACATGATGGATGGTTTTGTATCTAATTACTTTCTAGTGTTTTTGAAATAATATGTAGCAAATATGTTATTTTTATGGAGAGAATAATAATTTAAAAACCTAAACTTAGATGGAAGAAAATATGCAATTTAAGAAACAAAATCTTCAATGTATTACATTAATATAAAGTTAATGAATTAGTTGTTTGAATATTCTTTTTTGATGGTCTGCCCGTTAAATTCGTTTTGTTCAACTTTATTGGATGTTCTACATTTTTCTTATTTTAGATATGAATTATATTGTTAATATTTCCTAATGGTGCCTTTTCGTGAACAATAGTTCTTAATTTTAATGAAGTCTAATTCATTTTCCTTTATGGATCGTGTTTGTGAAGAATGTCCTTGCTCATCCCAAGATCATGAATATATTCTCCCATGCTTTTTTCTCTTTCTTTATATTTCACACATCTGCCTACAAACCCAGATAAAATTCATTTTTTGGGTCCTGTAAATAAGAGATCAAGGTTCATTTTACATTTTTAAACATATCCAGTTGGTCATATCTGCTTCCAGTCAAATGACTAAATATTTGTAGGTCTGTCTCTGCACTCTATTCTGTTCCACTGACTTGTTTCCCTAAATTTGCACCAAAAACATGTTGTTTTGACTCCTGTCAAATAAATAATAAATCTTTATATCAGATATATAAATTCTGCAACTTTATTACATTTAAAGATTATCTTCACAATTCTTAGTTAACTTTGTATTTCATAAATGAGAAATTCAATTTTCCTAACAAAATTAACAAACAAGTAAAAACATCTTCTCTGATTTTGATTGGGATTGCATTAAATCTGTAGATCAGTGTAGCCAGAATTGACCTGACAGTGTTGAATATTCCAGTTCATGAACAAAGCATCCCTTCAGTTCTTCATGTTCTTCTTAATACTCTCGGGCGGGGGGACAGGAGGGTTATATTTCTACACTTGGCATGTTATATTTCAACCAAAAGGAGAAAAAGAAAGAAATGGCATAATATGTACTAATATTACATAATAGTAGCCAGTAAGAGTAAATATTTATTGAGCATTTACAGTGTGTCTGACCTTGTGTTTCTGTTCACTCTCACTCTACCATTTCATTTTCACTACAATGTTATAAGTAAATGCTTTGATAATTCCTGTTAAACTGATGTAAATCTGAGATTGGATAAGTTATATGACCTATGGGTATAGATCACACAGCTGGCTTGTGATAGTAACAAGATGAAATCCACCTTTGCCTTATGGGAAAGTCCATGGTCTTAAAACCTACACCATAGTTTCCAGTGAACTCAACCTCTGTACTTTTATAATGCGCACTATAACAATGGGTGGATTTTTGCTAATGGTGTTTATTGCTAATTGCATTTATAAAAATAAATAGTCTTTCTGATAAAAAATGTTTGGGAGAGAGAGTATGATGTGTTAGGGGATGCTAAATAAAGTATAAAGTGTTCTAGCCCTGCCTTGCTCAGGTACCAAGAGTCAAGGATGAGCATTTGAACTGCTTTTTTTTTTCCTTATTGGGTTTTTTGTGTGTAGCATGGGAACCATAATTCCTAATCTACTTTCATCAGCAACTATTGAGACTATTAAATTATGTGTTTAGGTGAAAATACTTTAATAGCTCTTTAGAGCTATTTTCTTTAGAAAATACATCATTGCTTTGAAAGCCCATTTCTTTAATACATGTTACAAATATATTTGGAATATGTAAAATGTATTTTTTTGCCCCAGATTCAGTACCTCTTCCATCAATTTATTCTTACTAATTATATAGGAGGGGGGGAAAGTAAGGTTTTTGCTGTCTTTGTGTTTCCTATTGAAAACAGTGACCGTATATCCTGGTTTGCCTTGGACAGTCCAGGTTAATTCTTATTTCCCCAGTATAATGATTAAAAGAACCTACTGTAACTCTAGTCAGGAAAAGGTAAAAAATATATATGGATGTCTTAGCATTAGGTAACGGTTTGCCTTTTCTTTTCTTTTTTTTTTTGAACAAAGACTAAAATGTATTTAAATTTGCCTTTTTCAATGTATTTTACTTGAACAACTTCCAAAAAGATGTTAACACTGCTTCCATATATTTTTTAATTGACTTAATCCTCAGTGTTATTTTGCAACCAGGCTGCAATTTATTTTTGTTGCATAAAAATGCAGCTCATAAGTGTATTTAAAGTATTAGATTTATCAATTTCCATATACATATCAAAATATGTACTATTCCTAGTTTGCTGGGGTGTTTTGTTTTGCTTTTTTTTTCTTTTTTTAAACCTAGACTGCCAAACTTAAATTTCAAAATGGTAGACAGAAGTACTTTTGATGTAGTGAGCACGTATAGAAGTAGACAGGAGAAGACTGTTTGGCCATACTGACTAATGCCACCATCAATTTACCCAAGTTGGATTGGAAGAAAGGTTGCTGGGTTTACTTCAGTTTTTCATAATGTCAAGCTCCCTTGGTAGCCTTGCTTAGTATTCCCATAACCACCTGTCTGGTTGTGGTGTTAAGGGTAAACAAGTGTTTGAAAGGAACTAAAACCTGGGAACAAACTCAGTTTCTTTGCCTCATCACAGAGCCACAGGGACTCTTGGAAAACACATTAACATTTCATAAAATAGTGGGTTTTTTTAACATTTTTATAACTATAAAGACCCATTTTTGGGGTTGTCTCATATTTTTATTATTTTTTAAGTTTTTTTTGGGGGGGGAGGAGAGAACACGTGCATGTGCACATGAGTTGGGGAGGGGAGGAAGGGGAGAGAGAATCCCAAGCAGGCTCTGTGCTGTCACCACAGAATCCAATGTAGGGCTCGATCCCAGGAACTGTGAGATCATGACTTGAGTAGAGATCAAGAGTTGTATGCTTAACCAAATAAGCCACCCAGGCACCCCCCCTTTTTTAAAGTTTATTTATCAGAGAGACAGAGAGAGCACACACAGGGGAGGGGCAGGAGAGAGGGGGAGAGCTGGGGTTGTCTCATAGAGAGTTTATCATTATTCAAGGAATATTTAAATTTACCCTCTTGCCAGAATGGAACAGCATAATCTATGTGACAATTTCTTAAGTGATAGGATTTGGGCTTTATTGTTGTTGATTTTGTTATCTTTTTTCCCTCCCTCAGTTTATATCCATCTCACATCCTAAAGGTGTTAGGGTTTTGGTTTTTCTTTTCCAGGCTATGTTTTGAATAATGCATGGGCTATTTGGTCCTTCCCTCTGTTTGGTTCTCTTGAAGCAGCGCCTCACAAATTGTATGTTTTCCTAGTAACGAAGCAGAATTTGCTTTTTAATCCTTGTTTTTGTCATTTAATGAACATTTAGGAGGAAGGTTACATTCATTGTTTGAACTGAAATCACTAATGTGAAACAGATTTCATTTCCTTATAGTTCAAGCATTAAAAAAATTGTTTTAGGGTGATCTGATCATGAAGTTTTTTTTTATTTATGTGAATGGAGAGGGGAAAGAATATATTTTCTCTTTGAGAGTCTAGAAATTTCTCATTTCAAAGATAGTCTAGCCTGATGATCCTAGGTGTATTTACATCTGGGAGACATAAATAGATGTTAGTGGGTTTTTGTTGTAGTTGTTTTTGGTTTGTTTGTTTTCATTTATGTTTTTGTTTTGTTTTTTTTGTTTTTTAATGAGAAAAGAGCATTTAGATTGAAAGGGAAATGTTAGTGTGAGTGAAACTGAGTTGCAATTTCTTATGGAGAAAAGAAGAGAGGAAGATGGCCAAAAAAAATAATAAACATAATAGAATCAGTCAAGGAAAGTATTAGTTCTAAGTACTTGAGAAGACAATTTAACTCTAAGGAAACATTTTATGTTTGAATGACATTACTCAGAATCTTCTGCTATTTGGAAAGTGACCCGATGATAAGTCCTGATGTCAGTGCTGACACTTGGGGAATTTTTACCTGCTTATTCCCAGCTGTCTTAGTCACTGGAGGCAGATGTGGAAGGAAGACAGTCCCCTTCAGTGACTAGCTGACATCACCAGAGAAACTCAAGATGAGCTGTCAGGAATCAAATAGCAGAGTTTTAAAGGAATTCTGTTTTTACACATTATGAACTTGCCAACCTTCAGACTGGATAAATTAATCATGCTCTGATAGGGTAGCCCCAGACAGCCAACCTTTGAGCATCTCTTCTTTTCTATAATCGATACAGCAATTTAGCATTTAAACCTGCCTCCAGGCTATAGGGCATAAAAGTCATTGTGAAAATCTTTGTATTCTATTTATAATTCTTTGTTGATAATGTGAAATGATTTTTTGTAAAAAGAAATCCCAAAATAAAAATGCAAATTATTGTTACTGCTATTATTTGTTATAATCAACTTAAATGACAATATCATTTTTATAATTCACAATTATCAATTAAAATGACAGTTATTTTTTTTCAATATATGAAGTTTATTGTCAAATTGGTTTCCATACAACACCCAATTCTCATCCCAAATTCTTCCAGGTTGTCCAATTTGTTGGCATATAATTTTTCATAGTATTCCCTGATAATTGTTTGTATCTCTGAGGGATTGGTTGTAATAATTCCATTTTCATTCATGATTTTATCTACTTGGGTCATCTCCCTTTTCTTTTTGAGAAGCCTGGCTAGAGGTTTGTCAATTTTGTTTATTTTTTCAAAAAACCAACTCTTGGTTTCGTTGATCTGCTCTACAGTTTTTTTAGATTCTATATTGTTTATTTCTGCTCTGATCTTTATTATTTCTCTTCTTCTGCTGGGTTTAGGCTGCCTTTGCTGTTCTGCTTCTAGTTCCTTTAGGTGTGCTGTTAGATTTTGTATTTGGGATTTTTCTTGTTTCTTGAGATAGGCCTGGATTGCAATGTATTTTCCTCTCAGGACTGCCTTCGCTGCGTCCCAAAGCATTTGGATTGTTGTATTTTCATTTTCGTTTGTTTCCATATATTTTTTAATTTCTTCTCTAATTGCCTGGTTGACCCACTCATTCATTAGTAGGGTGTTCTTTAACCTCCATGCCTTTGGAGGTTTTCCAGACTTTTTTCTGTGGTTGATTTCAAGCTTCATAGCATTGTGGTCTGAAAGTATGCATGGTATAATTTCAATTCTTGTAAACTTATGAAGGGCTGTTTTGTGACCCAGTATATGATCTATCTTGGAGAATGTTCCATGTGCACTCGAGAAGAAAGTATATTCTGTTGCTTTGGGATGCAGAGTTCTAAATATATCTGTCAAGTCCATCCGATCCAATGTCTCATTCAGGGCCCTTGTTTCTTTATTGACCATGTGTCTAGATGATCTGCCCATTTCTGTAAGTGGGGTGTCAAAGTCCCCTGCAATTACCACATTCTTATCAATAAGGTTGCTTATGTTTATGAGTAATTGTTTTATATATTTGGGGGCTCCGGTATTCAGCACATAGACATTTATAATTGTTAGCTCTTCCTGATGGATAGACCCTGTAACTATTATATAATGTCCTTCTTCATCTCTTGTTACAGCCTTTAATTTAAAGTCTAGTTTGTCTGATATAAGTATGGCTACTCCAGCTTTCTTTTGGCTTCCAGTGGCATGATAAATAGTTCTCCATCCCCTCACTCTCAATCTAAAGGTGTTCTCAGGTCTAAAATGAGTCTCTTGTAGACAGCAAATAGATGGGTCTTGTTTTTTTATCCATTCTGATACCCTATGTCTTTTGGTTGGCACATTTAATCCATTTACATTCAGTGTTATTATAGAAAGATACGGGTTTAGAGTCATTGTGATGTCTGTATGTTTTATGCTTGTAGTGATGCCTCTGGGACTTTGTCTCACAGGGTCCCCCTTAGGATCTCTTGTAGGGCTGGTTTAGTGGTGACAAATTCCTTCAGTTTTTGTTTGTTTGGGAAGACCTTTATCTCTCCTTCTATTCTAAATGACAGACTTGCTGGATAAAGGATTCTCGGCTGCATATTTTTTCTGTCTAGCACCCTGAAAATCTCGTGCCAATTCTTTCTGGCCTGCCAAGTTTCAAAAGAGAGATCAGTCACGAGTCTTATAGGTCTCCCTTTATATGTGAGGGCACGTTTACCCCTTGCTGCTTTCAGAATTTTCTCTTTATCCTTGTATTTTGCCAGTTTCACTCTGATATGTCGTGCAGAAGATCGATTCAAGTTACGTCTGAAGGGAGTTCTCTGTGCCTCTTGGATTTCAATGCCTTTTTCCTTCCCCAGATCTGGGAGTTCTCAGCTATTATTTCTTCAAGTACACCTTCAGCACCTTTCCCTCTCTCTTCCTCCTCTGGAATACCAATTATGCATATATTATTTCTCTTTAGTGCATCACTTAGTTCTCTAATTTTCCCCTCATACTCCTGGATTTTTTTTATCTCTCTTTTTCTCAGCTTCTTCTTTTTCCATAATTTTATCTTCTAGTTCACCTAGTCTCTCCTCTGCCTCTTCAATCCAAGCCGTAGTTGTCTCCATTTTATTTTGCAGTTCATTGATAGCATTTTTTAGCTCCTCCTGGCTGTTCCTTAGTCCCTTGATCTCTGTAGCAAGAGATTTTCTGCTGTCCTGTATACTGTTTTCAAGCCCAGTGATTAATTTTATGACTATTATCCTAAATTCATTTTCTGTTATATTGTTTAAATCATTTTTGATCAGTTTGTTAGCTGTTGTTATTTCCTGGACATTTTTCTGAGGGGAATTCTTCCGTTTCGTCATTTTGGATAGTCCCTGGAATGGTGCAGGACTGAGGGGCTCTTCCTCTGTGCTGTCTGGAGTAACTTGCGTTGGTGGCCGGGGCCGCAGTCAGACCTGATGTCTGCCCCCAGCCCACCACTGGGGCCACAGTCAGACTGGTGTGTGCCTTCTCTTGCCCTCCCCTAGGGGCGGGATTCACTGTGGGGTGGTGTGGCCCGCCTGGGCTACTTGTACGCTGCCAGGCTTGTGTAGCTGGGGATCTGGCGTATTAGCTGGGGTGGATCGGCAAGGTGCATGGGGTCAGGAGGGGCAAGCTCAGCTCACTTTTCCTTCAGAGATCTGCTTCCGGAGGGGCCTTGTGGCACAGGGAAGGAGTCAGACCCGCCGCTTGAGGGATGGATCCACAGAAGCACAGCATTGGGTGTTTGCGTGGTGCAAGCACGTTCCCTGGCAGGAACCGGTTCCCTTTGGGATTTTGGCTGGGGGATGGGTGAGGGAGATGGCGGTGGCGAGCGCCTTTGTTCCCCGCCAAGCTGAGCTCTGTAGTCCGGGGCTCAACAACTCTCCCTCCTGTTGTCCTCCAGCCCTCCCGTTCTCCAAGCAGAGCTGTTAGCTTATAACCTTCCAGATGTCAAGTCCCACTTGCTGTCGGAACACACTCCTTCCAGCCCCTCCACTTTTGCAAGCCAGACTCGGGGGGCTCTGCTTGGCCAGCGGGCCGCCCCTCCGCCCCAGCTCCCTCCCGCCAGTCCGTGGAGCGTGCACCGCCTCGCCACCCTTCCTACCCTCTTCCGTGGGCCTCTCGTCTGCGCTTGGCTCCGGCGACTCCATTCTGCTAATCCTCTGGCGGTTTTCTGGGTTATTTAGGCAGGTGTAGGTGGAATCTAAGTGATCCGCAGGACGCGCGGTGAGCCCAGCGTCCTCCTATGCCGCCATCATCCCAGGATCCTCACTTTATCCTTTTAAATCCTTGTGGGTTTCCTGGCACCACTTTCCTAACAATGAAGATAGTGACATCCATTCCAAAGCGTGCATTCCTTTCCCAAACCAAACGGACATCGCTTCCTAACAACAAATTTTTTTTTAATAATACTCAACGTACGTACATCAAGTAAGAACTATAGAATAGAGTTGTCAAAGTGACTTCAATGATTTCATATGCTGGGAAATTCCTCCTCTGTATTTAAAATATAGAAATTATATGAATATATACTATTTATATATATTTATAAAATATATATAAATGCATAAAATATTAATATTTAAGCTCTGTCAAATAATAATATTGTTTATTATGTTGAAAGAAAATCTTCAAGCCTTCCTCTTCCATGTTTGTCAAATTTTACATATAAAAGTTCTTAAAATTGGGACACATGGGTGGCTCAGCCAGTTAAGCATTCAACTCTTGGTTTTGGCCCAGGTCATGATCTCATAGTTCATGGGATCAAGTCCTGTGTGGGACTCAATGATGGCAGCACGCATCCTGCATGAGATTCTCTTCTCTTTCTCTCTGCTTCTCCCCCACTTGCATGCACTCTCTCTCTCAAAATAAATAAATTTTTTTCAAAAAGTTCTTAAAATTAAAAATAATTACAATTTTAAAAAATAGTATGTATAAAACTCATCATGTTTTAGGGCAAATATATAAAAACTTTTCTGTGGAAAGAGGTGACCAGTCACAGCTTCTTTTTAGAAAAAATTATACAGGGATGTCTGAGTGGCTCAGTCTATTGAGTGTCTGACTTTTGATTTCGGCTCAGGTCGCAATTCCATAGTTCATGAGCTAGAGCCCTGGGTCAGGCTCTCCATTCATGACAGCATGGAGCCTGCTTGAGTTTCTCTCTCTCTCTCTCTCTCTCTCTCTCTCTCTCTCTCTCTCTCTCTCAAAACAAATAAATCAACCTAAGAAATATATATACAAAGTATCCTCAGTTTGCTTATCTTTTCCTTTTCACGTAACATGGTCTATACCTTATATTATCTTAATGACTTTTCTAGGAACCATTATTTTTTGGTTTAATTTCTTTGTATATTTTATCAGCAGAATCCATTCTTCAAATTAAAAAGTACTGAAAGTGAGGGCAATCACAACATAATAAATGAAATTTAGAAATAAGCATTTATAATAGATAATTGGACTGCTTAGGTATTTACCCATACTTAGTTATGTACCCAAAGAATACAAAAATACTAATTCAAAGGGGTGCATGCACCCTGGTATTTATAGCAACATTGTCTACAACAGCCGTATAAAGGAAACAGCCCAAATGTCAATCAAATGATGAGTGGATAAAATAAGTCACACACACACACACACACACACACACACGCACACACACACACATACTCACTCACAGTGGAACATTACTCAGCCATAAAAACGAACAAAATCTTGCCATTTGCAATGACATGGATGAAGCTAGAGAGTATAATGCTAAGTGAATAAGTCTATCAGAGAAAGACAAATAGATGATTTTACTCATGTGGAATTTAAAAAACAAAAACAATGAACAAAGGGAAAAAGAGAGAGAGAGAGGAAAACCAAGAAGCAGACTCTTAACTATAGAGGACAAACTAATAGTTACCATAAAGGAGGGAGAGTGTGTGTGGGGGGGGGATGGATGTACTAGGTGATGGGGATGAAGGAGTACATTTGTTGTCATGAGGACCAACTGTTGTATGGAAGTATTGAATCATCATATTATACAACTGAAACTAATATAACACTGTATGCTAACTAACTGGAATTTAAATAAAAACTTAATAAAATAAAATAAAAATAGATAGCAAAATGCATTCAATGAGCAGTCTTATACAAATGCCCACTATTTCTTTCTTAGTATATCTAAAATGCTAATGCTGTCATTTTCAAACTGAAACAAAAAGTAAAACTGCCTAACCAGGTGATAAAATAAATGAATTGGTTAATTGAAGGGATCTCTCTAACTTATGAGCTCTATTGACTAAGGCCTATGCCACAAAGTTACCAGTACTATTCTTGTTTCCCACTCAGCACGTAGGGTCCACAAACATAGGGCATAAAACTTGAGCTACTGTACTTCAGCTTATTTCTGTGTGGTTGAGTCACTTATTTTATCATGCTAACAGATAGAAAATTTTCTTTATTTTTCTGACAGCGTAGGTCATGAATGGTCTTTATTTCTTGAGGAAGCTCTGCTTAAATAAATTCTCTCCGACTGAAGTTAATAATTCTCATTCAAGAAAAGCTAATTGGAGTCCACCTCTTCACAAGCTATTCTCTCTCTGAGTTTGAAGGCAGAGTTCAGCTCTCTTCAGAGACTTGAACCAAAGCCAAATCAATTTAGAGTTTATCTATATATTGTTCACCAGGTCTCATGCCACTTTCTGGCATTAAAATGACGTAATGTTCATATGGACTGCCATCATGCACTAGTTCTATGTGGATCCTGAAAGAGGAACAAATGTGAACAATACCCCCTCCCAAAGAGCAACACTTAGCTAGAACGTATTGCTCATTAACAGTCAAGGATAAAATGAAACCTGTTATGGAACAAAGTATCTTTCATTTTACATTTTCAAGAAGTTGGCTTTTTCTCATTTTGATTTTTCTGATTTTAAGTGATAAAATAATCCTTTGCTAAATAAGTTATTTTGGCAAGATTGTAGAGTGTGAGGAGGGGCACGTTTCTTTTGCCAAAAGAAATTTTATTTTTTATATTTTTTGACCTTGAAGTGTTGGTATAACTATTTTCCTGTAACAAATTATCACAACTACAATGCAGCTACACTAAATGTTCCCCTTGTTCTTTAAGCCAGAAATATCTGTTCTTTGATGGAAGAAAGGAAAGTGTTTTAATTTTTATTGTTTTGATTTGAAACAGTTTAAATCTATAAGTTATGTTATTTCTTATATTTATCTATAATTAGTTTCCAGTTATTTTACATATAATTTTATTCCAATAATAGCATTATTGTTTAAAAAATAAATATAAAAATTTTACCAGTGTACATTACCAATACATTCTCAGTGAAAAGTAAAACGCATTATTATCCAGGTATTCAACCTGTTACTGCTTATTAAACTCTTCCAAAGGATTAAGTTCTTCAGCCCCAAAGAAATATGTTATCTCCATTCAGTGTATATATCTCTTGTAATACTTCTATCATTCTAAAAAGTAGACATATCTATAAAGTTTATGGCATGCATGGAGTCAGAACTGGACTATAAATTAATTTTGCCAAATTATAGCCATACCTGGATGTCAAGATCATCCTCTTTTGTCAGGAGCCAGAGGCCAAAAGTAAAGAAGTATATGTCAAGTAGCATGTCCCAAGGGCAGATGCAATTCTGTTTACATGAAACTTGTAAAGTGGGTTGTTAAAAACTTGTTTGGGATCTGTGTCTTGATAGGGGTTTAGGTTACAGAGTGTATGCATTTGTCAAAACTCAGTAAATGCACACTGAAGGTTTATACATTTCATTTTGTGTAAAAACAACTTGCTTCCTGGCACTTAAAAAGAAAATATCAAGTATATATCGTTAGCAGCAGCAGCATGAACAGCATAATCATTATCCTGGCAATGTTTTCGTCAGAGAGGAAAAACACACATGCTCACCCTTGTTTTTCCTTTTGTTTTGTTTTTGGTTTGTGAGATCAATTAAATATAGTCAGGCGATTAATGTTCTTACATATGTTAGTGTCAGATCCCTTCCTATCTGTTCTCAGAAAATGATCAAATAGTGCTTTATATCTAAGTTGAACACAGTATGCCCAAAAGTGACACATTGTATTTTATATTTATTGTTATTGTTATTATTATTATTATCATATTCATCTTCATGTTCCCAGGATCAGGCATTCAACAAATAAAGGGGAAAAAAAAAGCTGAACACCTATTTTAGGATACTTTACATTTTGAAATGAAAAGAATTTCATTGCATTCTGAATCAGAAGGTTAAAGGGTTGAAGTACAAAATATAGCACAATATATGATAGATTATGATTCTTGTGTCCCTTTCTCATCCAAACTAGGACAATTACCCCAAAACTATGTTAATAATATAAACAAGACAGGAAAAAAACAAAACTAAACTAAATACAAATTGAGGATCTCCAAAGTCTTCCTAAGTTTTTAAAAGTCAAAATTAGCTTAAATAGAAACTACAAAGAAAAACCAAGACCCTCTTAAAAAAAGACAATATTTGAGGTGCTTAGCCACCAAGGCAATTTTCCAAAGTCATTTACTTTGTAAAAAGAGAGAGCTGCCATATTTACTAGCACAAATGAACACAACCTCAACGAAGGAGCTGTGAAGACTAAGACAAAGGCTTAGTGTGAAGACATGAAGAAAGCAATCTGTTTTGATTTTGATTTAGATTTGGCATGGCAGAGCATGAAAACTTCTTCACTGGGGTGAAACATAAGGGATCTTGAGATGAAGTCTAGATGTTGAACTCATTTGGTGTTGAGAAACAGTAGGAGGTAGGAGGTGTAAGAATATATACTGCCTGTGCAAGAATAATGTGAGAAGAACAAACAACAAAAAAAATGAAACTGGGAAATCCTCCGTGGGAATACAAAATTAATCAAAATGTAGATCAGTTGGTGAGAGAAAGTCAAGTAAATGTCTCGAGACTTTCCTTGAAGGACAAACTAAAAATAGTTTAGGTGTTCCAAGAGGTTATAATTTTCTAACTAGTACTATAAGATATTACTATGCATTACTTTAAAGTATTAAATGATTCAGGATTTCTCAGAGATTTCTCTGTGCTAATGTATGTACATCAAGAATCTCCAAAAGGTGAAATACTACACAATACTTCCCAAAACTCATTAACCAGAATCTTTATTTTAAGAATCTGAACAGCTAATATTTCACAAAACCCTCTTAAAATCCTGAGTTAAATTCGCTTGAAATGTAAAGGAAGAGATTAGTACCCATCAATGATTTCCATTTCAACGCATCCACATTGAGATGGAGGCACTTACCTCAGTGCTGTGAAATCAAGAAAAGTAAGATATAGTCCTTGCCCTTACCAACATATGTATGGCCTCAGAGAAATGTTACAAAAGAAAGATTGATAGAAGAAAAACATAAAAATGAAAGAGAACACATTTTTCTATGTCTACTCTGCAACCTTTATGTCTGCTTCAAAGTCCTCTTTTTA
Source organism: Felis catus (assembly GCF_018350175.1). Taxonomy (NCBI): domain Eukaryota; kingdom Metazoa; phylum Chordata; class Mammalia; order Carnivora; family Felidae; genus Felis; species Felis catus. Next base: position 64,659,830 of record NC_058368.1, read on the forward strand.
TTTCCCAAGAATCTGGAATTTCTTTCTTCTTACTCTCTTCATTCTCCATGGCTTACCTAGTCTTCCCTTACAGCTTCATTTATGACCATGTTTTAATTAGATTGTTGATATTTCAGGTCCATAATACTCTGATCTCCAGCCTACGTATTTACATGTCTACTAGTCACCTCATCCCAAACACCCTATGTAAACTCAAACACTGTGTAGCTGATCTTACCATTTTATTTCTACCATTTGTTTCTGCATTTTTAATGTTTGACACAAGTGTAATGTTCAGGGAACCTGTCTGATAAGATAGAAACCTGTTATATATCATTGACTTTGCTCTCTGGCCCATCATAGCCAGTATGATCTCTAGCCCATGACCAAACCTGTCAGCTTTACCTTGTTCTCAGCATGAATTCCTGCTCTGCCACTTAAGTCACTGTTGTGTTAGTCCAGTCCTCATCATTTCTCACCTACATGGTTGTATCCATCACCCAACATCTTATTTTAATTTGCTTTTGTTATAGCAGAATCCTCTTTGTTTAAGGTGACTGCTTGGAAGCAGCCCTTTTGATATATGGACGTTATGACACGAATATATATAAAAGTGTGGCTTTTGATAAAATTACATAGTAGTGTCCCCAAATATTTCCATCCTTAAGCCATACCCAACTTGTGAGTTTGGAACCATATGAGGCTACCAAAGGCAGATATGGGAAATGAATGCAGGCTGAAGGAACAGATGAGGAACCATCTGGAAGATAATTCACACATTTAAACCATAATATCCATTAATCTTCCCAAGGAAAATTGCTGTTACTCAACAGTTTCTTAGGATCTTGAATTATCTGCCTTTCAAATATTCTTATTTCTTCAACTCTATAAAAATGTGGATGGAGCGCCTGGGTGGCTGAGTCAGTTAAGCCTCAGACTATTGATTTTGGCTCAGGTCATGATTTCAGGGCTTCTGAGATCGAGCTCCACATAGGGTTCTTGGGTAACTGTGTGGAGCCTACTTGGGATTCTCTCTCTCACTCCATCCCTCCCCTGCTCATGTGCATGCTCGCTCTCTCTCTCTCTCTCTCTCTCTCTCTCTCTCAAAATAAATAAACATTTTTAAAAAATCATTTTAAAAAATGTGAAGGAATCTATTTGGGTCATAGCATGAGTCATGCTCTCCTCTCTGGACTTCACAGGAATTCTTGATTGAAATTTTAACAGTTCTCTCCTATATATAACCTTCATACTTTATATTTAATGAAGTCACACTTGTATACAAATGACATTTGAAAACATGGTTGATTTCTTCTCGGAGGCAAATTCACTTCTAACCAAAAATTTAAAAATCTTGTTGTAGATCTTATTCTAATTATAAAAGATAATTTATATATTTATGCATATATATCCAAGCAATATAGAAGACAAAAATAAAATTGTCCTATAATCATGGTTTAATTAAGGACAGAGTAAGAGGACACATTATACACACATTACTTGATAATGAAAAATAGTAGATTGTGCATTTTAACACAGGTTCACTTAAATTGCCATGTCAAAAATGTTTTGAAAGATACCTATGAGTCAAATGCCCTAATCTGAATTCTTCCTCTTAACACTATCTTCATATAAAATATATTTAAACATAATGGCTATTTATTATAACAATCATGCATGCTGATTCTAGATAACATTTGAAATACAAAAAAGCTGATGGTAAAAATCACCATCACCAGTAAGCTAACCACACCATACTTTTAATTTTAATCCATTTATTTTCATTGTTTTCTCCTGCACATACAAATTTAAGCAAGAAGCTAGAGAAAGAACAGGATAATCCAACATAAATAAAAATTAGGAAATAATTAGAAGAAAAAACATAGCGAAATGGAAATTCACCCACGGTAGACTTGGAAAAAAGAAGTTTAAAAGACTACAACAGAAAATCCTTTTCAAATATAAACAAAGATAGAAAGGAAGAAGTATTGATATTATGAAGAAGATATAAGACAGAACTACAGGTAACAAAATATATCAGACAAATTTTTATACAAATAAATTTGAAAATTTTAGAAGAAAAACACTAAGAAAATACATTAAAATGGATGAGTCTGTTAAATCTACAAGAAATGACACTTTTTAAAAACAACCTTATTGAGATACATTTACATACTGTAAAGTTTATGTTTGACATGTAAAACTCCATGGTTTTTATATTTACGCAGTTGTGCAAATATCTCCATAATCCAATTTTAGAACATTTCATCCTCTTTAAAAGAAACCTTGTACCCATTAGCAGTAACCCCCTGTTACCAATTTCTGTTATTTTAAACAGTGACAGAATATAGGAAAAAATGCAGTTTCCAAAAATATTATGAGACTATGAAACTAGCAAAAGAAACACAAACAAGGAGGTGTGCAAACATTCTCTATCTGTATCTATTTTTCTAAACTGTTTCTATCTACCAGACTCTCACTCATGAGCATATATGTAAAATACTAGATAAAATACTACCAATCCCAAATCAGCAGTTTGTTGAAATAATAAAATGTCCTCATCAGATACAATATACTCAAGAAAAGCAGGCAATGATTAACTTTAGAATTATTTTTTAAAAAAACTCATTTAAGCATATTAAAAATAATAAATGATCATCTTGAAAGATGTCAAAGTACATAATAAGAGTCAAACATGGGGCGCCTGGGTGGCTCAGTAGGTTGAGTGTCCGACTTAGGCTCAGGTCATGATCTCGTGGTCCGTGAGTTTGAACCCTGCGTGGGGCTCTGTGCTGTCAGCTCAGAGCCTGGAGCCTGTTTCAGATTCTGTGTCTCCCTCTCTCTCGGCTCCTCCCCTGCTCACACTCTGTCTCTCTCTCTCTCAAAATAAATAAAGATTAAAAAAAAGGTCAAACATCTATTTCTTATTTTAAATGAAATTTTCAGCAAATTTTAGAATGAAAGACAATGATGGGTTTTTTTGTTATTTTTTATATGTTTATTTATTTATTTTGAGAGAGAGAGCTAGTGTGCACACAGAGGAGGAGCAGAGAGAGAGAGAGAGAGAGAGAGAGAGAGAGAGAGAGAATCCCAAGCAGGCTCCACACTGCCAGCAGAGACCTGGATGCAGGGCTCAAACTCAGGGACTGTGACATCATGACCTGAGCTGAAACCAAGAGTTTGGCCTCTTAACTGACTGAGCCACCCAGGCACCCCAAAGACAATGATCTTATGTACAGTAGAAACCTACTTAAGAGATTTTCAATAAAGTCAGATATGAGATTTGCCAGTACTATTGAGAATAGTCTCTTCTTACCCACATATACCTAGATAATATATTACAATTAAATGAATATGTTATATAAAATAAAAGTAAATATATATAATTTTTAATTAAAATTAAAGATAAAAATAGAAGTATATGAATATGTATTTTTATAATAAAAGCACATATGGATGGAGTTAACCATGAATGTAATATATGAATATTTACAAATTCATATATTAACACAATATATGAATATACATAGTCCATATATTAATAAAATACATCTGCCACTTTCATTGCATACTTGACCTTGGTGAAAGCTGTCAGAATAATACATGACAACATAGTCAAGAATAAGAAGAGTATTAAGTCTGTAATATCACCAAGTATAGGAGATATATTTTATATACAGGTGTTTCCTACAATGGAGAACATAGAGATTAATATATGGCTTTGGTCTGTGGCTAAACTGATTATTTTCAGTAATCTTATTTGATTTCTTTCAAGAATATTTCTGTATGTCCCCTTATTTCCTATACATTGTATATTTGGAATTCATAGTAATCTACAGGGCTATAAAGAACATGATTGGGTTTTAATTTGTTTTTTGTTTGTTTTGAAATCATGGCAATATATCTACTTCACTTTTTTTTAACGTTTATTTATTTTTGGGACAGAGACAGAGCATGAACGGGGGAGGGGCAGAGAGAGAGGGAGACACAGAATCGGAAACAGGCTCCAGGCTCTGAGCCATCAGCCCAGAGCCTGACGCGGGGCTCGAACTCACGGAGCGCGAGATCGTGACCTGGCTGAAGTCGGACGCTTAACCGACTGCGCCACCCAGGCGCCCCTCTACTTCCCTTTTTATAATTATTCTAGGAAGGCTGTAATAAATCTACCTTCACACCATCATTCTGTGCAATAGTATGTATATCAATTTGCCAATTTGGTAGGCAAAATTTGTATTTAGTTTTAATTTTTATTTGAAATGAGACTAAACATTTAGAAATATTTTATTAACAATTTATACATCTTAATAGTATAGACATTTAAAGATACTTTTCTCCTGGAGTACTGATGTTTTCTTGTTGACTTGCAAATGTTTCTTTAAATTTTAGTGATATTAGACAAAGTCATTGATGAAATACTTATTGATATCCAATATGTTACAGGCATTAGGTAGAGACCAGAGAGACATAGTGTGTTATCCTCAAGAAGTTACAGAATGGTAGGGAACACAGACCTGGACATATCCAGTATCAATATTAATGTGATAAATGCTTTGAACAGCAAGCAAATGCTGCTGAGGAGCAAAGAGAAGCATCCAACCAGACATATAGATATAGATAGATATATAGATACAGATATATAGATATAGATAGATATATAGATATAGTTAGATATATAGATGATATAGATACATATAGGTAGACATTTTTTAAATGCAATCAGTAATAGCATTTATCCCATGGTATTGTAATGGTGTACGTGCTCTCAGAGGACTGTGGCTGGAGATATGTTTATCTCCATATCTCCAGAGTCTGTCACAGTACCTGGAACCTCAGAAAATATCCCTTGCTTTTTAAACAGTGAGACAACAAAGGAAGACTGTCTTTGAGGAATGAAATTACATTCTATATCCAGATAAGATTGAAAATGATAGGTATAGAGAGTTTGGAATTCAAGAGAGTAAAAAGATAGGATCCAGGTTGCTTAAGGAAGGTTTATTTTCATCAGTAGAAGCAGGTAATGGAAAATCAATATGGGACTAATAAAAATAATGGAAATATTAGATAAATGATATCTATTACTTAGAGATTGGTGTTGTCATGATTTTTAGTAGGTCAAGCATATATAACTCGAGGAGGCCTTGTGAGGATAATTCTTTCAGTTAAGAAAAACTCTAATTTTATAGCTTTTTGTTTTACACCTTTTATACCTAGACTATAAATTCATTAAGTAAATTACAGTGATTGCCTCTGTGTTCTTCACTTTATATAATTAATGTACGTTGTAATACAAAAAATAAAAGAACCAAATAGATATTATATTAGTTATTGTGTAGCTTCTTCCAAAAAGCTACTCCAAAATGCACATAACTGCATGAGATATAAACAAATATCACCTTAGTATTTGTTCCTAGCCATTATCATAATCAAGATAGTTAAGGGTTTAATTATTCATGCATATAATGCAGTTTTCTCAACTAGGGCTATGTTTGTTATATAAGCACCTTTTAAAAAAACCCAGTTTCATGAAAATCAGATGAAATCAGAATGTCATTGAAACAAGCAAGGAATGTCATTGGAACAACCAATATCATTGGAACAAGCAAGCATTCTGAGTGCTACAGGTGATTCTGCTGTAAACTTCTTAAGATCACAGACAGAAGGGATAAAACAAAGAAAACTCTATTGCTAACCCTTTGAATATGGTTTAGGACAATATTATTTAGCACATATAGTCATAGAAGAAAAGACAAAACAAATGTCTGAATAAAAATATTTTTTCACCACATGCAGGCAGTAGTGTCTTGAAAGTCCCTGATGTGTCAGGACTCCGTGTGATCCTGGTGCTGTGAGGTCAGCGTGCTGGAGTTCCCATCTGACACAGCCGATTTCTAGAAAGTGTTTTTCAGGCATGATCAGCAGGGAGCAAACATCAAAAGACATACTTGTAATGGTGTTCCAGTCCATTGGACATTCTGTTTTGAAAGACTATGGACCTCCTTTTCAACTCCTGTTCGGTTTTGAAGAGATCAAGGTCCATGCTTGGTGCCTTGCTTATTCCCCCTCAAAATCACGTGAGCATACTTCTCCTGATGATTGATGGAATGAAAGTGACAACTCCACCACTATGTCTTCAAAGAAAGTGCGGATTCCTTAGATTTAATGGATAGGAGTAAAATGCAGTGATGTTAGAGGTAGGCTAATAATAGATGTGTTAGCAACACTACATCAGCCTGGACAGCAACACTGCCTTCCTTCAGAACCTCTCTCTCTGGCACCCTGTGCAGGCACCAGGAAGGAGTCCAGCATTAACTTCCAAATGCAAGCGGGGTCCTCAATTTGCTTTTCTACTCGCTTTCCCCTGCCCCACCAAGTATCACTTTCTACCAGAGATTCTTAACCTTTTGATTTGTTCCCCAGAATAATTACCTTAAATGCATAAAATAAGTAGAATTATAAAATAATTATGTTAAATATTACCATCAAAATATAAACAGATTATTATATAGCCTACGCTCCTGTTTTAACACATTAAGCAGCAAAATCTATTAGTCTAGGAGCTACTTTGATTACAAAATAATGATATGTGTGTGTGGTATTCTGAGACCTCTATAACAAGCATGATATGAAAATCTTTGATTTCTACTAGTGACAAAGTCACAAGTCCTGATAATACAATTGTGGTTTGTGGTCTACAGTGATCGTTGAGGGAAATAATGTCAGCTGAAGGATAGTTAAAATAAACGTATATTTTCTTCCCTTTCAGGTTCATGACACCACCCAATTCTATCCATAGATCCTAACAGGATGCCAAATCAGGAACCAATGCCTCTTGATTTTCGCCTCTGTCAATACTGCAAATCAAAATGGCCTCTGCCCCTTGTATATTTCCTAGTCCTGCCATTTCTAACAGCAAAAAGACCAGAAAAGTCTTGGATTAGGCTGTAGCAAAAATGGTTAGGGTTTAAAATCGGCTGTTAGGATGATGTGGGTGGTGAAGTAGTGGGGAAAGGAGATGTGTAAATGGCACAGGCCTAGAACCTATGCCATTCAAGAAATCTTTCTGTCTCAGATTCAGGGAATAAACTGACTTCCTGCCTACTAGAAATGTTTTTTTTAAAATGTTTATTTATTTTTGAGAGACAGAGAAAGAGAGAAAGACAGCGTGAACAGGGGAGGGGCAGAAAGAGAGGGAAACACAGAAACCAAAGTAGGCTCTAGGCTCTGAGCTATCAGCAGAGACCCTGATGAGTGGCTCAAACCCACAAACTTGAGCTGAAGTCGGACACTTAGCCAACTGAACCACCCAGGGGCCTCAGGAAATGCCATCTTTAACAAGGGGACAGGGTAAATGTAGCCATTTTATAGTGAGCATTCAAAAGGAACAGACTAGCCCTCCTCAGTTACAAATGTTATAAAGAGGAAAACAAACTATATATAGACCCTAGGCTGAGCTCCATGTCCTAAAGAATGTAGGAGAAGGCCATGTCTACAATATCAATGTATGATTCCAAATTCCTTAAGTACATTTCAAATAAAGCATAGTCTAATATATACAGTTAAATCCTTTGTAATTCGGTCATACTATTGGAAAAATTATTACTTCTAAGACATGACCTTGGCTAGTTATCCATGGCACTAGTCACAACAACATCCTCATCTGGTAAAGTGGTAGTGATATACACGATCTAATATGCCTACTTAAAGCAATTACATCTTTCAGCAAATTATGTAGCACTTATTTACATATAATTGTTGTATTAATTGTCAGGATATATAAATATGAAGAACATTTAGCAGGAATTTTAACCAGCCATTTTGTTAATTTAAGTCAATAAAGGCAACATATGTGATGGTTGAGCATATGGTCTCAGAATCCCGGCTCTGCCATTTACCAAATGTGTGAACTTGAACTAGCCATCTAAATACTCAGTGCCTCAGTTTCTTTACACGTCAAATGAGAATGATCCCAGAAGAACCTACTTCATTCAGAGAGATGTGAATGAGTTAATCTGTGTGATGCAATGAGCACAGCATTTGGCACATAGTTAGCACGCTACAAATAACAGCTACTAACATCCATCTATGGTCCAGAGTCATAAATAGAGAAGTCCCCTACATTTCTTTAAAGTGTGTAACAGTGTAGTATTATCACTAATTCCAACCAACCTTTTCTTCTTTCCCTGTAACTATTTTATTACAGTTATTTTTGTAGTAGAAATGCTGCCTTGCATTCTTTCATTACGAGAACAATTTTATCAGAAAAGAGAAGGTCTGGACTTACTGTGTCAGGAGGGCAGCTGCATTTATGTTACTGAATCAGTCTCTGCCAAGCATGATCATCACAAGAGATGAAATGGGGATGGTTAGAAAGGAAGGACGAGTTCCCTGGATGAATGACATTATCCCAATTGGCCATAGTGACCAACTCCTTAGACATCTCTCCTAATAGCTGTTTCTTCTTATGACTACACATAAGAAGTGATCCTATGGACCCACTTGATTTAGTTCCTGATGTGCTGCAGTGTTTAAAAAGCAGTATTAACCTCTAATAGGAATTCAGAAAGAAATTTAATTCTTCAGTCATGCCTTCAAAGAACACTTAAATTTAGATCCAAACACTAACAGACAAATACTTTTTAAGATTCCTTCTCATCTCCTCACCAGCTCTCCAGCTGTCAGCAACTCCCCAAATCCCAAAAAAACTTTCTTATGAATTTTCCATTCACTCCTGCAAACTCTTCCCCCAACATACTTCTTCCCTTCCTGTGGCTCTCCCCCAGAATGTCACAATTGAGGCAGGAAGATTGTGTTGTGCTTTCACTATGTTCTCCACAAGCATTTATTTGGGTGCTTGTTCATATCACATGCACACCCTCCGGCTCCTCTGTTCTGAGGGGTGAAGTGCAAGCCATAGGCACTCAGGTGGCAAGGAATCCTCCTTTCCATCACTTCCTGTGCACAGTAGGAGACGGATCTATGGTTTCTATGTGGTTCAAAGTCTGAAATTTTTGTTTGTGCTTTAGCCACCCAAAAGCTTTGGCCTCCTCGATAGAAGGAAGAGACCCCCCCCCCATGTGGGCTCCTCTTCTGTTTTGCTTTGATATCTCTTCAATATGAGAAAAGTCTTTGCTTTGTCATAGGTACAGGCGCTAGATTCAAGTCCAAGACCATTAAACATTTTCAGATAACTCTCCTCGGGTTGTATGAAAGCGGATGAAGTTATCAGAAAACAGTAACAGCCTTCGTTTGACTTTGCTTTTTACATCTGCTAAAAGTCGCACTGTACTTAAAGTCATAATATTTATCCCACGAGAGATTGCTTAAACAATAGTCTCAGAACTGCTGCAGTGTGAAAACACAAAAGATGTGGCTGAACAGTATAACATTAGTAATTTATTCAGCGTGGTAGGATACAAGTGATGTGTCAAAATATGAGACCGTTTACTGATGACCAACTCAAAACTATTGGTATACAGCATGAAAAAGTAAACGCTCTCTAAATACCAGATAACCCCACCCCATTTTGTTGATGGGCAGATACCAATCAATGTCGTTTTTTATAGTATCCTTAAACTGTTAAAGTCCTGCCACACAGCTGATACTAGTAACGTGAGTTTTGAGCAGTTTACTTTCTGTTTTTGTATTTCATCTACAGAGCCTGTAGTATCTCTTAGCGTTTTAGAATTAAAACTTCTGTGGACTGCCTGGGTGGCTCAGTTGGTTAAGCGTCTGACTTCCTTCAGCTCAGGCCATGATCTCCTGGTTTGTGAGTTTGAACCCCACACCAGGCTCCCTCTCTCTCCCTCTCTCTCTACTCCTCCTCAATGTGTGCTCTCTCTCTTTCAAAATAAATAAATAAACAAACTTAAAAAAAATCTTCTGTGTAAACTTCTCATGTAAAATAATAAAAAGGATCTTATTATAGTGTGCATTATTTACAAAAGAGCTCTCCCCCCAAAAAAGGCTCTTTTATTTTTACTTTTTCTAGGTTTTTTATCTAATGATTTTTTAAAAATAAAAGTAATAGGTGGCTAAATATAAAAGACGCTAGCAAACTCCAATTTCTTTTATTCGAATTTGTCACATTTACTTAAATGCAGCTTTCTGCTTAAATTTAACTCATATGAAAACTTTTATGTTGAAAAAAGCCTTGATTAATGCATTGTCTCTTTGACATGTGCAAAGAAAGCATGACTATATACTTTAGAAAGACTAACCACTCTCTGTAAAATCCAGTGCTTAATAATACATTAGTCTGAGTTAACTAATATAACAAAGTGAATATTTATCTAAAGGTAAATTAAGATACAGGATAATCATATTTTAGGTCTTTTTTTATTCAAAATTTATGATTCAGTCTAATATGGTAAATAGGATTAAGTTCCTTATGATAATAATTGTATCTACTTCTATGGTTTATTGATTGTGATAATAGGAGATAAGTTTTTCTCTGGCATTGCCATTTTATTTTAGATTTATTTAATTAGTGTTATTACAGTCTTACTATATTCTCAACATTTTCATTCGTTACTGTAACATATCTCTTGGATCTAGAAATTTATCCACAGGAAGAGAAATTTTAGACAGTCTTTTTTTTTTAATTTTTTTTAACGTTTATTTATTTTTGAGACAGAGAAAGAGCATGAACAGGGGAGGGGCAGAGAGAGAGGGAGACACAGAATCCGAAACAGGCTCCAGGCTCCGAGCTGTCAGCACAGAGCCTGACGCCGGGCTTGAACTCACAGACGGTGAGATCATGACCTGAGCCGAAGTCCGACGCCCAACCGACCAAGTCACCCAGGCACCCCTAGACAGTCTTTTTAATTATGTATTAGTTATCCACCAATTTTCTGTTACACCTAACTACTACACATTTTAGCATTAAAAAATGAAAATAAGAGGAAATTGAGGTCCACTCAAACTGTAGAAAAGCTTTGCATTTTCCTTACGTTACTGTAAATATTAAGGAAGAAATCATTCTCTCCGGATATTTTTTTAAATAAAAGCATTTATCATATAAACTATGCTTTCAACATATGAGCAAAAAGGTGCCTTCCAGGTGCTAGTGTTCAAATGGTCACACAAGAGATAATAATCCCATTTTTTTGCAGGTAAATGAAAATCCAAAACAGCTTATTCTTCCCATGTGTCCATCACTAGAGCAAGAGTATACCTTAGTCATCAGTATCCTAGATAATGAAATTACACAATTAGAGCCTTTTATTACTTTCTTTACTCACTAGCCTAGTGAAATTTCAGATATTAAATAGATTTGTCTGTGTGCTTTTGTTTGTTTTAATGCAGTGTGTCCAACACTGTTATGTTGAGGCTAATTTACTTCCAATCAAATTGGTTTAAATCCAAATTAAAGTTTTTATTCTTCTCTCATCCTAATCAGAAATTTTTAGGAGACAATCAGATAAAATTTACACCAGGGAAGTCAAGGAGAGATTTGCATTAAATATTCACTTATAAAACGTATGACACTCTGATAGTATTCTTATATTCACATTTAAGCAAGAAAAAGGATGTTTCAGTAAGGTGGAAATGCGCTTATTTCTTTTTTATGATTCATAAAACATTGTGGAGTCTATAAATACCTATTGAAAATTCACGAATTAACTAGGTTCTTGCCTACAACATTAAGTTTTATGGACAAAAATTTAAGGGAAAATAGATTTTGAAGAAAATCAACACAGTTCTATATAACATCTAAAACAGTTTATACATAATTCCAGTTAAGGAAATGAAATCTAATATTTATTTAAAGACAACTATGTACCAGGCATTTTCACGTATATTTGCTTATTTTGGCTCTTGAAGATTACTATTATAAATTCCATTTTTAAAATAAAGGGAATGAATGTAGGTAGTTAACTTTGTCCAGGGTCATACAAATAAAAGTAGCCAAGCTAACTCTGAGGCCATAGTGCTTCCTCTGGATGATATTATCAGATACAGGGTTGCCTGGGTAGCTCAGTTGGTTGAGCGTCCGACTTCAGCTAAGGTCATGATCTTGTGGTCTGTGAGTTCAAACCTCGCATTGGGCTCTGTGCTGACAGTTCAGAGCCTGGAGCCTTCTCCAGATTCTGTGTCCTTCTCTCTCTCTGGATCTCCCCCATTTGTGTGCGATCTCTCTCTCTCTCTCTCTCTCAATAAATAATAAAAACATTTAATTTTTTTTAAAAAATGATTTATCAGATACATATAGTTCTTTTTAGTGCAACAAAAGATAATGAACCAACATTCTCTGTTTTGTGATTACATCAGTCATTAAAAGAAAGGGTTAATAACTTTCTGTGAAGTCTTCCTATCTCACAAACTAAGACTAAGCTGTAAAAGTCTTCAGAAAATTTATTTTCAATTAAATATGTAGAAATGCACAGTTGTCAAACTTTTGATTAAACCACGTCCCTCTTTTTTTTTCTTTTTCTTTTTCTTTGTCTTTCTTTTTCTTTTTCTTTTTTTCTTTTTCTTTTCTTCTTTTCCTCCCTCAGAATGGGTCTGCTAATTGGATTGGAGTTTCACTTCCTCTTTCTTACATAAACAACATAAATTTTTCTTTCAAGCTTTTTAATTTTTTTTTAAAGATTGCTTTAAACAATCTGAGTGCAGATTTTAACCCTTGTAGTTAGAGTTGTTTCTACATCCCTATTTTAACATAAGGTTTTTAGTGACTGAAGTTTAATAGACTTTCCAGAGTATTCAGTATATTTTATTTATTATGAGTGGAATGTATTTCTATTCACAATCACCTAATAGCTTAGTTAGATTATATAATTATACTAAGAAATACAGGCTGTTCCGTGAATGGCTAAACCTAACAACTAATGGCAGTGGAGATACTGCTTGAGTGTGGGACATGTCACCATTTAATCTAGTTTAACTGTTCAGTAGAGGCCATGGAAAAGGTTTACTCTACCTCAGACAACTGAAGTTCCTGTTTGTTGCAGAAAAAAAAAACAAACAAACTGCTTTTCCAGGCAGAATTTAATAACAGTTGAGCAGGAAGATGATCCCATGTTCAGAGTCAGTGAGTAGTTGTCCACTTAGAAATCAGAATCCATTTTCTCATGAGTTAAAATCAAAATGTTTAGAGGCATACGAAAATTTAAAACAATGTTGCTTGTAATTTCTCAAATCCCCTTCTGATTTTCTTTGGAGCCAAAGAATCAAGGACACAGACTAGGAGACTGAGTAGAAGAATATTGAAAATAAGCTGATGCTGCCAATTGATTGCATCATGACCCATGGGTTTTAAGGGACCCAAGAGAGTTGAAAGTTTCAAAACTATTGATCATGGCCCTTGGAAAGACTAATGCATTTTAAAGTCAGTCTGGCACCATTAGCAAACAAATGGAAGTGTATTCAAAAACATTTCAACTTGTCCTTGATTTTCATGATAATCTGGCTACAGTTTGGTCTTCTGTGGTAACAGAGTAAATAAACATCCATAAATGTCCCAATGTATGCTACTTCTAAGACCTACAAAGTGAGAATTTATTCTTCAGTTGTGTTGATGCACAGAAAGGTACATCAGAAAAGCCAAATTGCAAAAACTAAATAACAAAGAAATTACCTTGTTTGTCAAATTTATTCTCCTAAATTCAGACTTTATTTGTAAAATAACATCTTTTGCTTTTTGACTATTATTTAAATCATTGTGGTATATTCTAGCTTACCCAGGAGACTATAACATATAACATATTTGATGACACATCAAAATTCTCCATGATTGATCTTTAAGATCTACTATATTAGCAGAACTTTTGGGAAGTCTTTGATAACATCTGCAAAGACAGCTGTCATAGAAGTTTATAAAATTTTGATACTTACCTGCCTTTTATTTGAAAGGATAAGGAGGTCTTTCCCCACATCACATACTCACACATAATGGACACTGTCATTGCCTTAAAGGCTGTGTGAAAATCAATCCTTTTAATCTTGTTACCAGTGCTAAAAATTTCCCTAGGCCAAAATTTCCTCCAGATTTGTTGATATTTAAGACATTTTTTTGCATTATCTGCTCCAACTCTTGGACAGAAAACCTATCATCTTTACACTAATCTTCAGCATTTTTAGGTGAATGGAAGTTATCTGTATCACATAATCGATACTGTAATTACCCAGTTAGATGTAAAATTTCATAGGCTGGTTATGGTTGCTGACTGTGACAGACATAATAATGATCCCTCCCCAAAGATGTCTATGCCCTAATCCTAGAGACTGTGAATGTGTCAGGTTATGTAACTAAAAGGAATTAATGTTGTGAATTAATCCTGTGAATCAACTGATGTTAAAATAGGGTGATTACTCTGGATTAACTGAGTGGGCTCAGTGTAACCACAGGGTCATTAGTACTCTTAGGGAGGAATACGACTCAGTGCCTAGTGATATCATGAGATGTCCGTCCAGCTGCTGGAGGAAGGGGTCCAGGAGCCAAGGCATGGGGATAGCATCTAGAGGATAGAAAGGCAAGGAAATGAATTTTATCCTAGATCCTGCAGAAGGAACACATCACGGTTGTTGTCTTGATTTTAGCCCAGTAAGGCCTGAGTAGGAATTGTGACTTTACAGAACTGTAAAATATTCGCTATTGTTTTAAGCCACTAAGTTTTTTGGTAGTTTGTCATGGGTGGCAATGTAAAACTAATGTCCTAGCTTCTTGGCATTTCAGAATTCAGCCCAACTAATTTTTTTCCAGCCTTATTGAGATCCAACTAATTTAAGTAAATGATAAAAAAACCCAGAAGTTGAAAAACAAATATTCAAGTTACCACTACTCTTTCTTACCAATGCAAATAATGCTTTGCACATATCTGTACAACTGAAATTAGAAAAAAAGTAACCAATTTTTTATAGTGATTTTACTAATTTTTTCCCATTTTGAGATATAATTGACACAGGGCACTCATATGTTTGAGGTATACAGCATGATGACTTACATATATTGTGAAATGATGATCACAGGAAGTTTAGTTAACATCCAGCATCTCATACAGACACAAAAAAGAAAAAAGAAAAGAAAAAGAAGAACTCTCAGGATTTATTCTCTCAACAGCTTTCACATCTACCATATAGCAGTGTTAACATAGCCATTTTCTTGTATGTTACATCCCCTAGTAATTTTTTTTTGTAAAACTGAAAGTTTCTACCTTTAGACTACCTTCATCCTTTTCTGTCTCCCTCCACCTCCCAGTTCTGGTAACCACAAATCTGGTCTCTATTACTAGGAGTTATTCTGTTTTCTTTGGTTAGGCATATAGGTGAGGTCATATAGTATTTGTCTTTCTCTCTCTGTCTTATTTCACTTAACATAATGACTTCACGGTCCATCCATGCCGTCCACATGGCAGGGTTGCTTCCTTTTTATGGCTGACTGGCATTCTGTTGTGTAGATATATAAGAAAGTACTACTTATACTTTCATCCATCAGTGGACACATAGGTTGTTTCCATGACTTGGCTATTATAAATAATGCTGCTCTAAACATGGGGTTGCAGATATCTCTTTGACATAGTGTTTTTATTGCTTCAGTTATATTCCCAAAAGTACAACTGCTGGATCATATTGCAGTTCTGTTTTAATTTTTCTGAGGAACCTCCATACTCTTTTCTATTGTGGCTGCACCGATTTGCATTCCCGCAAACGGTGCACAGGGCTTCCCTTTTCTCCACAACCTTGCCAGCATTTGTTTTCTCTTTTTCAGTATTCTGTCTTTTTTTTTGGGGGGGGGGTATTATCAACTTGTGGTTTTAATTTGCATTTTCTAGTGATGTTGAGCATCAATCTGTGGGAATAATTTTAAAATACCATAGAACAATTGCAACTATTTTTTTGTAGTTCTCAAATTATGCTTGGAATGAAATATTCTTTGCCCAAAGCCAAACAAACAAAATTAAAACTGTAAGTAAAGAGTGACAACTAGTTTCAGCATTGATCAGCATGGAGTAATAATTTTTTCAATATCAAATTATGACAAAGATAGCTTGGTTTCTCTAAAACATATTTGTGTTAATAGAATATTTAGTTCAGTTTGTTAGATCCTTATTTAGGTTTTTAATTAAGAGATGTATTAATATGATGATTTTTAAGTTTTACCAACAACATTCCATTTATATTGTAAATACATGATAATAATAACTCACATTGATGTGCTTATGACTGCATTATTAGCCCTGGATGGATATTAGCCCTGGATGGAGTGCTTTATAAACATCAATTCATTTGGTCCTCATAACAAATATATGAATGAGGTGTTATTAATCCCAAGTTATAATTGAGGAAATTAAAGAACATGTTAAGTAACTTACCCAAGGTCAACAAGTAAGTCTGGGAGCCAGGTTTTAGATTCACAAGGTGTGCTCTTAACTGTCCAGCTCTCTCTCTAGGTCAGACATAATCTACAAATCTCATATGCCTTGTCTCAGTGATTCCTTCTAATGTCTTTCTGTAGGTACTATTGTTAACTCCATTTGCAAAGGAGGAAATTGTGGCTTAAAGAGGCTGAGTGACTCGACTCATTTTATAATTGTTCTACTCCAGGATATTTTACCCTCCATCAAATGACCCTCATGTCTTATGGTACACACTTTGATGAAACAACAAGATCCAATTTTACTAGTTATACAGTTAGTGCATAATATGGTTATTCAAATAAGAATTCCACCAACCCCAATCTTGCCTCATTCTAGAAGGTTTATTTGTGCTAAAGTTGCTGGCCACTGATCTTGGAAGCTTGGGGGTAACAGAGGAAGTATCACAGACATTTGAATACCTAGCTAGAGTGGGCAGAAGACAGACTAGAAACATCACCACTCCCCCAAACATCCAACAAAGCACAACTAAATTCTGCTTTGCAAGTCCAGTACACCATGGATCTGAATGTCAAGGAACAGAATTTTAATGCTATATTGAAATCTGTAAAAAAAAAATGGCCTCTCCTAAAAAATAAGTCACAAATATATTCATGATTTAAAAATGGACTTATATTGCTTACTTTGATTATGAACTGATAAAACACAGAACTATCAGAAGCCTGGCTCCTTTTAAAATACAGGCTGTTACACTGTGTTCTTTCCTTCCTATAATCTCTTTATGATCAAATGCAGAATATTTCAGCCTGCAATTTCCAATTTAATTCTTGTCCTCATTTGAGCTATTAAATTGGACTCCATTTCAGCAGCCACTGAGCCGACACTTGATCCTCTGTTACCAATGACTGTGGATCGCCATCTGCTTGAATGATTTTCACCATATGTGTTTAAAGAAAGACAATGTTTGATACAAGCTTGATGTAGGTAGTATCTGAAAATCATAAAAGAAGAGCAAAATCAGGGTAAACTGTAAAATTGCAAGCAAAAACCAAAACGATAAAAACCATATTCTAAATCCTAAGAATAAGTATAGTTTAGAGCACATATTTTCTATCATTTTGAAGAAAATTCAGGTACAATTTGAAAATAGTTCCCAAACTGGAAAAAAATTAATGCAGAGTAGGCAACTACCAATTGCACATTAACATTTGAAACTTATTCTGATTGCTTGATCAGGGTTATTTGAATTTTTTTTCCTTTTTTTCCTACTGGGTGCTCTTCAGAAATAATTTTGTTGCGGGGAGCATCTGGCTGGCTCAGTCAGTAGAGCACGCAACTTTTGATCTCAGGGTTGTGAGTTCGAGCCCCACATTGGGTGTACAGATTACTTAAAAAATATCTTTAAAAAAAATTTCCTTGGGCATGCAAAACTCCACTTGCTTTTTCTAAACTCTTTTAGTAACATATAATAATAAATATTCAACTTAAAAGCTTTTAGCAAACATTGTTTTGTAATCTAAATATTAACAAATTGTCTTATTTCTGTATAAAGTCTTATATTTTCCTCACTCAGGATCTTTAACTTTCAATAACTAATATATAGGGATCCTATGATATGTTTGGTATGGAAAAGATAAAATTAACCCCAAAAGACGGATACAGGGAGAAAACCTATGTAAAATCAGCACAGCAGGACATAGCAGATATTTTTTTTTTTCAAAAAGAGTGCCTGAATTGAAATTTATAATCTATGTCTCCTAATATTGATCTTATAGCATGTCTCTTTTAATGATTTGTAAAACACTTTCAACTACATTGCTAGAACTGATCTTCACAATAGCCATGCGAAGTGCTGAGTTCAAATGTTATCTCAATTTTACCAATGTGGACACTGAGGTTCAGAGCAAGAAGTAAATCTCCAAAAGCCACACAGCAGGTGATGATTGCAGCTTCCTTCCTCTTTTTTTCCCCATTGTTTAATCCCAAATCTCAGGCTCTTTCACCATCTCTGTTTAATCTTATGGCTACAGCATTTGGGAGACACCACCAACCTTCAACGTTTCCTTGAGGAAACATGCAGCGTTGTTGTGGACATCATTTTAGAGTGGGCCAGTTTTGTCCATTTCCAAAAATGAGGAAGGAGCAGAAAAGAAGCTGAGGCAAGGCTTCCAAGGAGGATAGTTAGAACATTGTCTGGGAGTTCGTGAACTGCATCCACAGACATGATTCACAGTAGCCCTGAAACATAGAGATGGCGATTCTGCATATTTCCTAAGAGAGCAAACAGAAACTCTTGGCAGTTAAATGGCTTAAAGAGAACAGTTAAGTAGTAAGTAAAAAGAAGAGCCAGGATATGACCCAGGGAGATCCATGAGCTTCGTGACCTTTTCAGTAATAGAAAGTTCCCAAATAATGAAATAATCCACATTTAAACATAAATATGAACCTTATCAATAACTTACTATAAAAACCATTTATAAGTGTACAGAGGTGGAATTTTATCAAAAGTGTCATGATTATTAGAATACTTTCTGTTTTTCTTCCCACAAATGACTATAAAGACTGTGGCTATTGGTCTGATCTCAAATTACAGTCAATAAGATATATGTGTCCATTTCCTGTGGTGTGAATAACAGTACCTAATTCAAGTTTGTTGTAAACACTGACGAGGTTAGTACATCTGAATTGTTTTTAAGGCACCTGGCAATAAAATAAGTGTTAGCCATCATCTAGATAGTCCAATTATGAGAAAATAAAAAAAGAAAGTTATGCTGGATACTTAATAATCCCCTCATTGCACTGTTTCAGGGACAAGAAATCAACTGATTTTCAGTTATATAATTATCTTTCTTTTTTTAAATTTTTTCAATGTTTGTTTATTTTTGAGAGACAGAGAGAGACAGAGCATGAGCAGGGGAAGGGCAGAGAGAGAGGGAGACACAGAATCCGAAGCAAGCTCCAGGTTCTGAGACGTCAACACAGAGCCCAATGCGGGGCTCGAATTCATCAACGGTGAGATCATGACCTAAGCCGAAGTCAGACACTCAACCGACTGAGCCACCCAAGTGCCCCTATACAATTATCTTTCAATATGATTTCTTAGATTCTGTTATAGTTATCAATTCATTGCCTCTCAGCTTTGAATCCATTTTCAATTCATGTCCCAGGATAATGGATAGGATCGCTCTACATGTTTCTCCTTAACTACAAGCACAAAGTTAAAATATCTCAGTAGAGGGCAATGGACTGGCACCGCAGGGGGAAGAGAGCTTCCCTGACTCCTTCCAGCTGCGACACCCCAGGTCTGCAGGGCAGGTGTGAACACAACAGGTGATGCTCTGCTCCAGCCACATGCCCAGAATTTGTGGTCCTTCAGCAACATCGCAGTCCTAGCCTGGTAACACCCTTCCCACAGCCCTCCCACTGTGGACACTGTACCCCTCTTGTCATCCCGGGTGCACCAACTCCATTCACACTCATGCCCACCAGCTGCGCTTTGCCCGCACCCTGGGTGAAGCTTCTTGCTTGCCTAGTGGCTCTGGATCAGATCAGGTCTGGTCAAACCAGTGAGCTTGTCTGCCATCCATTAGACTGCAACCACACTTTCTCCAATGAGATGTGAACTTGAACCTTGGGAAGACTCCCTTACAAGTTTATGTTTTCATTTTTTTCCCCCTCCCTCCCTCAGGCCTAGGATGCCTTGTATATTTCTCATCTGATAGTTATTCTCTTCTCACAGCATAGTAATTCTTCATGTTAAAACTTCCCTATTTAAAATACCATGTGGTGTCTACCTCCTACTCAAACTCAGAGCAATATAAACAGTGTAAGGATTACTTTTGAGATAATGATTTTTATCTAAATCCTGAATGAGAGTTAGAGTTGCTCTTTTGATGCCATCATGCTAGAACCTGTTTTAAGAGCTCATCTATTAACTCACGTAACCCCCTCACAACCCTCATTCACAAAATTGAGGCAATAGCTCCTTCAGATCTTTCTCAAGATAATCATCTGAATTTTCTCCAAGTTTGTTTTAACATGAGGAGTTTTATTCAGTGTCTAGCACATGGTAAGTACTATTTGCATATTACAAATTACCATAATTAATATAAATTACAAGAAAATCTTGATCTTTCTTTTTCATGGTATTGGCTTTTCTTCATGTGTCTGATGGTGCTTGGTTCTCTATTCTTATTCATGTGTGTAGACTAGCTTATGTGAGATTTTCTTTCATTTGTGGATGATTTCTTCCACAATAGGACTTTCTCTTGAGTAGGAAGTTTGGCTCTGAACTCTGTGTGTGTAGAAGTGTGTCGATACCACTTGAAGTTAGGCAGAGGGAAGCCGCTGAGATTCCCCTAAAGCAGTGTGACAATGACTTAAAAGACTAACCCTCCTGGAGTGACTCAGTTGGTCGAGCATTATACACTTAATTTTGGCTCAGGTCATGATCCCAGGGTCGTGGAATTGAGCCCTGCATCAGGCTCTGCACTGAGTGTGGAGCCTGTTTAAGATGCTATCTCTTCTACTCTCTCTCTCTCTCTCTCTCTCTCTCTCTCTCTCTCTCTCTCTGCCCCTGTCTTCTTTTCACTTTCTCTCTCTCTCTCTCTC
Source organism: Felis catus (assembly GCF_018350175.1). NCBI lineage: Eukaryota > Metazoa > Chordata > Mammalia > Carnivora > Felidae > Felis > Felis catus. Next base: position 64,680,736 of record NC_058368.1, read on the forward strand.
TCTCTAAAGTAAAAAATTTAAAAAACAAAAGAGGCTGATCCTCCTCAGAAAGAACACTTATTACTTGGCAGTGTAATGGTGTCATTTTCTGGTCTTCACTGGAAGGAAGATCAGGGGTGAAAGTCATTGATGCCATTTTTTTTCTTCATAGTATGGGCAGAAAGAAGGGAAGAGGTAAGGGAGCTGGAAGGAGAGATGTATCTGGTCATCCATAGAACTTCCATAATTTTCCCAATTTCTCTGACATTCCCATTCTTGCTCTACTCACTTGCTCACATGGAGCTTGGAGGCCCTTGAAGTTTTGTCCTTAAAAAACAATAAATGGTTCCCACCTTCGTTACTACTAGTACTTCCTCTTTGGCGAGTTTTAGATGATTGGTTCCTCTATTTTGTTTTATTCTATAATCATGTAATGGATTGAAGAGTGACCGCCCCCACCAACCAAAAAAAAAAAAAAAAAAAAAAAAAAAAAAGATATGTTTGAGTCTTAACTCCCAGTGACTATGGATGTGATCTTTTTTGGAAAGAGGGTCTTTGCATATGAAATTAAGTTTAGGATCTCAAGACCATCATGGATGCAACTTAGTCCCTAAATCCAGTCACTGGTACTTTTATAAGAGAAAGGAGAGGGAGATTTGTGACACAGACACATGTGAAGATGGAGGCAGAGACTGGAGTTGAGCAGTCACACATCAAGTAACGCTGTTAGCCACCAGAAACTGGAAGAGTCAGGGAAGGATTCTCCCCTAGAGCTGTTGGAGGAAACGTGGTCCTGCCAACACCTTGGTTTCGGACATCTGGCCTCCAGAACTGTGAGAGAAAGCATTTCATGAGCTTTAAATCACCAAGTGTGTGGTAATTTGTTATGGCAGCCCTAGGAAATTAACAAAAATAGAATCCCATTAACTTCCTGTCTTTCAGATGTCCTCCAAAATCTCTGAGCCACTCATAGAACCCCTGGTCCCATCCTCTTCTCAGCACTTCTCTGTATTTATCTCATTTTGTTTCTTTTGACTGGAACAGAAGCTAACTATTCTCAATTTGCATTGAAAATTTTAAACATTATTTAATATTAAACTCCAGTCTCTCTTCAATCTTGCCCCAGTATCCAGATGCAGGCTAGATTGAAGCAAAAGCATTCAACTACAAGAAAGGAGATTTAATTTCAGTTCCAGGGCACATAGAGTATGCGTTCCCCAGATACAATGGAATAGAACCAGATGCATTTAAAATGAAAGCCAATCAAGACTGATGGGTTTGACAGCTTACTTACTCAACTTCATTGCCCCCCGCCCCGTGCCATTTCAGCCATAAAGGTGTATATATGTGTGTATATATTAAGTTCTTAATTTTTGCACCAGTATTGTTTCACAAGATCCCTTTAGAAATATCCAGTATTCATTTTAATTTCAGTCAGAATAAGTATAAAATCACTTCCCCTTATAACATTAATTTTTAACTTCAAACCTTCAGAGACATAAGTGTGCTTTACAAAAATCTCCTATCATTTCTTTCCTCCAGCAAAAATCACGCAGTGATCTGTTTTTGCCAGTGAAGAATTAGATATGTAAATGGGAAGAGGGCATTGGAAGGCAGAGAGCACCTAGGAATAGACTGGGTGGTCACATGGGTTTTTCTTCATTAAGACATTTTAAAGTTTAGTTCTCAGTTTGAAGATAATTTAAATTGAAAGAATTTTTGTACCTTGCTACTGCAATAAGTTCCCTGTAAACGCATGAAGTTTTACAAATGAGAAGCTGTGTGGCACTTGCGCTAAGCAAGGTGCTCAGCGCTAAGGCAACAGAACATTCCTTAAATATCTCCCTTTGATGTCACAGCCTGAAAATTAGGCATTAAAAATGAATAGCCCTGCAACTCTAAGAAAAATTAAAGCAAGTAACATATAATTTAATGAATCCCTATGTGATAGGAAACCATAGTTCAAATTGATATCAGAAAATACCCCCCATCCCTTAACCTCTAAATATATTAAAGCCAGCTCAATTCTTGGGTCTTCTAGTAAAACTTCTTGAGTAATTCCAATCTACATTGATCTCTTTCTTCGAAAACCTTATCTGTATTTATATCAATCATCAACTTGTAATCATAACCATCTTATAGCAATATCTAAACTCCTTCAATGCTATATATCTTTCTTCCTTTTGAGATTACACATTCAATGAAGTCAAGAACCATATCTTACTCTTCTTTTGTACCTCTCGGTGCAATACTTTATTTATTTATTTATTTATTTATTTATTTATTTATTTATTTAGTGCGATACTTTTAAACACTGAAGTGAGATAAACCTCAAAATAAACGGGATCTGACACAGTCAGATTTAACTAGCAAGATTCCAATATCATAAGATGTATCATTTCATCTGCAATGTTCAAAGGTCTAAGCATCACATATAGATAGATAAATATAGATGCATGCATGTGCATGTATATATGCGTATATACATGGCAATAACCTTGAAAGTTTGGTATTATTAGCCTTGTTCTGCAGATGTATAAAGAACTTTCTCAACATCATAGACTAAACAAGGATCCAAGCCCCAATATGGAATTTTCCTCCAAAACCCATGTAGTTTTTATTAAATCATCCTGTCTAGCTAACAACGATTCATATTTCAGATGGCAAAAAGGTAAAACTATAATGAATGTGAATGTTCTTTGAATTCCTGAGTTTAAACATTTCAGGTTTTTTTATTAATATTCTCTGAATCACAAACTATAAAATTTCAATATAAAAAAGCAGTGAACAGAAGTTATCCAGAAACATGTGAGAGCAAGTTGACAGAAAACAAACAAACAAACACCATAAACAGGGAAAGGAATTATGAAAGGTTTGGGTCTGGGTACAAGAAAAAGCAAACAAGGAACAAGGGAAACCATTACATTAAAAATAAAAAAAAATAGCTTTGTCATTTTTCATTCAAAATGATGTTATCTGTATAGCTTGAGTTTTTCTGGAAGATTTTACCAATAATGTGCATTCAATAGCGAGGAAGGACAGATCATTCTATAGCAACAAAGGCTACCTGTGAAAATGCCTGTGAAATATAGTAAACCTGTGAAGAACCATGCACTGACTTGCTCTGACTTGCACTGACTTACAATAAGATTGACCATTGACTCCTGACTCCTGACTTCACCTGTCCTTTTCAGTAGAGATGAATAAACCTTATTTTCTGTGGTAGATATTATAGTTGCGTCTATTGGAAATGAAGTAAGGGTAACAGGATAATGGCAGGCAACCCTTATGAATGTGTTAGCCTCAGAGAATGCTAAAAACAGACAACTCTGTGTCTGGGAGATGGAACCAGAGGAAAGAGTCTCTGGTTCCTAGTATTCTCTCAGCTCAAGTTTCTGGATCGAATCAACAAAATGGGATCTAACTGGGCAGGAAACTGGTGAAATCATTGTTGGTGCCAATTTACAGGTGAGGTCTGAATGAATTTTGCATCTCAGACCCTGAATTTTGGACTGGCTTTTCCAGGATCATTTTATTAACCACTCAACGACTCAACAGCACATCTTAGGAAAGTGAAGATTTGAACATCCTTTATCACTTTTTCTTTTTGCTGTACTTAAAAACACCCAAATAAACTAAATGTTACTACACCAATTGGTTAGATGCAGCAGTCCTCAAACTTTTCTGTGTTAGAAACATTTAGGGAGACAAACCATAAGAGATTCTTAAATGCAGAGAACAAATTGAAAGTTGCTGGAGGGTAGCTGGGTAAGGGGATGGGCTAAATAGGTGATGGGCATTAAGGAGGGCGCTTGGTTGGGATGAGCACTGGGTGTTATATGTAAGTGATGAATCACTAAATTCTATTCCTAAAAAAAAAGAATATATGAAAGTGTACTGTAAAAAAAGAAATGAGGCTTAAAAAGTATAACTCGCAGAGGCACCTGGGTGGCTCAGTTGGTTAAGCTTACGACTCTTGATCTTGGCTCAGGTCATGATCTGACATTTTTTGTGTTTGAGCCCCACATCGGGCTGCATGCTGACAGTGCAGAGTCTGCTTGGTATTCTCTCTCTTTCTGCCCCTTCCCTTGTTGTTCTCTCTTTCTCCCTCTCTCTCAAAATAAATAAATAATCTTTAAAAATTATAATTTAGAACAAAGTTCTAAAAATGAAAACCTTAAGTGTTCATCATCTGTAAGAAGAATAATCCTCAACGTTTTCTAAAGTTCTTAATGTGTTCTAGAATACAGCCTTACACTTACATTAATTCATGACATCCTCACACTAATCCTATAAGGTCATTTAGAAGAAGAGATTTGGATCTTAAATAGCTTGCTCAAATAGTGACACTGATTTTGAACTACACTACCTGTCCCAGGCAGTTCCTGGGAAATGAGTGCATTACTAATCAGCTTGAATTCTTTACAGAAGCAAGAGCAGCACTACTTTTTTTTTCAATATATGAAATTTATCGTCAAATTTGTTTCCATACAACACCCAGTGCTCATCCCAAAAGGTGCCCTCCTCAATACCCATCACCCACCCTCCCCTCCCTCCCACCCCCCATCAACCCTCAGTTTGTTCTCAGTTTTTAAGAGTCTCTTATGCTTTGGCTCTCTCCCACTCTAACCTTTTTTTTTCCTTCCCCTCCCCCATGGGTGTCTGTTAAGTTTCTCAGGATCCACATAAGAGTGAAAACATATGGTATCTGTCTTTCTCTGTATGTCTTATTTCACTTAGCATCACACTCTCCAGTTCCATCCACGTTGCTACAAAGGGCCATATTTCGTTCTTTCTCATTGCCATGTAGTACTCCATTGTGTATATAAACCACAATTTCTTTATCCATTCATCAGTTGATGGACATTTAGGCTCTTTCCATAATTTGGCTATTGTTGAGAGGAGCAGCACTACTTTCATCAGCACACCTATGGATTTATACTATTTTAACACATGAAGAATGCGGCATTACAATCCGACTGGTCTGCAGCAAGAAAATTATGAAACTGAGACAAAGCCTTCAAAAATTATATGTAACATGAATGTTACAATTATATGAGTAATTGTATGTCTATTAAATATAATACTGCAAAAGGCAAACTAATCCAATATGAAAAAAATAATTATTTGGGGGAACTTTTAAAATATTGATCCACAGGCCACATCTTAGATCAATTATATTAGAATCTTTGGGATGAAACCCTAACATCTTTATTTTTTCAAACTCCAGAGGTAATCTAAATGGGAGAACAAATTTGAAAACTGTTTTAATTAAATAGGATAATGTCAGCATAGAGACTTGGTTTAGAAGAGAACAGGGTCCAAGTTAGGGGCTTGAAAGACACATGGGCGAACGTCGTTAGCCAGTCATCTTAAAATGAAAGTGTAAAATATGTCATACGGTCACAGTAAGTGATAACCCCAGAAAATTCATATATAAGGAATAAAATTCTGTGGAAATTCTGAATAAAACTAATAGCATGCAACTTTTATTCAAAGTACAACTGTTATGTGGAAAATTACCTTGATGTAATAGTAGCTTCCCAGAACACGTCTAGAAAAGTGATCTCAGAGGCCATAAAACATAAAGGCTTATCGTCAAAATTCTCCAATCACACAGATATTAAGTCAATTTTAAATGCATGGTGAGAGGTAAAAAGGAAGGAATTGAGGGAGGATAGCATACCATGCTACCTGAATTCTAGAGTCTAGGTTTGCTACCTTTACAAGTTCTCACTCTCTCTGTCTCTGTCTCACCACCCCTACCCACGGATGGTGTAGTTTTGAAGACTAGAATTGGCATTTGTGAAAAACAACTAACACATGATAATCTGGGGCAACAGATTTGAGAGTATATTTGCTATTTGCTAACAAATATATTTGCTATATTTGAAGGAATCAGGCAAGTGTTTCTGGCCACAGAAGAACTCCCCATGTAGCTTGCTGAATAGGCATGATTGTATCTGTATTTCTTGGACAGTGCATATGTGGAGCCAATATGAGACTATTGTGCGTGCTACAAAAGGGCAGCCAATTTACCGTTAAAATAACTGTGAGCTGAGAGAATCATAACTTATTACTTCATCTTTCCATCCTTCCTTTCTAGAAGAAACAGTCTTACCATGTATCACACTTGTTTTATTAACACATCTTATAAATCACAATCTTACTTTCTCCAACATCTCTTTTGAATTTTATGTGTCATAAGCTACTTGCTTACTCATACCTATGTTTAACAAATACTATGAGATTTGTCTCTCTCTCGTAAATTGCTAGCTCTCTCACTCTCTGTGTTTAACATTCTTACAAGCTTTGTTACTTCCGTTTATTTTTGTTTTATAACAGAATTGAATATTCTCAAATAATAAAGCAAGCACACATTTCAACAATTTCCTTCATATCTGAAGGACAGGAATTTTTTATAGAGGTGAAAGAGACCTCTGTCACTTTCATTATTCACTTTGGATAACTTTATACATTTTTAAGTGGGAATGTTAACTGCTGTGTGCAACCCTTGTTAAGGACACTATGTTCAAGGAGAAAATGCTTTGGGCAAATCAGAAAAATTTAAATTAAAGGAAGGTGACAAGTTAAACATTAAAGCATAAAAAAGGACGTCTCAAGAATGGAATGTCTCAGCAATGTATGTGTCCACCACCAGATGAATGAATAAAGGAGATGTGGTATGTGAGTATATGTATATATGTGTGTGTGTTTATGTATGTATACACACATATACACACATGCATATATGTATACACATATGCATATATACACACATATACATACAATGGACTATTACTCAGTCATTAAAAAGAATAAAATCTTGCCATGTGTGATACCGTGGATGGTCCTAAAGGGTATTATGCTAAGTAAAATAAGTCATACAGAGCAAGACAAATACCTTATGATTTTGATTATGTGTAGAATCAAAAATACAAACAAAATAGAAACCAACTCATAGTTACAGGAAACAAAATACTGGTTACCAGATGGTAGTGGGGGGGTAGGCAGAGGGGCAGGCAAAAATAGGTAAAGGGGATTAAGAGATCCAAACTTCTAGTTATAGAATAAATAAGTCACAGGGATGTGATGTACAGCCCTGGGGAAATATAGTCAATAATATTGTAATGATTTTGTGCGGTGACAGATGTTCTAGACTTCTTGTGGGAATCACTTCATATTGTATAAAAATATAGGGGCACCTGGGTGGTTCAGTTGGTTAAGCATCTGACTGTTCATAACGGCTCAGGTCGTGATCTCATAGTTTGTGAGTTTGAGCCCCTCATTGGGCTCTGCACTGATAGCTCTGAGCCTGCTTGGAATTCATTCATTCACACTTCATTTTCTCTCTCTGTCTCTCTCTCTTAAAATAAATAAATAAACATTAAAAAAATAATAAAAATATTGAGTCACTGATGTACACCTAAAACTAATAGGACATTATATACCAATTATACTTAAAAAAAAAAAAGAATGGCCCATTTTTAGCAAAATCTCAGGCTAAATACAAATGCAAAATTTATTGATGTTTTTCAAAGACCCACAACTGTCATTAAAGAATAATTATCCATTGTAGGAACTACGGGTATTAATCTCTCAAATCAGTCCATTAAGTTGCACAATGAGGTAAGATTTGTATCATCAGAAACAGTATTTTATATTTTAATAATTGTGCATAATAGGGGTATAAACAAATAAATTTGACATATATATATATACATATATGTATGTATATGTATAACATGTAAAATACACATATGCATATATACAGAAATAACCAAAAGGTATCTTGATTTTATGGCTGGTTACTTCATAATGCCTATGCTAGTCAGGGTACCAGCAGGAAGAAGTCATACACACATAAGGATAACTGAAGAAAATTTATTAAGGACATATTTACAAAGGTAAAGCTAGGATGTAGGAAAACACAGGAATCAGTACAGTATCCTGTGCTAGTGATTGCAAAGCCATTACAATCTCTAGGCCTGAATACACTCTTAGAGGGGTTTCTGGAACCCAAAATGTGACAATCCTAAGGAAAGGGCTATCCTGAGAGGAGCTGTCACCTTTGCTTGAAGGACACGTTCAGCTTGAGGTTACAAGACAGGAAACAATCCAGAGGAATACGTGCCGGACTTAGCTCTTCCATCTCTGAAACCTGGCCATGTGTTCCCGATGGCCAAACCCAGCGGAGCTGGAAGTAAGGGTGCCTGTTGCTGTCATTTCTATGGATCAGCTTTTTGGAGAAGAGAGCAGGGTTAAAACGAGTGGAGTGGGACAAGAAGGGCAAGTTAGTTATCTGGCCTAACACCTAAGTGATATGTGTAAATGTAAGATCATTTATTCAGTGGACTCCTTTCAGAACAGATGAAGAAACACAGAGAGAATGGAGATGATTTTCTCCAAGTCTTTACTCTAAACACCTGTAATAAAGATAAAGATGATTAAGGCAGAGTCCAAACCTCATGAGCTCACAGTCCACAGGGGAGATAGTCATGTAAATAAATAGATAAATATTTAAAGTAGCATTAAAGTAGAAAGGTGACTGCTGTATGAAGCCCTTGTTCAGGACAGTTATGTTCAAGGAGGAAATGTATGTAAATCAAAAGAAATAGAAATTATATAAAACTATATACATATAAAATTGCTGCCAACAAATGTGTCCTGAAGTGGCAACATGCAGGACAAAATCAGTTTCATGTTGAGTGGTACATGGAATTAATATTCTTTTATGTTAATATGAAGCAATGGGGATTCATGGAGTTATGTGACTCATTCAGAGTTTTCAAGTAAATATCACATCCAGCACTTTGAGCTTTTCTCTCTCCAAGTGGGCTGTGGGTGTTAACAATACTGTATCTCTTAAGCATCTTCATAGGAAAGGCAATACAAACAATAATTATAGATTATAAAATTGTATTTTATATCATCCAGTAGCTAACAGCACAGCCTATTTTTGAGGTATGTGATTCAGGAACTTACTTTTCTGCGTGTGAAATGTGAACACGAGAGAGGCAATTTACCTCCACTGACCTAGCCCTTAATTCTCATGAGGATACTTTATTTAGCCCAGCTCCCCTCAGGATGGAACCTAGAAAAGTGAACATTTCAATGGGGAAGCTATAGGGCTAACATCACCTCTTCTATCTGTGGCTAAATAAAAGCCAAATAAATAATTATTTCATCTCCAAAATGATACAAATTTCTAGGTGATGTTTACTAAGGAAAATTAGCTCTAAAAAAGTCACATCTGGTAAATAATGATGTTGTTAAATTGGTTTTGCAATTACATCCCCAGCTAACTGTAAATGTATGACAATTAGGTTTCTCTGAATACAAACAGTTTGTGGTATAATTCTCCCTACTGCCTCTCACTGCAAACCAGGCTCCGAAACATTAAAATAGTTTAAAAATATAATTTACCTTTTGAGATTCCTTCACTAGTTTTTAACAAATGTGTAGATATTTCAAACGATAATTTGAAAATGTCACATGCAAATCAACTTCTATGATTGAATTTTAAAGCATAGCCTGAAGCTCCTGGGCTGAGGAACACCCACTGATAAACGATTTATTTAAAGATATATCATTTATAAATAACAGCCCTGTAATTGCTATGAAAATCTTGAAGCTATTGGATAAATAACAAAGCATGTAATCCTGCTTCAATTTTCACTTTGCTTATTATTTTTTTGTAATAGCTTTACTGAAATACAATTCACTCACCTGAAATAGAAGTCATCCATTCAAAGATTATTATTTAATAGTGTTTAATGTATTTGCAGAGTTGTGCAACCATCAGCACAATCAATTTACATATTTTTTGAACTTCAGCAAATATATATTTAGCAAGGACCACAGTTCGAGGTATGGTTTAGACAGTCAGCAGGGTATCCTACCAAGTTCCTGCTCATATGGAATGTATATTCTTGTGTGAGGAACGCACAGTTAATATAGAAGCAAATACATGTGATAAGTAGTAGATCTCATGTGATAAATGCTAGGAAGGAAAGCAAAATGGGAGGACTATTGCAGGAGGTAAGTGATCAGGTGGGAAAGAGCTCTGTGAAAAATGGCGGTGATTGAAATAAGGGGATGGGTCAGGTGGACAACTGAGAGAAGAGCCTTTTAAGCAGAGAAAAAGGTAAACACACACCTCCAATGGGGATTTATGCTTGGCAAGTTTGAGAAAGAGCAAGAAGGCCAGTATAGAGCAGTGAGACCAAGACCACAAAGATGAGAAGGGGCAGAGACTTGTGGGTGCACAGCCTTGTGGTCCATGGTCTGTTCTTACTCTCAGTAGAGAGGGGATTGATGGAGGGCTTTAAGCAGCAAAATATCAGCTCTGATTTATATTGTAAAAGTATCATTCTGGCAGCTGTATAGGCCAACTCTAACTGACCCATCTGGGTCAAAGGTGGAAGGAAGGAGGCTATTACAGGAGTCCAAGCATGAGCTGAGAGGGCTTGGACTTAGTTTTGTTGTACTCTATTTTAACACAGATATGTTAGCATATCAGTCATGTGAATATGATCATCAGTTACTAGGTCCAAATGATACCAGTCACTTTACGTTTGTGCTTAATAAAAATTTCATTTATATTCAGGAAGTACATTATTTTTGTCTACGTGATTTTAAAAGAAGAGAATCTTACCTCCTTATTATTCTCATCCTTACTTTTTAAAAATATGTCCTGTAAGTGGAATGCATTGCTGCTCCACTGTGGTGTCTTAGATATCCACCTCCTTAGGAATTCCATTCAAATATTTTGAAAAAAGCACAGGGTTTCTTCTCCACGAAGAAGGCCTTATCTGTCAACACAAATATTTTCTGCTCTTTATTAGTGGTTTATAGAGGTGCTTAAGTTGCTCCTGAGAAATATTAGTGAATATCTCACTGCCTCACAAAAAGACCCTTGATCAGATACTAGGATGTACGGGGCACTATTTTACACACTAAAGCTCTCACTCTTTACTTTTTTTGTACGCAGACTTTAAAAAAATAAGGCCAATAATGGACTTTGCATAGTCTTATATTTTTTCTTTAGCATCTTTGGATCTAAGCATAGCACCATAGACATTACATTTCTAAATTGTTTGCATTCATCCATTCAACTGACATATATGTGTTAGTCTTTCGTATGTCATTCAATCTTCTTGGTGTCAGGCCTACAAACATGCTTGCCTTCCAGAAGTTCACAATCTGCATGGGACAAGTGAGCATATAGGTATTTTCAATAGAGTGGAATAAATGACAGCCAGGTGATGTGACAGGGATAGAAAAGAGAGTCCCTGTGTTGCACAATGCCCAGGCCACCATTTATATGGAATGCAGTATAATTTGTGTCCTGTGAGTGGTGCAGTATCGTGAGCCTCCAGGCAAACATAGTTCGCATGCCGATGCTAATTAACTGGTAATTCTGATGGATAAAACCCATTCTGAGCCTGCACTGAGGGAAGATGTGAGGAATTATCCATGTCTTCCTTTAACATGGGAGGAGAGAACGGGAGTGAGCATGTCACACAGTTTCTAGTATGTGTCATGAAAATAGTAAAGTGAGAGAAATTGCAGGGAGATGTCTGAAGAAAACAAAAAGTAATGAAGAGCTAATTCTCATAGATAAGGGTGAAGGATACTCCTGTAGAAAGCGTATCATGTACAAATATCCAGAGAAATAAAAGGCCGTGCAGAATTCTTAAAATTGCAAATAACACCAGGATGAACAAAGAGCATAGCTTATGAGAAGAGTGTGAGAAATATGTTCAGAAAAGCGGCTGCAGACAGATAGTGAAAAGCCTAGAAGCCTACGATGTAAAGTTGGATTTTTAGCCATGTGTTGTCATGATGAATTTTTGCACTTTAAACAGCAACTTTGGTGTCAATATACAGAGTGAATTGGAAAAATGAGTACAGGAAGCAGAGCCAACAAAAAAGACTCAGTAAAACAGGCAAGTTCAGCTTGACTCAGTTAAGTTTTAAGGATGGCCAATATGTGTGGACACCAGGCTAGGCATCATATCAACAGCCAGGAATATGACACACACCTGCTTTAACCCCACGTGTTCTGGGAGCAAGAGAGAAAGAGAAGAACCAGGAACAAGGATGACAGAGCCAAACAGGGCCATTCCCTTTCAACACAGTGAGTACCAATTCCTGGGGCGAACAGGGTCCCCCAGAGCTCTTAGCATTTCTGCCCTAAATCCTTAAGATAACATGCTACTTAATCCCTGAGCTGCCCCTGCCCCCCACCCTGACACACACACATGAACATACACACAGGAATCTACATGCAGGAACAATGTTATGTTCACTCAGCTTGTTTCCCCTCTTTTCTTTCTCAGCCATTGAGTCCTTCATCAACATCTCCTCATCAGCTAGAATTTAAGAAATGTGCACAATTTGGGATGATGACTGCTTTTCTACTTTGAAGGAAAACAAAATAAATTTCCTATCTTGGTTTAGAAATGAAAGAAAAAGAATATCATACTTTTTTTTATAGGTTCTGTCCTATCACATAGGAGACTAATACCTAAAGAACATTAACAATCACATTTTTATACTTAGGAAATTAGAAATATAAAGCTAATATATATAGTATTTTAATTCATCCTTATAAAACTCTAGAGGTACATGGAATTAATATTCTTTTATGTTCACATGAAGAAGTGGGGATTCATGGAGTTATGTGACTCACTCAAAGTTTACCAGTAAATATCACAGCCAGGACTTTGAACTTTTCTCTCTCCAAGTTAGCTGAGTAAATGTTGCGTGAATCTGGTTATGAAATGTGTTTCTTGTAGGTCCTAGTTAGCTCTAATGATGCTCTGTTATTGTGAAGCTGTTTTCAGCCTTCAGCAGCACTGGAAAGATTTTTTTTCTGCCATCTGTACCAAGACTTAGAAGAGGATGATGGAACACTCCTTTTCTTTTGCCCTTTCAAATGAGATGATTTAGTTGAAATCTTGAGAATCATTAGTTAAGTGCAGCAAGAAAGCATTTTGGCATTTACACATAGTGCCACAATTTTCTCCTGTTGTTTTTAATCCCTGAAGACGGAGGCAATATCCTTTATTCACAAAAGTCTATTTTTTTTCAGCATTCTACAAAATTAAATTTCATTTCTGCCCCTTTATGCCCTACATTTTAGATCAGATCTTGGTTCTTCTTATTTTGAAAGCATGAAAGACATTTTTCCCCCTTAGATATCATGAGATTATTAGTGAGAAAAGAAATAATTCAAGAGATTTTGCTATTATAACAAATATGTTATTCTCAAATTCAAATAAATAGTTAATTTTCTAAAAGCTGCTTGCCAAATCCCATAATCAGTTTCATTCTTACAAAAAATAACTATGTTACAAGGTAATTATGTCTTTGGTGACCCAATGAAGTTGTTCTTCCTCTTGCATAAAATTAGTTAAACTGGGGGGGGGGGCAGGCCATACAGAGCTAGAAATTAGGTTTTGTGTGCTAGGGAAATACCTTATTCATCATCATCCTATGTGTTTGAAGTATGAAGACTCTCCTTAAAGAAATTATGAGCACTTGTAGTACAGTCTGTATATATGCTAAGGACCAGTTTAACTTTTCTGAACAAAACCTGTAACTTGATGTCCCCACTCTCTTCCTTGGCTCCATCCATTGTCTATTTCATGGTTGTAGATCGAGGACTGCACTCATGGCATTCAAACATCCAAACTTTCCTCCTGAATTCCCTTCCTCTTCTTTCTTGTCAACAAAACATCGACAATTGAGTGCTCCTCCACCAATCTAGGATTCATGGTAAAGGTCTCAACCTGAGATCTTATTGCAGATTCAAGTTTATGCCTGCAGGAGTCTGAAACAGATGTTAGCCATCTCCACTGCCTACTCACCATTGTCTTTCTTCACTGAGCTCATCGATCAAATGCTTCTGTTTGTTGAGGCCTCTGTTAGATGACTCTTTTCGAAGAGGTTTTGTATCCATCTGGCCATGATCTTACTGTTGTTTAATGGGTATTTTTATTACATAATATTACTCTCTTCTAATACTGCTCCTCTCTTCTTAGTGCTGGGCTTTCTACATGTCTGTCTTGAATCAAAACAAAACAAGTCACATCAAAATATAAAGTTATATAGAAGAGTCCCAGAAGTCAACTCACATTAATACTTGAAAGCATGAAAAGTAAATACAAGTTTTTAACTCCTCAGGGCTCTTGGTTTTACCATTAAATTTTTTTTTTAATTTTCATCAAGTTAGTCAGCATATAGTGCAACAATGATTTCAGGAGTAGAGTCCTTAATGCCCCTTACCCATTTAGCCCATCCCCCCTCCCACAACCCCTCCAGTAACCCTCAGTTTGTTCTCCATATTTAAGAGTATCATGTTTTGTCTCCCTCCCTGTTTTTAAATTATTTTGCTTGTCTTCCCTTATGTTCGTCTGTTTAGTATCTTAAAGTCCTCATATGAGTGAAGTCATATGATATTTGACCTCAGGACTCTTTCTAAGCCCCTTTATGTTGACGAGGAGAAAATTGGTTAAATATTTAAATCAGTTTAAATTAGTTCAATCAAGTAACGTTTCCAGCTTCATTGTTACATAATTGCTAAATAAAATTACATATATGTTTATTTTATTTTATTATTGGGGCACCTGGGTGACTCAGTCAGTTGAGCATCCGACTTCAGCTCAGGTCATGATCTTGTGGTTTGTAAGTTCGAGCCCCACATCGGGCTCTGTGCTGACAAAGCCTGCTTCAGTTTCTGTGTCTCCCTCTCTCTCTGCCCCTCTCCTGATCACACTCTGTCTCTCTCTCTCTCTCAAAAATGAATAAACTTTAAAAATTTTTATTTTATTTTTTTTAGATAGGTAGAGAGCATGAGCTAGGGAGAGGGGCAGAGGGAGACAGAATCCTAAGCAGGCTCCATGTTCAGTGCAGAGCATGATGTGGAGCTTGATCTCATGACCCTAGGATCATGACCTGAGCCTAAATTAAGAGTTGGATGCTCAACCAACTGAGCCACCCAGGCATCCCTGCACATATATTCAAAATGTTCAAGATGATTTGATATACATATACATTATCACATGATGAAAACAATCACATTTATATGTCCACCACCTTACCTAGTTACATTTTTATGTATGTAGTGAGAATGTTTCAGATCTCCTCTCTTAGCAAATTTCAAGTATACAATATTGTAGTATTAACTATAGTCATCATGCTGTAAATTAGATCCTCAGAATTTACTTATAACTGAAAGTTTGTGCCTTTTGACCAACATCTCTCGATTTCTAAGAGTTCGACATTTTTTTTAAGATCCCACATATGAGTGGTATTCTACAGTATTTGTCTTCCTCGGTCTGGCTTATTTCATGTAGCATCATGCCCAATAGTTTCATTCACCCCATCATAAATGGCAGGACTTCCTTCTTTTTTCATGGCTGAACAATATTATGTTGTGTGTATATTCTGCTTTTTTAATTCATTCATCTGTCAGTGAATATGTAAGTTGTTTCCATATCTTGGTTATTGTGAATAATGCTGTAATGAATGTAGGAGTGTAGCTATCTCCTTGAGATATTTATTTCATGTCCTTTGGATACATGCATGCACACGCGTGTGTGTGTGTGCACACACATATATATATATATGTGTGTATATATATATATATGTTTTTTGAGGAATGTTCCTACTGTTTTTCATAATAACAATACCGATTTATGTTCCCATCAACAATGTACAAGATTAGAAAGACTTGGTCTCTTATTTGGAAAATGCCTTTTCTCAAAGATCATCTTTCACTCCTGAAGCTTTTCTCCCTAAGATGGCATTCGGGTATAATGACTAGAGGTCCTAATGTCTTTCACATTAGTGGTCACAGACCTTGAACCTCTCTTGCTTCCAGTATAGATTATGGCTGGTGTCTGATCTTGTCCAGGGCAATACCTTTTCTCCCCACGTGCTTTGTCTACTCTTAGCTTATCTCTCTTTTGTCTTTTGCGATGGTAGGGGGGAGAATGGAGTTATACTCCAATGAGCTTTGTCAGTAAACGTGAGTCTCTGTTAAGTCCTTCATCCACCTCACTGATTTAGGGGGCCACTCCTAATGCATGTTGAATGTCAGTTTGAGGCTGATTCCATGCTAGGCTTACTGATTGATCCACATCATGCAAGGACTGATAACAGGCTATAAAAGCAAAGTCTCAGCTTAGCTTTCCTTTATACACATTTATGATGAGTGTGCCAACTGTGTTGGGAAATGATAGAATACAAGATATATACTGATCTGCCCATGGTTATGGGCACACAGATCCTAAAACTCTTGCAATATCCTAAGTGATAAGAACTAGGAACACCTTTTATTCTAACATTTTGTCTTTGATCCTGGTTTCTAACACTGAGCTCCTAAATCCCTTGGAATTTACTTAGGTGATAGGAATGCTTTTGTTTTGGAAATTCTTAGTGGGCTCCTGGATAGCTTCAGGATGGACGCTGGTCACTCTGAACACCAAGTCATGATTAGAAGCTTGCAGTTTTCAGCCCAAATCCCCATTCTCCAGAGAGGAGAGGGAGCTTTAAATGGAGTTTATAACTGATTATGTTTTGTGATGAAGCTTCCATAAAAAAAAATCCCAATTGTACATGGTTTGGCAAGCTGCTGGTTTAATGCACACATCTACAAGCTGGGGGCTAGACTGTATCCAAATTCCATGGTGACAGAATCTCTTGTGCTCAGGACAATTCCAGACCTACCTCTATGTGTCCTTTCATATGGCTGTTCATTCATATCTTTTGGGTTTCCCTTCCTTCTTCCCTACAGTCAGTTATAGACAGAAAGAAATAGCTTAAAACCTTCAGTCATGTTACCCATGCTCAAATCACTCCAGTAGTGCTGAATCCCCCTCATCTGATCTCTCCTGGACTCTCCTGTTTATTCCTAGCCCCTTTCTGCCTCACTCACTCTGCTCTAGGCACATTGGCCCTCATGCCTTTCCTCTACAGTGCCACATGTATTCCAATCTAGGGACTTTTGCAAACGCTGCCATCTCTGACCAGAGGCACCCCTGCTGATTTTGACATAGCTCTTTCCCGTACGACATTCAAGTATCTGTTCTCATACAGTATTTCTTCAAGACATTATTTCATGATCAACGTACCTCTTTTCCAGTCAGTTTTACTCCTCACCTTTCCTCATCTGATTTTTATCATCTCTTGATATTATTTAGCTTCTTTATTTGTTTATCACCTCTTTTCCTCTCTGGAATATAAACTCCGTGAAAGTGTTGAATGTGTCTGTGTTGTTTGGCACTGCAATTCTAGCCCTTAGCACAGGAAATAAACATTTATTGAATAAAAGAAGGAAGGGAGATGAGAAAGTAGAAGAGAGGAAAGCAGTCAAGCATGTATATCCCAAATCTGCTCATTCTTATGTTAGGCTAGGAGAGGGTGTGGGTATCTCAAGGTCATATGGGTTGATGAAAGAATAATGGTGGGTTATGGTTTCCACCTACGTAAAGGAAATACTTTTCCTTTACTCACATGTTCACAATATTTCTGATACCAGATGTATGGGTTTCCCAAATATTAAGCAATTCTCTGTGACACCAGCTGGGTTTCCTACAGTTTAACTACATTCTGGCACTGTCTACCTGGAGATAGCATCAGATCCCACGGGTTAAGGGCTCAGTCCCGCAAAACTGCCTTCTCCCAATCCAGATGCCAATTCAGTGCGCTACCAGTACTTCTGACAGACCAGATATATATCAGGATTTCTAGGAATCCCTCCCTGGATTCCACAATTTGGCTCACAAAACTCAGGGCAACACTTAAATTTACTGGTTTATTATAAAAAATATAATGTAGACACATTCAACACTTTCACAGAGTTTACATTCCAGAGAGGAAAAGAGGTGATAAACAAATAAAGAAGCTAAATAATATCAAGAGATGATAAAAATCAGATGAGGAAAGGTGAGGAGTAAAACTGGAAAAGCGGTAGGTTGATCATGAAAGAATGTTTTGAAGAAATACTGTATGAGAACAGATACTTGAATGTCGTACGGGAAAGAGCTATGTCAAAATCAGCAGGGGTGCCTCTGGTCAGAGATGGCAGCGTTTGCAAAAGTCCCTAGATTGGAATACATGTGGCACTGTAGAGGAAAGGCATGAGGGCCAATGTGCCTAGAGCAGAGTGAGTGAGGCAGAAAGGGGCTAGGAATAAACAGGAGAGTCCAGGAGAGATCAGATGAGGGGGATTCAGCACTACTGGACTGAAGTTTTTAAGCTATTTCTTTCTGTCTAGAACTGACTGTAGGGAAGAAGGAGGGGGAACACAAAGCATAAATGGACACATTTGCAGGAGTGTGTGACAGAGGCTGGTTCCATGGTGGAGAAGTGATTACATCTGGGATATACACTGAAGGTAGGGATCAGTGGTTGCTGATGGGATGAATGTGTAAATGTTGAGTGAATGTTAATGTCATGCACTGAGATAAGGAAGACTGAAGGTTGATGTATTGGATGGAGGGGATCAAGAATCTTTTTTTTTTTTTTTTTTTTTGGAAAGAACATTCGAATGTCCATTAGGCATCCAGGTGGCTGCACTGAGTAGCCAACTGGATAAACATTCAGGAACTCAGAAGAAAGAATGCACAAGAAGAATACACATGGGAATTATCAGCATAGAAATGGCATTTAGCATCAGAAGACGGGATGAGATCAACCACAGAGCAAGTTGAGAATGGAGAGAGAAGAGGTCCTGACCACCTTGACCTTCTTCACCAAAAGGACACACTGAAAGGAGATTGAGAATAAGCAGCCAGTCAGATGAAGAAGTGGAAAGTGTGTCTAAGAAGTCAAGGACAGAAAGTATTTCAAGAAGGAGGTAATCAGCTGCATCACATGCTCCCAAAGGGCAAGCAGGAGATGACCTTGACAAGATTATTTCACTGAATTTGTGGGAATGCAAGTCTGATTGGAGAGAGTTAAAGAGAGAGTGGGGAGAACTTCTAATTAAATACATTTATTCCCAACACCCTCCCAAAACACTACTAAAGTGTATGTAATGGAACCTTTTTTTAGTAAGTAGGCATAAACTACAAGGACAAAGAGTATAAAAAAGAAGACAACAGCAGAAAACTGATGTCAACAAAATTTTATCATCTGGAGACAAAGGAAGTAGTGGTACCTGAGGAGACCAGAGAATCTGAAATTTAACCCCATGTTCAGGATGCCAGGACTATGCAAGTCTGCTTACCGATAAACCCCAGGAAAGCTTAGAAATTCAAGAATCAGTTTCCTCAGATGGCAGAAGAGTGAGATGGTGTTGAAAAGAGGAGGATTGATTGAAAGTCTCTTTATGGAGCTACTGGACCCCAGATCCCACTCTCCAGAACTTTGAGCCATGCAGGTGTCTGGACTTGGCAGAGGGCTAAAGCAGCACTCTCCAGACAAGTCTGACAAGAGGTTAAAAGGCTCTGGAGACGAGGATACCAGACATAAGTGAGAGCAAGAGTGCAGTGACTTGCTGAAAGCACAGATTTTAAGTAAACTTCTTTAAAGAATGTTAAAACACCCATCTAGGGTGTTTATGTAGCTCCTTGCCTGTTTCTCTGCTTCACCTGCACAAAGTGGGCTGCCCGGCCTCTATCAGTGCTTTCCTACCTTGAATCAATCTAAAAATCTCAGCTTTCATTTTGAGATTGTGATCCTCTTGCAGTAGCCCATTTTTTCTTCTGCATCTTCATTAACCTTCCCTTCATTGACACCATCCAATTTTCTGCTACCAATAATGAAACTTCTCTCAGACTGGTCCCTATATTTGGAAAAGCCCTTCTTCAAATTCACCTAGAGGATTTTGTCCTCTTAAAAGCAAGCAAGCAAGCAAGAAAGGAAGCAAGAAAGATCACTTGAAATAAATGTTCCCATTTCCCTCCACTTCCAACCTTAAATAGAACGTTGTATCAATCCAGAGGCCATTAACAGCAAAATATGGTGTGAAAACATATGGCCCAGTGTGATGGATAAAAGATCTGGCACAGCACATGCATCTAGGTGTTTAATGATGTTTGATGACATAAATTAAAAAAAAAATCTCAGCTTTCCAAATCATTACTTAGATCCAAGGAGGCAGAGATCCAGCTGCTTCATCACATTTTTGCACAATCATTATTAAATTCACATATTAACTGCTCTTTTTAAATAAATTGTCATATAAGACCTTCAGAATCAGCCACACAATACTGTTACAACCTTTATGTCCCCTTTTCTAAAGCTTTAAATGGAGATCTAAAAACAAAGCAAACCAAATGCCTAGACTCTCCAGGTCAATGCATATATCAATAAAATCAGACGGTGTTCATTCAACTCTATCTGCCTAGAATATATGCACAATTATAACTCATAACAAATGTTTTATATTGTCATAAATAGTGGTTTTAGTACGAGTTGCCTATCTTACATATACTTATGGTTTTGAGTTGTGCATAGACCTTGTCTAGATGTCAGAAGATCGCATTCACTCTGCTCTTATGGGATCATCTCTTTGGTAATTTTGAGAAAGTCGTACATCTTTGGTAAGCCTCACCCTCATTTACTATAAAATGTAATTCTGCCCCTGGGATCTCTCAAATGACTCATAAAATCAAAAACAACAATGTCTAAAAGTATACTTTTAATTATTTTTTCCTGGCATCTAGTTTATCTATCCCTGCTCTTATCTGCTGTTCTTACACAAAAATTCCCTACTTGTTTCTAAGTATACACATTCATTCATTCATTCATTCAAATAGATATGCTTTGAGTACCTTTAAGTCATACAATCTAATCAAACTTCTTAATTTTTTAAGGTGAACAAATGTTCACCCATCAAATTTAACTGATAACCAGGGCCACACCTGTAACTGATGGCTGACTCAAGACTAAAACTCAGGCCTCTGGTTTTCCTGTTCATTGGGAACTATATTCAGTTTCTAAAACAAAAAACAGGACAAACAAAAAAAAAACACCTCTTACTTTTGAAAGCACTGAAATGTTGCCAAGAGATAAACACGATATGAAATGAGATTGTGTGTAAATGTTCAAGATGATACATAATATGTCAAGTAAATATTAGAAAACTCTGAAGAGAAAATATTGTCCTAAATATACTTTTATTCAAGATTTCATAGAATCTTATATTCAGTATAACTCTAAATCATAATACTGATGAGTAGTTTAATTCTGAAAAACTGACTTCTTACTTATGAGTCTTTTGTATACATCTTCAGTGACAACATTAAAAGGAAATTGAATAATTCAAAGGATTCTCAGAAGGCACACAGAACATAGAACTTTTTTTAGCATGAGCAACAATTCCGAGGATTACTGATGGCCCTCTGGTCACAACACGGAAAGACAAGTGCTTCACCCATTTGTTTTTAATTTCTCCCTTTCCCCAGTCATGTGACTATTTTGGGAATTCACAACGTGTGTGTGTGTGTGTGTGTGTGTGTGTGTGTGTGTGTGTGTGTAGTTAATTAATCACAAATTGTCTGTTAGAATCCTGCCTGCAGTGATTTAATAGGGAGTGTCAGGTCTTACCTTTTTTAATATTTTCAGAAAATTAGAATCTATTTTTATTATACCCAAGTTCCAGAAGTGTATTACAACCTTTCACATCATCACCTCCTGGAGTTCAGTACATAACGCCATGGGGAGAAAAATGTTTTCAACGTGGAGGTAGGGAAAAGGAAATACTCCTAATGCTCATTTGGACAAACAACATGTGATAACCAGGGCACTTACTTCCATGTTCGGAAGACATTTAGGAGCCAGACAGATACTTTATCTACGTGATATTTGACTAACTGCATCCTCAGAAGAGACTATAAAACTGCATTTAAGTCTGACATCCTCCCGGCTAAAGTGTTGAGTTTATCAAATAAACAAAAAGAAATCAATTATGTTTCCACAGACATCCCTGAGTGTGTCTGGGTGGTGAGAGGAGGAATCAGAAGCAGGCTCTTTGTTTTCTTCACACAAAATCTAAGAAAATGTCAGAAGCAAAGCACTGCAATTTTTCCCAATAATGCTGAGGAAACAAACTAGATCCCATTTTCATTTTCGGCTTCCATTTTATTCATTGGCATTTTTGTTTGGGGGTTTACTTGCTGTCAGAGGAAAACAAAGAGAAAAAGGAGTACAAACTGAAGAGTATAAGTAGATCCATCTTCATGTGAGAACTCTCTAGCCCCAAAATTTGTGTACTATGGATTCTGGCCCTTTTACATTTTATTTTTTCTTCATCTGGTTGTCTTCTTGCAGAATTATGCTCCAACAGGGCTAAAGACAGCTCTATTGCTGCATTTCCTTTGGGGGTTCATGTTCAAGACCAAATTTGGAACCACAGGGACAGTTTTCTGTTTATTCACTTGGTATATTGACTGAAACCTGGGTCAAGGTCCCTGGGTCATTCCATCCAAATTTAGCTTATCTGGATGTATTTGAACTTGACAACTAAATTCCTCTCCAACCAAACTCTGATGACACGACCATTTGTAATGCATGTTTTTTAAAGGAAATAAAATGCTTCAAAAATATTCAAACTGTGAAATCCTCAGTAGCCTCAAGGAGCTGTATTTATAATTGTTTTTAATTAAATTTCACAGTCAAGCTATGGAATATAAAATGCATGTGGATGCAAATATTTGCTAGGGAGGTTAGACTATAGCAAAATGTGTTTTGTTGTTTTAATTTTTAATTTCTTCTCACCAATCGCTCACGTGCTTGGAATGTCAGATCACCTTTTTTTTTTTTTTTTTAAGTCTTCTCTACTTGGCTATCTTTGTTGCTCTCATTTCATTAAACTCGTCTTTCATGGGGATTTTAGCTTCAGAGGCTGAAGGTTTTTATACCTCTGATCCCCTGTTCAGTATTTTCTTACTCTATGTTACATAATTGTCAAATGATAAAAATAAGAGCAACTTTAATGTGAGTTTAATGTTTGTTTCTGGTGAAAAGCCTCAAGTAGAAGGAGTTGAAGACATACTTTTGATACCATCTCAAAATAAACTGAGACCTAATAATTTATCACGTGAGGGGGAAACCATCTAGGATTTATTCCCTTTCTGCCTTTTGATCAGTATTGAAAGTTTTTTTGTTGTTGTTTTTAATTTACATCCAAGCTAGTTAGCACATAGTGCAACAATGATTCCAGGAGTAGATTCCTTAATTCTCCTTACCTATTTAGCCCATCCCCCCCTTCCCACAGCCTCTCCAGTAACCCTCTGTTTATTCTCCATATTTAAGAGTGTCTTATTTTTGTCCCCCTCCTTGTTTTTATGTTATTTTTGCTTCCCATCCCTTGTGTTTAACTGTTTTGTGTCTTAAAGTCTTCATATGAGTGAGGTCATAGTATCAGGAAAGATTTTAAGTCAACTCTCAACCCCAAACGTAGACTAATCCAGAGTTGTAACACTATGTCTATTTAGTACTATTTAGTCATCAACTCATTTATCATTTTCATGCCAGAAATATTTTTTTGCTTTGGTCTTTAGAAAATTATAAGTAACATTTACATTGTAAGTTCCTTGACAAAAGCTAGCATAGTGTTAGATCCAGAGATTAAATGCTCAGCATGACAGACACATTGTTTAGCTTTATTGTTTGCAATGTAGTGGGAAATACAAACTTTTAGGGAGGTGATTATAATACTGTGCACTAAGTGCAGATTGTAGGTAAATATGCACCTAAATTGTATTTAGGCTCATCAGAAAAGGTTTCTGAAACATGAAGATTAGGGAGTGATTAACTAGAGAAAGCATAATAGTGAGATGAGAAAAGAAGAGTTGAGGATGTAGATGGGAAAGGGAAAGAATATTCTAGATAGACTGGATTCTACTCCTGAAACCAATACTACACTGTATGTTAACTAACTTGAATTTAAATACATTTAAAAAAATAAAAATTTAAAAAAAAGAAGTAAACATCTTTCAAAGACTTGATTTGAAGGACAGCATGGTGTGTTTGAGGAATTTAATATAGTCTGAAGCGTAGATGTGGAGGAGCATACATCAAGAGATGAGTCTGCAAAGATAAGCAGGGTGTGGAAAATGAAGGAGTTGGTAAGACATGTTAGTGAGTTTGGAATTTAACTTGCTGGCAAAGTTATATTGGTGAAACCATTGGTGGTAGCTGGGGAGGGTTTGGAAGGGAAAGATATAGTTATAATATAGTATCGCTTTGGCTTTATTGAAGATAAGGGATGGAAGGACATAATACTGAGAGCAGGGAGACCAGGAAGTAATTGCACTTATCTTTGTAAGGGGTCTCAACTAATGGAGAAGTTTCAGAGATTAAGAAGGGGGTCGGGTTGTAAAATATTTTAGATATTTAACATCAGAACTTGGTAGGTTTACTGGAAGTAGAGTAGTAGTAAAGAATGATGGGAGGATTCTGGCTTAGAGAATTGGAATGTGGGATGTCCAATTCACTCAAAAACTTCAGATGTTACCTGTTATTATTCTTATTATCATGACTGTCAGTTTTTCAATTTAGTATTTTCTTGAAATTTCAATCCTGCCATTTACAACCTGTCACCTTTATACACTTGTAGATGGTTTGTAAATGACTTATAGGTGGATTTTTTTCCAACATAAAAACCCTGGGGGTTATTGATAATTTGAATATATTCCATCCATTTTATATGCCCTTTGATCTTATTTTGACTGTTGGGTTTTTGTTTTTGTTGTTTTGTTTGCTTTCTTTTTTAATTTTTTTTCTTTTATTTTTGAGAGAGAGACAGAGTGTGAATGGGGGAAGGGCAGAGAGAGAGGAAGACACAGAATCCGAAGCAGACTTCAGGCTCTAAGCTGTCAGCACAGAGCCCAAAGCGGGGCTGAAACCCACAAACCATGGGATCATGACCTGAGCCGAAATCAGATGCTTAACTGACTGAGTTACCCAGGAGCCCTTGTTTGTTTGCTTTCTTATCAGCCCAGCAATTTATTTTAAAACATTTCTTCATTTTATTTCTCACTGATAATTGCTTTTTTTAAGAGGACGTTATTTAGAGTATATCTAGCACCATTCTGTCAGCAAAGAAAGTATTTCCATGTTTCTTTCCATTTTCATCTTTTGCTGTCCAGTGGCCCATTCTCCATCTATAAGCATATACTCAGATTTACCCAAATGTGAAAAAAGTCTTCCCATGATCCTGAATTCCCCAACAGGCAACTAACTCATGGCTGTACCTCTCAACCACTAAATTTCTTGACATATATTTTATACACTTCATCCTCCCCAACCTCACAGTCAAATCTCTTGCAGTATAACTTCTATGCCAACCACTCCAAAGAAATACCGTAGAGGTGAGTAATTTAGTTGTAAGCTATAGACTCCACAACATTTCACCCTGTCTTCTTTACACTATAACATTTTGAAATTTTTCTAATGTGTCTAGAATTTAATTCTCTCCTTCATTTTCAACACTAAGTTTGTTTCATTGCAATTACAGTATTTGTACCTCCTGAGAGCAAACTTCTGAAGGATAAGTCCAAGATTTGTTTATTATGGTATCTTCCACAGGCATTACATTGTTCCTGGAACACAATAACATTTCAGTGTATGTATTTTAAATAAATCTGTATTTAGTAATTTCAATGTAATAAGATGTTTTATAGGAATGTATTAATTTGCTGTAGCTTAGTGTTTTTTGATTTTATAAGTAAGCAGAGAAAACAAAAATTTAGCTGATGTTCAGAAGCTAAATTTGTAGGTGAGAAATTCTGAAACTTGGGGATCATGGTGAATGGGGCAGACTCACTGAAATTTCTTTTATGGAATTTTCTAGGTAGGTAAGAGTTACCTTAAAAAAGCTTTATTTATTAAGGATTATATTTTTAATATTTCTTATTGCCACTTATACTCAGATGTATGTTATAAATCAGTTTTATACATCCCTCACTTCCATTTTATGGTGACAGAAATTGTAGTATTTATATGTACTATATCCCCAGAGCACAATGCTTTGAAAATAATTGTTGGCTTGTATTTATTTTACTTTATTTATTATAATTACTTAAATTATCATTTATAAAAGGAAGTGTACATACACACATAAATAGCTTTTTGGTTGTACTATAGTGGAGTATTTCTGAGTCCCCTGTGACTTTTGGAAGACTAAATCATCATCAACAAATATTCTGTAACCGTAATATAAATTTACTCTGACTTGCCAATTTGTTGGGCTGTGCTTGCTTAGGGAACTACTGATTGGAGTTAAGAGTAGTTGTAAATATAAACCTGACTTTTGCTTTCTTTATCCAACTAGCTTTTCTAATTCCTCATGGTCACCTTTAAAGGGCTACTGAGGCAGTTTTTTATTTATTTATTTGTTTCAACTACACCAGAGTAACCTCCTACTACTAGGGACTATAAAACACTAGCTTCTTGAATACTGCAGCTCTCTGAGAATAGGATAGTGCAGTAATGAAGCCAGTCAGGGATCCTTCCTGGAGGCAGACTATACTTTTGTACTTAGCTGGCTAACAATCATTGCACACAGAGAAATTGGATTAGTAACCTAAGTCACTCTCAAAACAAATTATCAGGAGAATATCTGTGTCAGGGGTGCCCAACACTCAGGCTTGGTGATTCACTAGAAATATCCACAGGACTCAGATATCTGAATTACACAGGACATAGTTAATTCCTCTGACAGGTGTGACAATATGTACAAAGTGTTATCTACCAAGGAGACTCTCCTGAGCCATGTACATATTGACTGTATGACTGACTTCCATTACTACAGCTCTAGATTCCCAGAAGGAAAGCATCCATTCACCATAAGGACCACTTTTTGCTTAAATTATCTAGACAAATTGATCTAACATAGTTTGAGGTCTGAATTCCAAAATCTCAATTCCCAAGAGTTGGCCAAGGGCCAGTATTGAAAACGGACCCTCGTTGGGGATGTGCAGGATTTGAGCAACACAGGTCTACAGAGCTAACTCTTACCTACCCAACGGTTTTTCCTTATCCTAAACTCTAAGAGATTTTCTTTCTTCTTAGCATCAACGTCTTCCCCCAAACCCTAGAATCCTTTCCTTTCCATGAAGACTTCTAAAGGGGCTCTCAGGGTTTGGGCTCAGTTTTGTTTTGCTTTGTTTTCCTTTGATTATGCAAGTGAGAAACAAAAAATTCCGTAGAGAACATCTGGATTATTTTATAGCAGAATTATCAAAAATAGAAGGAATTGTTCAACAGATTGCACCCAGGAGGCATAACACATTCTGCTTAGGGAAGCTCTGGGTGTATCAAGGGCTGGGTATACCTCTTTCATGGCCATATTATTTAGAGTAAACCTAGGCTGCTTTACCAAGGAAGCTCAACATTAGTTCACTTGCCTAAAGAAGAAAACTAGATGACTTGTGTTACAATCTGAAGTGAGGAGTTAAGTCTGTACGTCTCTGCCATATATAATCACTCAGTAATGAAGCTTTCTTCCGCCATGTTGTGACCTCATTCAGAGACTCATCATCCTCTGCCTAGACAAGTCTAAATCAACATGGGTTCCAGACAGGAAGAAGGCAAAAGAGAAAGTTCAGGAGGTATCCCATTGTCTTAAGGACCAAGTCTACAAGTAGAGAGTATCCCTTTCAAACCCCTTAACGGGGGAAAACTTACTTACATGAGCATACTTACCTGTAAAAGGAGCTGGGAAATGTAGTTTGACCATATTCTCAAAAGGAAGAGAAGAATGGATTTTTTGAAGTTCATTTATTTATTTTGAGAAAGAAAGTATGAGTGAGGGTGGGCCAGAGAGAGAGGGAGAAAGAAAATCCCAAGCAGGCTCCATGCTGTTAGCACAGAGCCCAAACTGGGACTCCAACCCACAAACTGTGAGATCATGGCCTGAGCCAAAATCCAGAGTTGGATGCTTAACCAACTGAGCCACTTAGGCATTCAGAGAAGAATGGGTTTTGTTAGTCAACCTGCAGTCCACATCTCATGTGGATTTTTTTTTGTCACAAGTAAATAAATTGCATGTTGACTAAACGATCAGCTATTAAAACTGAACTGTCACACCTTGACTTTCCTGAGTATCTAGCACTTTTTAAATTATACTTTTTCTTCAAATTAACCACTTAGCAGGAGAGATTTAAGCCAGCACACTCTAATTGTGCTTTGTATAGATTAATTTCATACTCACTTTTATTCTTATGCTAATTTTGCCAAAATGAATGGAAAAAAATGAGTAGAAATAACCTGTTCTATTTTAATAAAAAAAACTCTTTTTTGCAGTTTTTTTATTTTATTTTTGAGAAAGAGCATGAGCAGAGGAGGGGCAGAGGAGAGGGAGCCAGAAGATCCCAAGTGGGCTCCCAGCTAAAAGCAGCGAGCCCCACACAGGACTGTACTCCATGAACCATGAGATCATGACCTGAGCCAAAGTCAGATGCTCAACCGACTGAGCCACCCAGGTGCCCCCAGAAACTTTAGTTTTTAATGAGCATTTATAGTATGTGTTAAAAGTCCAACACTTTTATGGAATTTTATCTCACTGTTGTTACTTTTTAGGTGTCTACCAAAAAGAAGATATTGATAACTGTGTGTTTCCATTTTATACTTATTTTTCAATATATCACATACAGACTTTTCTTGACAATACAAATGGCTCTCTCTTCTCATCACCATACATGGTTTTCTATTTATCTAGAAAGCATAGCAGTAAGTGCCTTCATGATTCTTGCTGATTCTTCATTAAGGAATTTAAGTGCAATTTGGGCATGAAGTGTTCAGGTGCTTTCAGCAGTCACTGAATGTTCACCAAAACCGTGGGCCCCATTACATTTCCCAGACAGATCGCTGAATTATTGAACACACATAAATGCTATGCAACCTTGATTAGAGAATTGTTAATCAACCTATGCTGGTATGTAGGTCAAAAACCAATTAAAAATCTGTGACTGGAATATATGATTAAGGAACAATTAAATGCACAGTTTTAAAAAAGGACGGGAGAAAGGAAGACAAATACGCTGAATTATTCTTTTCTGTACTCTGCAAGAAGTGTTCTTAGTGACATTAATCCTACAATATTATCAGATTTATGAATTTTTAAAAAATGGTTTGGCTGATAAAAAGTATATTCATTTCTCAGCAAATACTGTGCTTGTCACTATGGCTTCTTTAAAATACCATTGTTGCAGGTCTAGTCCTGGATTTTATTGTTTTCTTCCCTAAAATAAATTATGTATGATGTTTTAGGGAGGCTTTGAAGTTCAATCAGTTTTGGCAAAAAGTAGTATTTTGCAAATAGTTAAATTAGAATTCTGTCTGTAATTTATCCCTTTGAAACATTTCTGCATCAGAGAGACCTGAAAAATAAATGAGCAGCCATTTCACTAGTTTTGCAAAATATACTGTTAGGATACTGAGGGAAAATGGTTTGCTTGGGTTTTTGTTAAGGTGGTATGAAAAGACTGGGGAGAAAAAAAAAAAGAAATGTAGTATTAGCTCTTTAATCTATAATTTAAAAAAACTAGAGGGGCTCCTGGGTGACTCAGTTAAGTATCCAATTCTTGATTTCAGCTCAGATCATGATCTCACAGTCTATCATGAGATCAAGACCCATGTCAGGCTCAGTCCTGGTGATGGAGACTGCCTAAGATTCTCTCTCTCAGTCTCCCTCTGCCCCTCCCCCACTCCTCCCTCTCTCCCTCTCTCTCTGTCTCTCTCTCTCTCTGTCTCAAAAAAGAAAGAGCTAGAAAATCAGGTAATGCTACCTAGGTTAATGTAAGTGGTATAAGGTGATGGTGGAAAGAGATTTTGAATTCATATATGTTGAAATTTTTTAATTGTATTTTTTATAAAGTTACTTAGAAAGGAATTAAACTTTTTAGTAATTTGGTCAGGAAGTCTAAGTTGGATGAAACTTACTTCTTCCTTCCACTTTTAGACTTGTAGACTGTTCATAGATTGAAATCAAGTCTGCTGCTTTCTCCTGCAAAAGCTCATGTCTATGATTTCCTTCCTTAGTGTGCAGAGAGTATGATAGTTTATATTAAGTACAAGGGTCAGGAATGAAAGTCCTAGATATTTAACACTGCTTTTGTTGTTGGTTTCCTTAATTTGCAAGACAGTATCATGAGCGAGTTTTCTTGGTGAGCTTTTTTTTTCTTTGTTTTGTTTTGTTTTATTCCTCTCCTCAAGAATAGCATGAATGTCATCATGAATAAGCCTTAAATTCAACAATATGGTACAATGTGAATTTCATTTTATAAATATTTCATAAACTGTTAACTCATGTGTTTTTCCCATTCCAAGTAATGACTTGGTTTGGTTCGGGTAAAACTGACTTCCCTTTAAAAAATTGCTATACTTTCTTTGGGATTTCTGTCAAGTTATTAGGACAATTGTTTTTTGAACAACCTCAATGGTTGAAAAGTACATTTTTGTCAACAGGCTTAATGTTCCGACATTTCCAAAAGTTTTAATGGCCATACCTGATTATGTGGAAAATGTATCTGGATGAAAATAGTTTGAAACCATCACATAGAAAGATTTGACAAAGAGAGGAATTTGAAGATTTTAACTTTTGTCCTTCGAAAATGGTGTCATATGAGAAGAAATCTAAAACCCTCTGTCTCATTTTATCCCGCTCTTCTCCAAGACCTATACAATTACTTTCAGTGACTATGTTCTGGAGCAGAGCAACACAGTCAGAACCATTATCTGCTAGTGGCACCTACAATCCTGTTCAGAGTGGATTAAATAGAATAGCTCACATTAGAGAAATAAGTTTTGAGAGGACTTTTGTTTAAAATGCTGCTTATACTTGAGTCCGTCTAAGAGAATGGGAGGGTGCGGAAAAGCAAATTGGGACTATGAGACATAGAAATGAGAGCAATTTGTTTTTCCTCCCCCTTCCAGCAGAAGGCACTGCTATGCAGGCAGAAGTTTCCATGTTCTGGTCTGCCAGGTAGAGCCTCATATTGTTTCTGCCATCGAACACGGTCCTTTTCAAGAGCATGTGTGTATATTTTGACCCGGCTTGAGAACATTAGAGGTGTTTTCAGATTTGAGAAAAAGTGGTCCAATAATTTCCCTTGATAAAGTCTCACTTTTGTGGGCCAAAGTGAGCTGTCTTGTGGATATGAGAGAATCAATAATGATAATAACCTATCATTTTTAATATGAATTTTTAATATGAATTTCCTTTCATTTATAATAACACTTGATCATAAAGTGAAGTAACTAAGAGTATTGTGTTTGAAAACAGACAGAACTAAATGTGAATTCAAGTACCATGAAGTATTAGATTTACTTATTTTGTATGTTATTTGATGTCTTTCTTTTTTTCTTTCTTTTTCATTTGTAAACTCCCTCAGAGTAAGATTATTATCTGTTTTGGCCATTGATGTTCCAAGTGTCTAGAAAAGTAACTGGCAGACAGTAAGTACTCAATACGTATAAATAACAGAATAAATGTATCATTGTTGATATTAGAATACGTAATTCACTCTGCACATGCTCTGTTGTCTGAGAAAATGATTTTAATAATACTTGCAGACTTATGAAGTTTAAAGCAGATAATATTTGTGGAGCACCTGGGCGGCTCAGTCGGTTGAGTGTCCGACTCCTGATTTGGCTCAAGTCACCATCTCGGGGTCATGAGATCGAGCCCTGCATCAGGCTCTGCGCTAAGCATGGAGCCTACTTGGCATTCTCTCTCCCTTTACCCCACTCCCCTGCTTGTGCTCTCTCTCTGTCTCACAAAAAAGCAAATAAATAAAATAAATAAATAAAGCAGGTAACATTTCTAAAGTTTTTAGAACAGTGCCCATAACAAGTGCCCAGTAAATGTCAGTGTCAATGTTAAAAGTTAAATGCATAACTCCCATGCAAATATGAAATAAACACGTCAGAAATTTATTTAACTCATTAATGAGGAACCAATGAGGTGCCAAATATGGCTTTAAAAACACTATAAGAACTGGATATTTATTGACATTTTAAAAATAAAGACTACTAAGAATAGATATATAACTGTCATACAGGATTGTTTTTTCTACTAGACAGAAACCTAATGGCCAGCGTTTAATTTTGCAGTATCTGAGCTGTAACCAAATAGTAAATAGCAAAGTCAAACACAGGTATATTCTCTTAGTCAATTAAATAATTGGTGGGTGGGTGTGTTCAAAAGTGTCAATGTATGATGTTGGAAAAATGTGCTTTATTCTCTTGCATAATTTTCACCTTGGAATATTTTTCTTAATAGTTGTTATTATTTTTTAATAGGGAGTCCATCACATTGGTCTCATCTACAGGTTAGTTTCACATAGAGTTGCCCCTCAGTATGGGTTGGGAGAGAGTACCTGGATGAAGAGTGAGGTAGTGAGTGAATAGATTATCACTGTTGGATTGTTTTTTTCTCCCTCTACCCAATGGTACCTATGACTGAATCTATGAATAAAGAATAAAGTATTCTTCAAATCAATATAGGTATATAGATATACATTGGTAAATGCAATAATCACAATATAACCTGATTAGGGTAATAATAAGCATTACTGTAGAATGTAAACAAATCGTATTTCTATTTGATAAAAAAAAAATTGAAATGATTCTCCAAACTGTGTCTTCTGCATTATTTATGTATGTTTACTTAATGATCTATTTCTGAAACTTTTTTAAAAAATATATTAAATAAGGTTTTAAATGGTATTCTCTATAACAGGAGAATATGAGCTTCAACACTGTTACCCAGAGGTAAATCTTACTAAATAGATAAATGTCATAGCCATGCTCTATATCAGTTTTATTTGTATATAGTTGAATTAGTAGAGTTTCTCCAGCATTTTAGAATTTTAAAGAAACTTGAATCACTTACTTAATCATACCTCCTCATTATACAAACTGAAAGTTAGAAACCCACAGAGATCAGTGTAGTTATCTAAAAGTATTTAGCCATATAATTACCCAACTAAGCTGGGAATTTGCTGCTTCTTCCTCTAGTCTATCACTCTTGTCTAGAAGTATTTTTATTTTTATTTTATTAAAATCTCAAATCTTACATGGTTCTCCTTTGTCTGATAAATATGTTATTGGACCCCAGATTTAATAGGTAGTGGGAGGGATTGTCCAATAGAAAGAATGGATGCTTTAATTAATGACATTCAAGTTCAATCTAGCATAAAAAATTCTCATCCAAACGTATCCGCGCACATGTGTGTGCGCGCACGTGTGTGTGTCTGAAATTTGAGCCCAGAATTCTACCGTGTGACCCCTCCTGTGAGAGGGAGTATAGAGTTGGAATCCCAGCACTCATTTGTTACACATGATCTCATTATCCTGATGACTTAGCTGTGTCCACACTGTCTAGCCTACTCGCTTCCGCCTTTTCCTATGCTCCAACCATCCTGCATAAGGCACCAGTTGTACTAGTCTCTCTATGTAACCTATCTCATGTTTCTGTAACTTTGCATCTGCAATACCTTTGAGTTCTCCTTGCTCACTTTACAAAACTACTACTGCTTTGTTAATGGGTCAAAGTGGCTTCTGTATGCAGTTTTCCTGGATTCCCCACCCCGCCAAAGAGCTAACTATTCCTCTGTGCAGTGAATTCTATA
Source organism: Felis catus (assembly GCF_018350175.1). Classification (NCBI taxonomy): domain Eukaryota; kingdom Metazoa; phylum Chordata; class Mammalia; order Carnivora; family Felidae; genus Felis; species Felis catus. The sequence continues at coordinate 64,714,314 of NC_058368.1, forward strand.
CGTTATTCTATGTTGATTGGCATAGGAGTTTCTAGTTTATTGTTTGTGTTTGAATATTAATTTCCTGTTACACTTCAAGCAACTCCAGTATAAAAAAAGAGTGCCAGATCTTCCAAACCCTGGAAATAAGGAAAATTCTTCTAATGCATAGTATTTAGTATTTAATAAGTGTATTAAATAGTATTTAATAAGTGTATCAGGAGGAGAAAAAGATGGGAAGAAAGAAGGGTGGTATGGTGAGGGGAATGATTGAAGGACATATGGATTCTGGCACTTATTACTTTAGACAAATCATTACATCCTTTCTTTTGAGTTTTCTGAAGGGGAAAATAATACCTATCTGACAGGTTTGTCCTAAGATTTCAAAGAAAGTTAAAACACTAGAAGTGGCCAGTTCTTTTGCTTCACTAGATAAAACTTTATCTAACCTCCATTTACTATTCAGTATGCAAGCAAAAAAGAGTGCTTTGTGATGAGACTGGTTAAGGTAATGGACTTGAACCAGTCCCAATAATGAAGTTTATGCTCCCACTGTTTTGACCAGCTTTCATGCATGAAAACCCTATGTGGCACAAGCATCTAATCTTAGAATGCATTTTATTAATGCCTTTAAGTAAGGAAAACATAACATTCACACTACTTAAAGTATATCAAGACTTGAGTGGTATTAAACCTCAAGTTCAGTGTGAAAGCAATCTTAACATTTCCTTGGGTAAAGTTGAATTTTATGCTTAAAAATAAAAATAGGAAGAAAACCCCAGCAAACTATCTGTTGAACTTTGAGCTAAACTGGAATTCATGCCAGGTAAAATACACGCTCTGGGTTTATAAGTTGTTACAGATATTTCATTATTTAAACAGCTATTTCATGAAAGAAAATAAATAGGAACATTGTATTTCATTTTAGTACAGTTTATCCAGAGAGTCCATTAATTGTTTGTGAACAATTTCACAAGGTTGTATCATCTAGTTTATCATATAATTCAAAATTTTCCCAGTGAAATCTTGATAATGGCCCACAAATCATTCCCAATTTCAGCTAGAAAAAAAATGCACTCCTATCATGCTTTGAAACTATATTCATGACAATTCTGAGGTTGAATACAGTACCTCAGTCATTTGTGTCACTCTAAAGGAAAGTATCGCTTTTGCTGTGCCACACTGAGGCAGCTTACACATGTTTTGCTATTGCTAATCTAGAAACAACATTCAGACCTTTTGAAGAGAGAGAAGAGAATGTACATCAACACATTTTCCTTAATTGCCCTAAGAAATCATCTTCAATGTGTTCTGCAGAATACACGAAAATCACAGAAGTCCCTAGGCAGGCCAAATAAAATCAGATTTTGCTTCTGAAAAAAAAAAACCCAAAACTAGATAAATGGCAAATAGGCTTAAATTCTGATAAACCATGTACCTTAAAAATACAGTAACAACAGTCATGCCCAAGTAAGTAATAGAATTAATTGTAGGGGGACTCATCCCAGTAAGGGGCATGGGGAAATAGAGAACTTTTCCTTCCCGTGCCCCCAGAGGCATAGTCTGTGAAGACGTGACTGGATCACTCATTGAGAGTCAGGTGTCTTCCATCTTTGTTCTTCTTTCTCTTTGCCTAGAAGCAACTCCTCAGACTGGAGTTTACAACCAACATTTTAGGAAACAGATGTCCATGGCCAGGAAATAATCAATATTTAAGTTTCAATAAGGCAATCCATTCAAAATATTTTTGTTAGAAAAGTCCACCTTCAAAAATCTATAGTATTATTCATAAATATCAATAAAATGGATTCAGTAGTTCTCAAGAGTCTTATTGTCATAGTTAGCAGGCCAATGTTCTTCTCTTAACTTTTTATAACCCAGTTATTTTAAATAACTTTTTCAAAAGTTTTAAAACTTTTTAGAACTTAAAAAAATTCTGTATATAGGATTTACTCCAAAGATTTCTCTAATAAATTTTAAAGAGAAAATTCTAATGTTTATTAAAACACTGAAGGCATTCCATGCTGTCTCTTAAAAATGCCTGTCTTTCTCTTAGGCCATATGACTAAACAAGTGTTTCCAACGGCAAGGAAGTCATGTGTTTTGGTGTATGTTTTATGCTAGTATGTAAAACAGGATGTTCTTACTATCTCTTCGGTTATGAGATCCCAAATACTTAAGAGCTTTAGTTTTAGAAAGTTTCAAGCAATCAGCCATTAAAATTGCATGGGAGGCGTATTTGCATTGGGTACCAGGGAGAATATTTTTAGCTCAGAGCTATTTTAGACATGACTGGGTAAAAGTGAACTCCCTTACTGTCCCAAGAGTATACATACATTTCTACAATAAATAATGAAGAATGGGGAAAAAAAAGATACAAAGAGTAATACTGCATTTGGAATTAGCTCTGTAAGGTCTTTGAAAGGAGGTTAATGTGTAAAAGGGCATCTCTATTCATGGCAACCTGAATGCTGATAAATAATACATAATGCTGGCGATTATCACCTAATTTCAATATTTATTGAAAACTGCTATTTCAGAGCAATCAAAGCATATCGAGAATTGTGCTGTTATCTACATTTGTGTAAATTTTCCCAAAATATTGAGTTTCAGTGATTATCATTAGAATAATTTATTATTAACTTTCTGGAGCCTTGAATACATATGGAAAATGATTCAAATCTTGTATCACGAGGTTTTTCTATCTATTGTATCCTTCCTAAGGTTGATCCAAATAAGAGAATAAGTTATTCAATGAGGCCAATAAAACATTTCAAAGAGAGGGATGTTTCTAAGAAAAATATAAGGTTGTATAAACTTCTGTCTCATGCCATCCCATTGCCCATGTACTATTATTTCCTGTCCATTCTTACACCAAAGGCAAACATATACATCCTCCTATAGAGTTTAAAGCCATTCATGTTGGTCTTATGGTGCCCAGCATTGCACTGCAGAGAACTTCTTAGGCAGAAATTACATTAATTCTCAAAAAAAATTCAACCATCTAATAAGTCAGAAAACATTGTTGCCAGCTTTATGCCAGATATTATGATAGGTACAAAGTATACATAAAAAATAATAACTACACATTGCTTCCAACAACCTTTGCCCTAGAGCCAATCATGGTCTAGTGGAAAAGATGGACACATATTGATGTGTGCTGTAATAAAAGCAATTATAACAAATAATGGTTGCCAGGCACTCTTCTAAATACTCCCTATATATTAATCCTTATAATACCATGAGTAAATGCTATCATTATTCCCATTGTATATTGAGATGCAGTGTAGGTAAGTGCGAGGGGGTTATAGCAAGGGAAGAGGGCATCTAACTTTATCCAGAGGCTTCAGAGACTAAGTAAGAAAGACTTCATAAAAGCAACGAGCCTGAGTTACTGAATACTGATATTTCACTAAATACTCACTTGACATATCACATAGAATGCAAGACAGAATGGGAATGTGCAGACAAATGGGGCCAGAGGAGGCTCAGTTTATGAAGGTTGGTGCACTCTGCTAAGAAATTTTCTTTTATCCAGGGATTTGCAGTAAAGGAATTAGTCTTTTAATCTTATCAACACTCATTTACCAAATAAAATGTAATGTCCCAATTTCTTTTTGCTGTCTTGTGCTCCTTGGTTGACTAATGCAGACAGAAAACAATTTGATATCACTGAGTATCACTCAGTTATTATTCTCCACAGATATTTGCAATTTATTAAGGAATACTTGAAGACTATAAATTCTTTGAATTTTCTAATATTGCAGTTTCAAGCCAGTTAGCAGAATGATGAGATGCTTTGGGGCAGAGAAGCCATTTTCCTACTCCTGTAAATCATTAGGATGGTTGGTTACAAGTAAGTATGGTAGAGTGACAAGTTAGGGGTAGTGGATTTGATTCTCAGGTCTGTCACTCACTTGTGTGACCTCAGGGAAGTCTTTAGTCTCACTGACCTTCCATTTCCTCAACACTAAAAGGAGTGGAGGAGGAACAGTGAGAGACAGGATCATTTCAAATACCTTTTCAAGTTCTTATTTCTTCCACGATACTAATCTTATCCTACACGAAAGACAAGTTCTGACTATGGACCCAAATTGCTTTGAAAATTGTCTTTTGCAAAATAGAGTTAAGTCTACAAAAGGTCAAAATGTTCATGAGGGCAACTGAACTTTTTGATAATCTACACACATCCAACAGGAGACATTTCATTAAATGTGGAAACTAAAATGACATAGTGGTAATACTTTCCTTCTGAAAAGGGTCTTATAATTCAATCTGTAAACGTCATTCTGCATACCATATGATTACCTCCATTTTATTTTATTTTATTTTATTTTATTTTATTTTATTTTATTTTATTTTTTTAAATATTTATTTTTGGGGACAATGCAAGTGGGGGAGGAGCACAGAGAGGGGGACAGAGGATCTGAAGCAGGCTCTGTCCTCACCGTCTGGCAGCAGTGAGCCTGATATGGGGCTCCAACTCATGAACTGCAAGATCATGACCTGAGCCGAAATTGGATGCTGAACCTACTAAGCCACCCAGGTGCCCCTTACCTCCACTTTATACTTAAGGAAGCAGAATCCCATAATTTAAATAAGATGTTCTGGGCTTTAAGACTTTCCAAACATCACATAGCTGAGCAGTGGTTGAGCTGGAGGCTAAACCTCTGTCTTCTGATTCCAAGCCCACTGCTTACTTTACCACAACTGTTTTGTGTTGACAATTAAGACTTAGTGGTATAGACAATTTCATAAATGATAGGGGTATTCTATCTCAAATGGTGCTAGAAAGATAATAGGCATAACATCAAGTATATTGATCACTTGAACCACAAAGAGAGAAAGCTTGCATTTCCAGCAGTGTGAGAAGTGTGCGATGCAGGACTGTCAACGTGCTCACATTTCTGTAGTACGTGTGGTAAAGTAACGGCACTGGGGGAACTCAGCGGAGAAATCACAGAAGGAGTCTGACTTCAGCATATTTCTGTTTGAGTTTACATGATCTATTGGCTTTAAGAATCTGTATAGCCTTCCTGAACATGCTTTTAAAATACATGTATCTAGAGTATCACTGGGGTGTCTGGGTGGCACAGTCAGTTAAGTGTCTGACTTCTGATTTCAGCTCAGGTCACGATCTCATTCATGAGCTCGAGTCCCGTGTTGGGCTCTGTACTGACAGTGTGGAGGCTGCTTGAGATTCTCTCTCTCCCTCTCTCTCTGGCCCTGTCCTGTTTGTGCAAGGGCACTCTCTAAATAAGTAAATAAACATTTATAGTCACATTCCCAAAGCATGTTCTCTGGGATGCCAAAAATATTTTGAAAAAAAAAAAGATTTGTGTTGAATTTACAAAGGCAGTAAAATAGACTTATTTAGTCTCATGTATGCTAATTAATACTAGTTTTAATTTTCTGAGAAGGCTCATAAAGGGTATGACAAATGCAGCATTTCTCAAACTGCTTTGACCAAGAAAGTTTCCTCCACAAACACATACATACCCCCAAAAGTATGTAAAGCAAATGAAAAGGCTGATATAAATAAGGATTTACATTTTCCTCAGTAAAATCAAAGAACTTTAAAGAATAATGACAGAAAGCTAAGTTTTCTGAAGAAAGACATGATAATACCTAGAGGGTATTGTAAAAATTTATGCTTCTGCTCTCTTTAATTAAACTTCTACTATAGAAATACAGAGAAAGTGAATTTCAATACCTTTAGTTTCCTGCTAATGTATGCCAATCAGAATTTACATCTTTCATCAAATATACTTGTTTCATAAGACCACAGCATACTTTGGATACAGTCAATGGTACGTGAAAAAAAAAAATCTAGATATGCTCTGTGGGACATAACTGGTATATGCAAAATAGACTCTGTCTGCAGGATTTATGACCACTAATGTACTCTTTTTTAACTGAAGAATAATATATACAATATTAGTTTCAGATGTACAACACAGTGATTTTTCTAATTCTGTACATTCCAAAATGCTCACCATGATAAGTGTAGTTATCATCTGTCACCATACAAAGTTATTACAATATTATGGACTGTATTAATAATTATATACCTTTGATCTTCAAATATTAGTGAATTTGTAAGAATTTATTATATAACATTGTTGACCTGTTTTATTATCAAAATATTTAGGACATGCATTTTTTCGTTTTTTTTTTTCTTTTTTCTTCCCAGATATTAGGAAATGGATTATTAAACTACCACAACCTATATCCATCATACTATTGATGATATTGTATTTATTTAAACAAAAAATATTATATTTTATTATTTAAATTATTAACTTTAAAGATGGGCATTTCATTTATTTAAAAAAATTTTTTAAATACAATTTATTGTCACATTGGTTTCCATACAACACCCAGTGCTCATCCCAACAAGTGCCCTCCTTCATGCCCAAGATGGGCATTTTAATAAGAATATAACATAAAAGAATAATTGTGTAAGACTCTCTTTCATGAATCCTTATGTACCAAATAGCATAGCTTCAAAATACATAAAGTAGTAACTGTATTAACTATGGTAACTATAACGAGAAAGACACAAAATAATTTTGAAAAACTTTAATATCCCTCTTTAAGTCCATGAAAATTTAAGTAAACAAGAATTTAGAACAATTGGGAAAATATAAATAAAATAAAGAATGTAATGCATAAATGTAAATACATATGCTTATATATTTGACTGCATAAAAACTCAGGTGCCTTTATTTCAAGTGTTACAGGACATTGAAATAAATCAGACAATAAATTCAACAGTGGCAAAGAACACACATGAAGTTACAAGGCTTTAATAATGAAATTATAAAGTCCTGAGACAACTCTTGCAGTTGCTTAAATTTTAACTCCTATACTAACCACCTCTAAGCCAAGTAAAAAACAAAAACGGACTTTACAGAGTATCTTTATTATAATGGTTATAAAATATTTCTTATCAAGACTATGGTTTACAGGAAAACCGTGCTCTAAAAGCAAATACAAAATAGCTTTAAATGTTCATGTTGCTTTAAAAAGAAAGGACAATACAAATGAATTAAGCATTTAATTTAAAAAGTGCTAAAAAGGCAACATTGACCAGAGAGAAGAAATACAGATTAATCTTAAAAAGGAAAAAAAGTGTGCCAATAAATAAACCCAGAAACTGATTTTTTCAAATCAACAACATGTTTATAATAGTTAAGCTACACAGTAATTTAATCATGGCAAAGGGAGTGGGCATTGAGAAACAGGAAAGAAAAAGGCACATATGCATCACAAGAAAATAGAAAGAAACTAGGGAATAATTTGAAATAAAGACTTAAACTTTCTCTTTATTCATCTTAGGATAATCACACTCTTATTCCTGATTCCATCTCCACCAAAATATATTTTAGTCCCAGGTTTACCCATCCAGTGATAATCCACTCTGTTACCATTATTTTCTGGCTTTCCTTCTGTGTGTCATCCTTTAGTACATTTAATTAAATTTTCTTTCCCTCCCAAGTACATCACACACTCACCTTCTTTTTTTTTTTTATTAAGTTTATTTAATTAATGGTGGGGAGGGGCCGGTGAGCAGAGAGAGGGAGAGAGAGAATATCCAGCAGGCTCCATGCTGTCAACGCAGAACATGATGCAGGGCTCAATCTCACAAACTGTGATATCATGACCTGAGGGTAAATCAAGAGTCTGAAGCTTAACTGAGTCACCCAGGTGCCCCACAAGCACATCTGCTTCTTGCTTTCCCTCTTCTCTCTCTCCTAAAAGACTATCACGGCCTGCTGGTTGCAATTTCTTCCACCTTATCTCCTCATATCAAGGTTGCCTCCTAGAACTCATTCTCCACACAGAAGCCACTGGTTTCATTCTAAGCAGCAATCATTAATCCAAGATTCAATTTTTTCAACTCTTCTTCATGCCCTAAAGCTTACTTGCATTACAACACCCAAGTGTTACCTTAGGTTTCTGGTCTACCAGCTTCAGTTTAATCTTTCCCCACTTGCCATTTTCTAAGGTTTTTATTTCTCATATTGACTTCTTTTTCACTGAGAAACTCCTAGTTATATTTGTTACTAAGTATCCTGTTCAGATGTCTTACCTTCCTTTCCCTACGTCCTGTGTGATAGTCACAAAGAGTCACTTGATAAATATTTCTGACCTTTTCTGTCTTTCCAGGCATTAGCCATACATCATCACTATTGCACTGATATTAATTGTGGCCCAAATATTTTACTGTATATTCTTTCAGGTAACTTTTATAAATTGTAATGATTGGTAGTGACCTAGCAAGGATTATAATTACCACCCTTTTATAGGATTTACAAAATTTACCTCAAACTGTAAGAATTACATACTTTTCAGGAATTTAATTGAAAAGGCACTCCTCCTTTGTTGGGCAATACCTTAAAAGCAAGTAATATCTAATGTCTCAGTTATGTGTAGCCCTTAAGACCCTTCTCATGGTGATTGCCATTGGGAAATTAATGAAAATTTGTGAAACAAGTGGTTTACCAGTGGGATGAAGATTAAAGCTAGGCGCTCTGTTTCTTTCTTTCTTCTTTCCTTCCTTTCTTCCTTTTTCCCCCTCTGATTCTTACCAAGTAATCTCTAAAAATTAAGGTAAATTTCCATGGATATTCTAATTCCTTTTTTTGTTTTTTGTTTTTTGTGGGGCTTTTTTTGCACAAATGACCATCCATGTCCAAGTTTTTACTAACATTCCCCCGTTAGGCAAACTGAAGTAATTCTTTTCCTAAAAATGATTGTGACAGATAATTTGAACTCTGACCAACTAAAGACAGATTGTTGCAAGGGAAGATTAAATTTAAAAAGTTAAATATTGGGGCGCCTGGGTGGCTCAGTCGGTTGGGCGTCCGACTTCGGCTCAGGTCATGATCTCGTGATCCGTGAGTTAGAGCCCCGCGTCGGGCTCTGTGCTGACAGCTCAGAGCCTGGAGCCTGTTTCCGATTCTGTGTCTCCCTCTCGCTGACCCTCCCCTGTTCATGCTCTGTCTCTCTCTGTCTCAAAAATAAATTAAAAAAAAAGTTTAAAAAAAAGTTAAATATTTAGGTTCATTTGACACCTCCTCCCACTCCTTCATGTTAGTCACTTTTATGATCTGAGAAACCATAGAAGATTTAAGAGTATATAGCTAACCTCTCCTAATATTAATTATGGGGAACAAAGACAGCATGGGTAATTAGAAACACCAATGATGAAAAATTAGTCATTTTAATTCTCCCTTTCTCAATTTTAAGTCGATTTTTCTAAGAAGTATTTGGTGGTTTCAACCTATGTATTAATAGAGATGCTGACAAACTGAATCACTCCAAATTAAGTTGTCAAAAAATATTAATAGAAAAAAATATATATAAGCAAAGTACTGTGACTAAATGAGGTTAATATCCATGTCCTCAATGATTATATTGACTACATGCTTGCCATAATCAGAGACAACCATGTAAATTAAAGATGGATATTGTTAGGTAATGTGTCATTATAAAAATATTTGTTTTTTTATCTTAGTGACCTCCTTTATGTTATTAATGGTATTAAGATATTGAAGTAAAACAAATTTTATTCAGTATCCAAGAATAAATTGTCAACTCTATGTTAAATTTTTTTTCGTTAAATCACAACTGTCCCTTTATAATAGGAATTGTAAAAATAACTGCAGAATAAATGATGATTAATTTTTTCAAAACTAAATCACTCAATTTATATTTAAAAAATAATACTTATGGGGCTTCTTGTCAAGAAATTTTGAATAATGCTTTCAATGTCAATTAACACATTATTATTTATGCACAGAGACAATATGCTGAGAATTGGTAGTTTTTTGTTTAAAATGGCATATTTCACGTTTATACCATATTGAATTTCCTTATTACCCTGAAAACTGCAATTATATTATGAATACCTTCATATATGCACGTCCTAAAGGGCATTTATTATTTGAAAAAGAACAGCAAATTTTGAAATATAAATATATGTTGTACAGAAGCTTTATGAAATTACTCACCAATTATCTTTAGGTTGACACATTCTTTGCAAAGATAACATGTGCATATTCAAATTAATTCATTTAAATTCAAATAACATGCATTTCATAAACACCATGAATAGTACAAAGATGATTAAGTTTCTTCTAAATAATTTCAATTTAATCATGTAGGTAGATCATATATACAAATTCTGAAATGAAAGACAACATGAAATTAATTTTAAAATGAAAGAAGATAATTGTTCTTAAAGATAAGCATGTGGGACATCAAATATAGGAGAGGTCATACACAAATTATTGATCAGTCTTTTGAAGTATGACAAGGGTTGGCTGGTAATTAGAAGACTACGTTAAAAAATACAGCAGAGTAGGAAATTTCTCTCTCTAGGAAAAGCAGAAGTTGTACCAAGTTATAAAGAAAATCTTTTTCTAATTTGTGAATTAATTAATATTTGCTAGTCAAAAGCACATTAATATTGATTTATTGATTTACTTGAAAATTGTGATAATATTTAACCATATTACTGTTCTCCAATCAGAGGAAGATAGTATGTAATGATAAACAAATGTGTCACAGCAATCCATTTTATTTAGAAAGATGGTAGCGAATACCAGAAAAATAACTATTAGAATTAGTATTACTACCTTTGGTGAGCATAATTAGACTAAAGGATAGAAATGAATCATACTTATTACTAATCTTTTATTACTTGATATTTAGTTTAAAATACATATATATCCTTAAGATGTTATAAAATGAAGAAAAATAATTGAAGGGAAAAGCAAGAGAAGGAAATGATTTAGAGAATCAGAAATGTAAGGGGAAAAAATCCCAGAGAAATACTTTATAATAAGGATTAAAAACAAATGAAGAGGCAAAGAGTAGATTTTGAGAATCAGTCTAGAATGTCTATCATTTCATAAAGGTGAGTTCCACAATTGTCAAATAAGTAATACAGCAGGCCTAGGAACAACTGTTTTGAACAAGGCAAGTAAGTCTTCTCCAGGAGGGAGATTTTTAGGTAATCCACCAGATCCTTTTTTTTAAAATATAAAGTCATTGGTGATATTCATATAGAAAATAATTCTAAAAGTTAGAGATTAAAATAAAATATTGAGAGAATTAAATCAAAATAATTGAAAAGATAAAATCATGAGAGGGAATACCACTAAAAGCTACTGTTTCAAGTATTTGGCAAAAAAAAAAAAAAAAAAAAAAAAAAAAAAAAAAAAACAAAAAAAACAAAAACAAAAAACAAAAACAAAAAAAACCTGAAACCCAATGCTAGATGAATTAGTAATGTCAAGGGTTGGGGAGACCTCGAATGGGAGACATCTAAGCATGTTTGTAGGCAGAATATGGGCAGTCAGAAAAGAAAGAGTGTTGTAAATGTTATAGCTTAATGTAGGAGTTGGATTTACAATGGAAGGAATTATAAACTTACAAAAGCCATTTCTATATCACTATTTGTGAATGTCTGGGATTTGTTCCTCACATCCCTGGCTGAAGTCTCAGATAGATAGTACAACCTTTCTTACCACACTCAGGCCCTAACTTATAGTCTCAAATCTGAAGGGTTAAACATTCCAAACCCGTCTGGTACATCTAACCTCTATTAATGTAAAATTCCTATTCCACCACTCATTTCTCCTTGAGGCTGGGAAATATTTGGAGGGGAAATGATGAGGGGTCAGCTTGCCTTTTTCATGCCTCTTGTTATACTCCACTCACTAGCTGTTATTTGGGTCCACAGAGTGAAGTTGGAAGAAAGGGAAAATATAATGTTTGAATCACCAAAATATTGTGGCACCTGAGTGGCTTAGTCAGTTAAGCATCTGACTCTTGATTTCAGCTCAGGCCATGATCTCACAGTTCATGAGTTTGAGCCCCATGTCAGCCTCTGTGCTGACAGCGCAGAGCCTGCTTAGGATTCTCTTTCTCCCTCTCTGTCTCCCTCCCTCACTCATGCTCTCTATCTCTCTCTCTCTCAAAATTAAAAATAAAAAAATAAAATAAAAAATAAAAACTTACTTAAAAAAAAAAAAGAAAAGAATCACCAAAGTATTGTCATCAGACAATGGTTCCATCCAGCTGAGGAAAAAATGTCCAAAGTTGATTCTACCATGTTTCCTTGGGAAGTCACTGCTGGTAGGATTCCACCACCAGCCTCCAAGCCCATCCTGAGCTCCCATATCTGGCAGGATCCTTACGACTTTTGTCTCAAACTTTAGCTGCCAGGGTCCAATCCTCTGTTACAGTCAGTTCTGATATTCTCCTGGAGTAACATCTATTTTAGTAAAGATAGATTCAATTATCTATTTCTCTGGTGAAGTTCACATGTGGCATACAGAAAACATGACTAAACTTTTGCCCTGACTTTTGGTGATGTTGAAGCATCTCACTCCTAACGTCTCCAACTCAAGCAGTCTCTCTCATCTTCAGACTTTGCAAGACATGAATCAGGTACAAGTTCCCACCTATTTCTCAAGGATGATAACAACAACTAGGGAACATATATCATGTTCTCTGTGTATTCTTCCCAAAGGGCTCTTTGATGGATATTTTTCATATTTTCCCTTTGTCCCTTCATGTCTTTTCTCCACCCAGTTCCAGCCTGCTGTAATTATCCTGGGGTGGTTTGTCCCAACTTTGAGTCCTTTTGCTTCTGGTTAATTCCAACATCGTAAGGAAAAAGAAAGCATTGGGGGAAATAGAAACTGTGATATTTGCTCTTCCTGACCCTATCCCTGACAGGCTGTAGGTTAGCAGGGACTTTGTTCCTTTCCTGAATGTATGGTTCCTCCTGGAGGCCCTCTCCTTTAGCTAAGGAGCTACAATTCTTCTGGGGTCTGAGAACCACTAATTCTGTTTTGCTCCTTATGTCCTAGAAATGACAATAATTCCCCTTTGTTGCTGGCTCCTGATTGTTTCATGTTCCATTTTTGGTTTGCAAATTTCTCCACAACTCTAAATTGTTCTTATTAAAATGTTTTTAATTAGCGCTTTTGGGAAGTTTTCTATTTTTTTTAATATATTTTTTCAACGTTTGTTTATTTTTGGGACAGAGAGAGACAGAGCATGAACAGGGGAGGGGCAGAGAGAGAGGGAGACACAGAATCGGAAACAGGCTCCAGGCTCTGAGCCATCGGCCCAGAGCCTGACACGGGGCTCGAACTCACGGACCGCGAGATCGTGACCTGGCTGAAGTCGGACGCTTAACCGACTGCGCCACCCAGGCACCCCAGTTTTCTATTTTTTTTTTTATTGGGACCTTGAATTTTTTACTGGATTGAAGTAAGAAGCACCTAATTCCTTCCATGTTGCTCTATAGCATTCTGCATTATTTCCCATAAATATGCCAACTACTCTCTTAAGAGAAATCCTCATCACAGTCTTGCTCGATTTAATTAAAAAAAAATGTAGTCTTATATAACCTGGAAGGGGATGATGGGCTAATGCTGTTAGAACCAGCTTCATAATTTTTAAAATATTTAGCAGAAGTGAATTAGCACCTCAGTATGAATGTGGCAAAAGAGAGAAAGAGTGACTTTTCAATATCCTGCCATTCTTTTTATGAATTGAGGTCTGGGGGAGCGGAGAAAGGAATGAAAGTTTCAGGCAGATAAATTAGAGGAATATTTCTTCCTCTGAGGAAATAGTGAGGCAAGGAGTTATGTGGAAGAACACAGAAAAAAAAGTGTTTAGGGAAAGAGCAAGACTGCAGAAGATCTCAGTGTTGTCAGCCAATGAGCATGTAGTTGGAGGAATGACCTCAAAAGAGAGGGAAGCGTAAGGAAGAGTTGGGACAGTTAAACCTATTTGGAACATTTTCTGCCAAGACTACTAGAATGCCAACTAGAGGTGAATGAAGGAATTGGTAAATAACTGTGAGGGCTGCAGAAGTTCCTCACCATTCGGAGTAACCATTCCAAATACCTGCACACACACCTTATTACCGTCTCATACGTAGTGAGTTGTAAAGTCACGTGACTTTTATGCAACGTGTAGTTTTCCCATTAAAAACAAAACAAAACAAAACAAAACTCGTTTGTGTCCTAACAATTCTTGAAGTTTCTTATATCTTCAAGTGACTGTAGTGGATTGATTGTCATGAAAAATCTTGAAGTAGGTTTTCTACAGTAAGGATCAGGTTCTGTTTTCAAATGTCAGACAGAGTTGTTGCTGAAAAGGAAACTTCTGCAATTTTGTATGGCTAATGTATAGAAACAATTCCTAGTTTTTAAAAAAGCTGAACAAAATCACTTGTTTCTAAGTATTGCAAAACTATTGAGGATTGCAAATCTTTCAGTTATTTCCCTTAGAACTTTATTGTTAATATTCAAATTTAAATTCTGTGCAAAATATCCTTGGATCTAGGAAAGCTCTTTAGTGGAAGCATTTCTCAGCTTTTACATCTGCCATGTCCATTCATACCATCTTCAGTGAGAGGTG